>NW_025764904.1:1800000-2301576 GCF_003918875.1 Haliotis rubra | reverse complement strand
CAGTGAATGTCGTTTAATGATATTTCAGCTGTATGACTTGGCTTTGTTTGTTTGTTGTTTAACGCTTTAACGCTCACTCAGCAATATTCCAGCTATGTGGCGGCGGGTTGTAAATAATCGAGCCTGGACCCGACAACCCAGTGATCAATATCATGAGCATCGATCAACGCAATTGGGATACGATGTGTCAACCAAGTCAGCGAGCCTGACCACCCGATCCCGTTAGTCGCCTCTTACGACAAGCACGGGTTGCTGAACATCAGTTCTAATCCGGATCTTCACGGGTGTCAGCTGTATGACTACAGCACGTGAACAGGCGAGTCTGCACAAGAGGAATCAGTTTGGGGCTAGGAGACTTGCGTGTGTGCATGTGCGTGTGCGTGCGCGCGCGCGTGTGTGTGCACGCCCGATAACAGACTTAAACTGATCAAATGATTGCATTACTTGAAGGTCATCTCCTTAATAACTAAGTGCTTCATTAAGTCTTTCGTCTCTCTGACTGTAATTTGAACCACAGGGGATTGTATTGCTGAAAATAATACGTCCTGGGTCATGCATTCGTTCACTGATATCCATATACATATAAAGAAGGTTTGTTTCATGTACAATGTATATGGATATCAGTGAACGAATGTAGGACCCAGGGCGTATTATTTTCAGCAATACAAGCCCCTGTGATTTGAACATATATCGCAACGTTTACAACATGCGGTACAGCTGGCACACCACTGATGTGGTATACACGTCTAATGAAAATCATTTTAAGTACAATTACATCATTTTAAATACAATTACATCATTTAACAAACATCTGTTCACTGGTTAATAAAAAAGTCTATACACTGGGTCACTATATCTGCTTTCTGTCAGAGCTGACAGGGCGGTAGGGTAGCGTAGTGGTTAAAGTGGGGCGGTGAGGTGGCCTAGTGGCTACGCCGAAGACCCGGGTTCGATTCCCCACATGGTTACAATGTGTGAAGCCCGTTTCTGGTGTCCCCTGCCGTGATATTGCTAGAATATTGCTAAAAGCGGCGTACGTAAACTAAACTCACTCACTAGTGGTTAAAGCAATCGCTCTTCACGCCGAAGACCCCGGTTCGATACCCCATACGGCTACAGTGTGTGAAGCCAATTTCTGTCACCCCCTTTGAATGTGCAGAATTGCTAAAAGCGGCGTAAAAACATATTCACTCTGACAGGTCTGACGTATACTCGTCTTATCAGCGGAGAAGATTATTGTCAACGGAATCTTCAGTGAAAACCTGTCAATCCGGAATACCCAGATGATAAAACTCTATATATACACAAACAGACACGCCACTCCCTGTCCCTATTCCAGCAATATCAGAGCGGGGGACACGAGAATATTCCAGTTGACGTCGGTCTGTAAAGGATATGGAGCCTTGATCAGACAAACTTGTGGTTGACATCATGTGTATCGATCCACACAATCGGATCGATATCCAGTCAATCAACCCCCGACCCTGACAGCAAAGACAAATGGATCGGACATAACTAGGTTGTCATCTCTAATAATAGGCATATGTTACATTGTATAACATAGTGACTGGGTTTAGTTTTACGCCGCTTTTAGCAATATTCCAGCAATATCACGACGGGGGGGCTCCGAAATTGGCTTCACACATTGAACCCATGTGGAGAATCGAACCCGGGGGTCCTGCGTAACGAGCGAACGCTTTAACAGCTAGGCCACCCCACTGCATAATATAGAAACAGAGAGATGTACACACGAAAACAATATACATGTATACGAATCGGGTAATTAAAAAAATGCAGATTTTTCAACTGAATGGAGAGCACATTTGTTTTGCATTTAGAGCTGTGGACTCGATGAAATTGAAGACAAGGGGCGTCATCATATATGATGATTAATCATCAACAATATATAATAATTAAACAGCGCACAGCCCGTATGACTAATGCAAGTCGTAACAACTCTGTTGACACAGAATAGAGAGAGCAGCTGGACCAGCACACAACCGAAAGAAGGCGTGGCTACTTTGCATTCCTTGCCTCGCCTCCGCGTTGCCTTGGGAAGTCAGATCGCATGCATGTCAGCTTCTCAATTAAAATATTTTTACGTCGGCTGTTCAAAAAATCATTTGATCAATCTAATCACATGTCGGGCAGCAACTTGACTGAACAACAAACCACAAACACTAGCCCAACATTTGTATATGACACTGCACATGGCAACGACCGTTAATGTTATAAGCGACATGGTCACGTGACCGTCCGTCAGAAGCATTTCGTTCCGGTATTTTTCGTTTGTAGTTGAGGGAGAAGTGTTAGGTTATTAAAGGAAAATGGCCATATTTACTGACAGGTTACCGGATAACCCTAATCTAGATATTCGCTATGGCTATTCCATGATGATATCGACCATAGTCTTCTTTTTTATTGTCAACCTAGTGATCAGCTTCGTCGGTGCACCCAAATCTGTTCGAGACGATGTGTGGAAATGGAGAAACTTACTTGTTTCGTGGGTACATGCTTTGATTTGCTCCGTGTGGGACCTGAGCAGGTAAGATCGGACAAGTCTTGGCCGCTTTTGTTTGTGCTGCCATTTCAGATATAAGTTCCCTCTGTTCTATAGGTTTCTCAACTTCTGTTCGTCAGTCGACGGTATCGATTGTCGGATGCAACAAGTTCAGTCGAAGCGTGAGCTAAGTAAACTTCACGACTGGCCTTTATCAAATACAATCAGTTGCATTGTAATATCCGTAAGCTGTTCCTTAAAATGTTATATGATTATTGACCATTGCTATAATAAGCATGTCCATGATTATATTTTGCATCATACGAACCAAATATTTATAAAAAACGCGCACCTGAAATCGGGCCAAAGAACAGGAAGTCGATTTGAAACCACTTTGACAGGTGTATAATTTACTTGGGTCATCTAGAGTGTGGATATATAAGGTAAATAGTTTATGAACGCCAAGGGCCTCGCTAAATAGATAAATAGAATGATTAACTGCTTGACAGGTTTCTTTGTATCAGCGATCGCTGATCAATGACTTGAGGATTTTCAGTAGTATTTAATATGAGTCAATATAGACAGGTAGTTAAATGAGTAGATCTGTGTTGTTGATATATGTTGGTATTGTAAATATGTTGGATGTGATACAGTTGATATATGTTGGAAGTGATACGGATGATATATGCTGGTAATGATATCGATGATATATGTTGATAATATTGATATGGGTGATAATTGATATACAGAACCGTAACCTAAATTCGTGGATATAGCCTTGATTCATGGATCACGATAATTGCCATACTATCTCGTAAATTAAGTCTTTATGACGTCACGAAGCAGTACATTTGATGTACACACAATGCCACGCCTCCTCGCTGAGAAAAATGTTCTGAATCTCTGCATTGCACGTGAATACAATAAATCTAATTGTCCAGCACTGAGATAAATAGACCAAGATCACTGATGCCACTATAAAACCAAATTTTTATTTTTACAAAATGTCAAGGACAAAAGTTACCGTTAGCACCACCCTTCTCACATCTCGTCTGCTTTCCCAGTGTCAATACTTACTGCAATGGGATGTCGTACATAGTGATGTATTGTCACCGACTATGTTATTTACGAAAGAAGGTGACATCACATTTTGTGTGCACACGAATGGGTGATGCTTGCAAATGACTTCGGTAAACAAACGTTCATTCACGAGTGAAATATTAGGCATTTTCAATTTGCTGAATCAGTGAATTTAATAGTCAATGAGTATACAAAATGAAATCGTGCATTTAAACTATGATTTTCACCGCACTTCCCTCATATCAATGAATCAAGGTTATGTGAGTGTACAGTGTTTAAACTAGAACAAAATGCCAGGCTGCCATTAGGACTTAAGACTGCAAATAAAATGACGTTTAAATTTATTGCAAGCCATAAAGAAAATAACAAATCTATAATTATTGGTTTGACACATAATCTACTTGCAAACGGTCATGCCCTTAATAATTAATTTGAAGCACACGTTGCATGTATGTCATAACTGCATGTCATTATCATTAGATGTTGATTTTAAAATTTAACTTGTTCAATTTACAAATTTATATACAATTAGTATCATGTATCATTGTTATGCTTTAATAATTTCCCCCTGTGATTCTAGGAGTGAGTGAGTTTAGTTTTACGCCACACTCAGCAATATTCCAGATATATGGCGTCGGTCTGTAAATAATCGAGTCTGGACCAGACAATCCAGTAATCAACAGCATGTGCATCGATCTGCGCAATTGGGAACCGATGACATAAGTCAACCAAGCCAGCGAGCCTGACCACCCGATCCCGTTAGTGGCCTGTTACGACAAGCATGGGTTACTGAAGGCTCATTCTAACCCGGACATTCACGGGTGTGATTCTAGGAGAGAACCTACCCTGTTTGCAAGAGGAATCTTGTCAGAATCAGAGACTTGCATCAGAACTTGTCATTGTACCCTAAAACATAAATTATAGACATAATATGATTAATAGTAGTCAGTGGACCGTTTGGTCCAGACTTGATTGTGTTCAGTCTCTGATACATAAATTATAGATATAGTGTCATAGTGTCGTTTGGTCCAGATTTGATTGTGTTCAGTCCCTGATACATAAATTATAGATATAGTGTCATTGTGTCGTTTGGTCCAGACTTGATTGTGTTCAGTCCCTGATACATAAATTATAGATATAGTGTCATTGTGTCGTTTGGTCCAGACTTGATTGTGTTCAGTCCCTGATACATAAATTATAGATATAGTGTCATTGTGTCGTTTGGTCCAGACTTGATTGTCTACAGTGAGTGAGTTGCATTTTATGCCACTGGTAGCAATATTCCATTAATATCATTATCACGGGACAGCGGATGTGTTTAAACACATTGTATCTGTGTGGGTTTCTGACGTGATGAGCAACTGCTTTAACCATTGCAATTTGCACCCACCATTGATTGTGTACAGAATGCAGTTGGATAGCTGGATTATTTCTCAATTTCTTTCTCTAATCAAAGATCCAAGGTCATCCTATTGCAGATTATGTTACAATAACCTTTCATCTGACCGATCAGAGTGTTGTCTAATGGTAAGGTCTGACTCTGATAAGGGTATATCAGATATGAGAAACCCAGAGTATATTGAACCATCTCTTTGGTTCACTTAGTTTGAGACAATAAAATTCGACTGTAGTACTCTACCAAAATTACTACTTATTCCAGTGACTGCCTCCGTGGTGTAGTGGTTAGAGCGTCCGCCCGGAGAGCGGAAAGTTGCGGGTTCGATCCCCGACTGCGTCATACCAAAAGACGTTAAAATATGGTACTTGTTGGTCCCTGCCTGGTGCTCGGCATTAATGGGTACAACAAGGACTGGTCGGCTCGGGAGTCAGTATAATGTGTCTGAGTGGGGTATTCATGCTTCACTGCGGCATGGTATCTCAGTGGGCTAGCACTATAAAACCAGCTTAAGTCTGGGCTAGTACAAGCAGCCTCACATAAATATACACACGCATGCACATCGTCATATGAGCGAAATATTCTCAAGCACGACGTTAAACCCACTTTCACCTCACCTCACCTCACCTCACCTCACTTATTCCAGTAGAGGCAGTATGGTAGCCTTGTGGTTAAAGCTCATCATGGTGAAGATTTGAGTTCATTCCCCATATATGTACAATGTGTGAAGCCCATTTCTGGTGTTCCCTGCCATGATATTGCTGAAATATTGCTAAAAGAGGCGTAAAACCATATTCACTCACTCGCTTTTTCCAGCAAAATACAACTGAGGTGCTGTAGTTTACTGTGCAGAGTTACCTACCTTAGACAAGCCAGGATCCTATGATCCTGAATTTGCTTTAACTTTGATACTTGGTTTGTCTGCACCTTTGAATCTTTGCAAACATCACAATCTGGGAGAGTAGGAATTACCATTTGCAGTGGACCCGTGAAGATACGGGTTAAAATTGGTCTACAGCAACCGATGCTTGTCGTAAGAGGCTACTTACGGGATTGGGTGATCAGGCTCGCGGACTTGGTTGACATATGTCATCGTACCCCAATTGCATAGATCGATTCTCATGCTGCTGATCACTGAATTGTATGATCCAGACTCGATTATTTACAGACTGCTGCTATATAGCTGGAATATTACTGAGAGCGGCGTTAACCAACCAACCAACCATTTGCAGCAGAAAGGGCCAGGTATTCCATTGAACAGATAGCATTGGGCATGGGGGCACATTACACAGTCCACATTGAATCTGACACTGGCACTGTAGTCGATCACTTTAGTGTATTAATTGTGATATATTAGCTTTCCATGATGTTTAGTCATTAGTTTCCATGCTGTTTCCTGATGTCAAGCTGTGCAGTTAACCACTATGTAATTGTTCCATATGTTTACAACTAACACCTTGCATATTGGAAGGCAACAAACGCACACGACTGGATTCAGGTCACGTGATCAGCAGGGTTTGTAAGTCATGTCTACACGCACTAATACATGTAGGATATGGTCCGAAAAATCACTTTTGTTTTTGCATTTAGTGGTGAATGCCTCCAACCAGCTCCATGTGCAAACATATTCGCAACCTTTTGGACCATATACAACTGAGGTGGCGGGGTAGCCTAGTGGTTAAAGCATTCTCTTGTCATGCCAAAGACCTTGGTTCAATTCCCTACATGGGTACAATGTGTGAAGCCCATTTCTGGTGTCCCCATTGGTTGAAATATATGTGTAACGCCCCAGTCTGAAAATTGGACACACTGTGGTATTGCTAGAGTATTGCTAAAAGTGGCATAAAACTAAACTCAATCACTCACCATATTCAACTTGAACAAAATCCTTTTAAAAATACAAGGATAACTAATGTAGTAGGTGTAAAATGGAGGTGCACAGACACTGGACAGTCTCTTTGATTTTGTTGAAAGTCAACAGGAATCATGTTAGTGTTAGCTTGTTTCTGTAGCATCAAAATCATGTGCAGTCAAAATTACGTCTTGAAATAGAAGTGTACATCATTGTCACTATTCTCTCAAAAGATGTTTTCTGTCTGTGACTTTTATTATGATTTAAAACAAAGTCAGACGATTGTTTGCTGAAGATTGGTCATGTGCATTCAATATGAAAGCATCTAATAGTCTGAATAATGAACAGGAGCTTTCCAAAAGTATTCAAATAAAGTTCACCCTCCAATAGTCTGAATATTGAATAGAAGCCCTCAGTCAAATAGTATTGAACCAAAGTTCACCCTCCAATAGTCTGAATATTGAATAGAAGCCCTCAGTCAAATAGTATTGAACCAAAGTTCACCCTCCAATAGTCTGAATATTGAACAGAAGCCCTCAGTCAAATAGTATTGAACCAAAGTTCACCCTCCAATAGTCTGAATATTGAACAGAAGCCCTCAGTCAAATAGTATTGAACCAAAGTTCACCTTCTCAATAGTCTGAATATTGAACAGAAGCCCTCAGTCAAATAGTATTGAACCAAAGTTCACCCCTCAGTCCAATAGTCTGAATATTGAATAGAAGCCCTCAGTCAAATAGTATTGAACCAAAGTTCACCCTCCAATAGTCTGAATATTGAATAGAAGCCCTCAGTCAAATAGTATTGAACCAAAGTTCACCCTCCAATAGTCTGAATATTGAACAGAAGCCCTCAGTCAAATAGTATTGAACCAAAGTTCACCCTCCAATAGTCTGAATATTGAAAGAAGCCCTCAGTCAAATAGTATTTAACCAAAGTTCACCCTCCAATAGTCTGAATATTGAACAGAAGCCCTCAGTCAAATAGTATTGAACCAAAGTTCACCTTCCAATAGTCTGAATATTGAACAGAAGCCCTCAGTCAAATAGTATTGAACCAAAGTTCACCTTCCAATAGTCTGAATATTGAACAGAAGCCCTCAGTCAAATAGTATTGAACCAAAGTTCACCCTCCAATAGTCTGAATATTGAACAGAAGCCCTCAGTCAAATAGTATTGAACCAAAGTTCACCCTCCAATAGTCTGAATATTGAAAGAAGCCATCCACTACTTCACTCTTGATAAGTGTCATATTATGTTTCTCAGAATCCATCATGGCATTAAGTATTTAGTTGGTCAAACTGCTGATTTGATCCTTGAAACTACTATTTGCAACACTTTGGGGTTGGCATCTCTGGTTCATAACTATGATAACAGAAAAGTGCTTGACCATTGTTAGCTGGAATTTAGTGGTATATAACTGTTTGCCATCAGGTTGTTCCTGCACTAAATTCTCCCCTGCTGTGTCTGATGTTGGGTGTTTTTGTTCCAGTTTTATCCTGTACCCGGAGATGTTCAAGGACCTGCTCGTGTACAGCAACTACTACCAGTACTACTTAGTGGCCTTCTCCACAGGTAAACATGCACATTGAGTATTTATGTCGGTCAGAGATGACCTACCTACCTGAAGCACACATGGCACACATGCTGCTACCTTCAGTTTGTTCAAAATTTGTCTTAGTTCTTGCATCGGTGGACCGCCTCCATGGTGTAGTGGCTAGAGCGTCCGCCTGTTGAGCGGAAGGTCACGGGTTCCATGCCCGACCGCGTCATACCAAAAGACGTTAAAATATGGTACTTGTTGGTCCCTGCCTGGCGCTCAGCATTAATGGGTACAACACGGACTGGTCGGCTCGGATTCAGTATAATGTGTCTGAGTGGGGTATTCATGCTTCACTGAGGCATGGTATCTCAGTGGGCTAGCACTATAAAACCAGCTTAAGTCTGGGCTAGTACAAGCAGCCGCATATACACACATGCACGTCGTCATATGAGCGAAATATTCTCAAGCACGACGTAAAACCCAATTTCACCTCACCTCACCTTGCATCAGTGAATGGGTACCCAGTGGGATAAGATGGTCTTATGACTGTTGACATTCTAGTGCCTCACAGCTTGGGTTAATTGGGTTTGTTCAGATTGTTCACAAGTGCCTCTGTTCACCCAGCAGTGAATGGGTACCTGGTGGGATGTGATGGTCTTATGGCTGTTAACCTTCAAGTGCTTAAAGTGGCCTTCACACGACAAACTAAAGTTTGACAACGCATAATGTCAAACTCGAGTTTGAGAGTGAACATTCCAACTACTCGCCACCAACACCATTTTCAGAGTTGTCAAACTGTTGTCGAGAAATAGAATCGGCGTCTATTCTCACAAACTTTTCCATCAAACTTTCAAACTTGTCAAACTCGAGTTTGACGTCTGAAGTGTTGTCAAACTCGTGTTGTTCAGAAACAACCAATCACAGTCAACGAAATTGTCATTCAGTGACCGCACTGATAGAGACATGGCGCTCAACACGAAAGTTTGACAACCTGTGTTTTACGTTTAAACATTTTAACATTTCAACAACATCTGTTGTCAAACTTTAGTTTACCATGTGAAGGCCACGTAACAGGCAGCTTGGGTTAATTGGGTTAATAATGTCTGTGTTTTGCGCATATTTTGTCCTTGAAGTCACTGAGCATCTTTGAGGTGGATATTAGGCACCACTGTTCTGTTTCATGTGCGAAACAGCTCTTTATTTCTTACCCATCTATCGACTAAACCTAGTCTGGTGGTTTATTTTCTTGCGTAATTTATATAAATGACCAGTCTAAAAACTATTATCCGGTTTGGACCAGTTTGCAGGTTTCAGGCGGCATTGCCGAATATTCAGGAATCCTCATCATTTTGAGTAATATAGGAGTAACACAGCAACGAGCGATTTTTTACCCTCAACCTTCACCACCTCCTCCACCTACCTTTAACATCTTGTAAATAAAAGGGTTCGCTATCCACAATAACCACTTTACGAATGTATCATATATTATATTATATACCAGTATTAAGCATGCAGTCAAGCACCATTGTGTGAAGTTGAATGGACCTACGTTAACGTTTTGTGATGTTCAACTCATTTCAAAATAGACTACAGAAGTAATATGCTTTTACTTTGTGTCAACTGTTGTGTTGAAGTTGAAGGTGGGGGTAGCCTAGTGGTTAAAGCATTTGCTTGTCAAACTGAAGACCCAGGTTCAATTTTCCACATGGGTACACAGTATTGTTGGAAATTGCTAACAACAGCGTAAAACCATACTCACTCACTCAGAGTTGACCAGCATAAATATATCAAGTTATTTCAAATATTCTACACAACACAACTGAAAGTGGAATATGACCAAGCTTTTACTTAAGGAAGACTAAATTGTCACATCAAAGTTCATTGTTTGATTGTAAACACAACTTACAAGGAAAGAAGGAAACCCCCAAACACGACTTGATCCAATTTGTTTCATCCTAATGGACCAGGAGTCTTTCAACGTAAATGATGTCGAGAAAGGAGGATTTACACTGGCTATACAAGATAGTGGAAACTAGGGCTGCAACGAATACACTATGTGGCGAATATGATACGTATCATGAATATTGGGTAACGAATACGAATAATTATTCAGAAATACAATATTGTAGTTAAGTGATTGATGTACAATATGGAACGCCCATAATATTGTCACTGCAATAATCAGTGATCTCATGACACTCAAATTTGGTATGTAATAGTTATAATCGACAGTACCATGTGCAGTCTTGGCAAACTAACATGACTTGCACTACTGCAATGCTAGTACGTGTTCCATTCTTGCATATCTCTCTTTGGAAAGGACATAAGGGTTCAAGTAAAACTTGCTATCTTAAAAAAATCGTAAATATTCGTTAATATTCGGTTCTGGTGACCACGAATAAAGAATTGAATTCATGAAGGGCTACGGTTCGATTCACTGAATATGCGAGTGAATCGTTACAGCCTTAGTGGAAACTGCCATGTGTTTTTAACTCCCTTGAATCTAAATTATTGGATTTAGCAAGTTTAGCTAGAAGAAACCAGGAATCCAGAATGTCCAGGAGGTGGCAAGCAAGGGTGCTCAAGGTGTATTCTGCCACAGAATCCTTTCGTGTGGGAATGGAAATGGAAAAGTAGGGTGCATGGGTCTACCTGGGTTCCATTCTGATCCAGGAATCCTTAGGTGGTTATTGTAAGGAAGTATGGTCGCCTGGATCTACCTGGGTCCCAGTCTCACCCAGAAGTCCTCTTGTCTTTGTGCCAACTGATTACTTACAGTCATGCAAAAACCAACAAGGTCAAAGCTATTTGTCTGGGACGCACTGACTGATCAATATGTTAGGTAATCAATACTGATACTATCGCATGTTAAAACATTTTGCCAATGTAACACCAAGGTTTTGTTTTACCAGCCATGGTGACAGTTGTTGTAGCAACAAAACCCAACTGGCGTGTCATTCATTACTCCAGGCAGTGCACACAGCCTGTTTCTACCATATTGCTGACCATGCATAAGATAGTAATAACGACTATAACCTTGGGGTACCATGGATCTGCGATTACGATCATGCAATGGTTGAGAAAATAACTGAGTTTTTTAGTTGTCATAATGTTACACCAGATTGCCTGAGCAGTGTTGTTGGAAATCCCACATCTGACATAGCATTAGGGCCTAATGGTATAGAACAATGTTATTGGAGACTGTTTCACTGCATCCAGCCGCCTCTATTGACTTGGCTGCTATGTGGGTGAAATATTGCTGAGTGTGGCGTAAAACTAAAGTCACTCTATTGCCTAGGGGAGGTGGGGTAGCCTAGTGGTTAAAGCGTTCGCTCATCACGCTGAAGACCTGGGTTCGATTTCCAACGTGTGTACAATGTGTGAAGCCCATTTGTGGTGTCCCCCGCCGTGATATTGATGGAATATTGCTGTGAGTGAGTGAGTGAGTTTGGTTTTACGCGACTTTTTGCAATATTCCAGCAATATCACGGCGGGGGACACCACAAATGGGCTTCAAACATTGTGCCCATGTGGGTATTGCTAAAAGCGGCGTAAAACTAAATTCACTCACTCACCCTATTGCCAAATTTCGAAATGTTTTTCAATAGCTCTGTAAATGTCGCACAAATGCTCCCTCCTAAAAAAAGACAGAAAAAAAATTCTGCCCTAAAAGCCTGTTTGAATACATGGCAAATGGCAAACCTTGTGTCATTGTACTGCTCTTTGAACAAGAAATGATTTTGGAAGAGGCTGAAACATCGTACCTCTCCATGAGCGGGATTGACTGCAAAAAATTATATGACCAGGGTTTTATGGAATGTGCGCCCACTAGGCACAAATGTAAGGAATAGACACAGAGGGACGCACAATATTTTCACTGTACCCACACGTCTTTGCTATGTGTTTGGTTGTTTCTTTCAGAGCAGTTACATGCATCATTTCACTCATCAGTCAATATGATCAATGATTCATTCCAGGCTCTACATGCTCTAAAGAAATTATCAAACGCATAGCCTCTACACTGTTACTTAATAGTACCCTCATATTGCCTGCAAGGACCCTAAAACTAATAGACCGCCTCTGTGGTGTAGTGGTTAGAGTGTCCACCTCGAGAGCCTGGTTGCGGGGTTCGATCCCGTAATCATTAAAATATGGTACTTGTTGGTCCTTGCCTGGCGCTCGGCATTGATGGGTACAACAAGGACTGGTCGGCTCGGAGTCAGTATAATGTGTCTGGGTGGGGTATTCATGCTTCACTGCGGGATGGTATCTCAGTGGGCTAGCACTATAAAACCAGCTTCGGTCTGGGCTAGTACAAGCAGCCGCACATACACATACACACGCATGCACGTCGTCATATGAGCGAAATATTCTCAAGCACGACGTAAAACCCAATTTCACCTCACCTCACCTTAAAACTAAAAATTAGGGGTTCCCAGGACCTTTAGTCATGTTTGTGAGTCGGGATAGACCCCTGATATGACTGCCTTGTGAATGGATTCTGAAGTTTCTTCATTGTACTGACCTGCTTGCATGGTTACTTTATTTATTAACGTCTTTAATGAGTTGCTAGTCAACTCAACTTGAGATGTACTCGATAGGGCAGGTGGAGACCTGAGTGTCTTTACCAGTCAGATATATATGGAATATTCCAGGGAGATTCATTTAGTCCTTTGCTTATTTGTGTGTCTGTAAATCACTGAGCTTTCTGCTCAATGGAGAGGAGGGTTACCATCCCAGACCTCCTCAGCACAGATCCCCAACACCGCTTTCTCATCTCCTTATCTTAATCATGTTAATGACATCGAGCTCCTTGCGTTAGGAGACACCTATTTGAAAGAACAGTTTTTCCTTGTTGAGTCCTTTTGAGATAGGTATGACATGGAATACTCTTTAACTGAAACGCTGTCCACCCGGACTGTTGAAAATTGAAATTTTATAAATTCGATGTTTCGGGTATTACGTAAGGAGGTAGTTCAGCGTTCACACTATTGCGTTCGACGCTCCAGGCATTAAGGAAAACAAAATACATTATACAGTACATTCTTTATTGTGGCCACTGTGCTACAATATACAGTGTACACTGCTCACAGACCCTTGATTCACATCATAGTCATCCCAAGTGAGCCCAGTCTGATCAGCATACTTCATTATGGAAATCTCTTGTCTCTGAAGCTGGTCCTTGAGAGGCTGAAGCCTTCTGTCAAGCTCACGGTAGCAGCGCTTCCTTGCTGGTGCACGTCTGTGGCCAAACACTTGTGCAAGTGCAAGGTGGGCCTCCACAAAGGTCTGCTCTCTCTTCAACACACGGACATGCTCATAGATGTTGGAATGACATTTCACACTGATATTGTTCAAACGATGATGCCAACCTTCTAGATTATTGTTCAGGCGACGGCCATGATTCAGGAATTGGTTCCTCAGCTCCTTCTTCCACTAATTTGGTCCATCCATCCATGTCTCTGTGATGTAGTCCATAAATCTGGTGATAGCAACGATTTGAGGAGCATCGGCAACAGCCTGGACCCAAACATCATCAACTTGATCAACAGGCGCCAAAGCTAGTGAAAACGGCACGTCGTACAAGTCGTCGCAAGTCATCACACTCTTTGTACTCAGTCACTAGGCCAAGTTTCTGGATACATCTCCAAACACACTGAGAGTAGTGACAGTAACATCCACGTAGTTGTGACGTAGGAAACAATGTCGACACGGCGTTGTGTGCGGCCTTCTCAAAATCCCTCTGAATGATGTCTGGAGATAAGCGGAAGCCACGTTGTGCTGCTGCTACTTTCAGTAGGCGGAATGCTCTGGCATATGGCTCCTCTTTTTTTTTGTCAGGCAGAAGGAAGTACATGGGAGCATAAATGTGGCCTTGCACCTCAGTATGACACGATTACAGCTGGTGAAACACAGAGGAGGCAGAGTAGAAAGTCCCATCAGCATTGATAATATCTGAGTCGCATAGAAGCTCAAGATTGGTAGCAGTGGCGAAGAGAAGGATGCAACTGTTGCCTCCATCATCGGCGATGAGGAACTCTCCAGTTTCAGTCTGGCACCACGCTCCCTCAAGTAGGGTGGTGGCTCTACTCTTGGGTAGCTTGGGAATGGTCTTGTGTCTCGCTCGGTACATGGATTTTCATCGAAGATCGCGTTGTTGTCTCTGTCTTGAAGCGTTAGAGCGGTGAATGAGCGTAGACTTAAATTGGTCGACATGAAGCAGGAAGGCATGGTTGTGAAGATGGTTTCGGAAACTGGATAGGACGTCATCTCTAGTCTGAAGGGTAGCCTTGCAAGTTTTCTCCACACAGCGCCAGTATGTGACGTCATTCTTTTCCTTGTTCTTCTTGTACTTGTAACCTCCATGATGTAACTTTCTGTGACTGTAGACGTTCTCTTTGAAGGGAACCTGAACCTGCGCATTTGCCATATTGACATCGTTTATGTTACTTACCTAGCTTATATAGTTACATATGTATCCGTGAGAAGGAAATCAGACAAATCTAGTTAACTAGAAACCCTTTTCTCATTTCAATAACAATAGTAGTCGTGTCTTCTCCCTCGTTAATAAGAGTAGAGCGGAATAGTGCAGTCTTTCTGCTATTCGCAGGTTCATGTTCTCCAAGGCAGTCGACACTCCGAGTGTTATGAAAATGCATTACATGAGGTAAATCTGCATTGAATAAGCTTTCAGAAAATATTAAAATCATGTTTCTGTGAAATTGGCACATAGGTAAAAATTGTTGTCACAAACTGGCTACTTTTGCTCGTGATTGCTAGAGCCGTCTCAGGTACGTGTAACGGGGCTGTGAGGACGATTTGTTTGTCTATGACGAGCAGTGGGAGAAAAGTAGACATGTTTCAACGCGATTGATGTATTGAAGTATTAATTGATGTATTGTCTAAACCTGTTTTTGATTATATGAACTGGTGAATAATAAAGAGATAATGAGCCATGTTTGACCAGCAAGTTGCGTCATGATATTTTTGCGAGCTCAATTCATTCGCAATTTTCGCAAAAACATCACGCTCGCAAAAATTTCATGGTTTACTGTATCCTTGAGAAATACATGGTAACTCTGGGGCTGAATAGGTCTCGGCACACTTGCTGGCCACCTCGTGGAGGTTATTGACAGGATAGGTCTCGGCACACTTGCTGGCCACCTAGTGGAGGTTATTGACAGGATAGGTCTCAGCACACTTGCTGGCCACCTCGTGGAGGTTATTGGCAGGATACATCCAACTACACGTAATGAGAATGGATTGAAATGATACAGACTGGCAACAATGTGCCAGCTGTCACATGTATTGTGCAGCTTGAGGCTGTCTGCATCACCTGAGTCTGAAGACGAGTCGCAAATTGAAATCAAACATTTCACAAAGGTGTGTGAATTTTCACAGATTTCAACATGTTTAAATCAAAATAAAATTGTTCAACGCTTAGTTTAACATTATTGCTTTGAATGCAGGAATTAAATTTTATGAAAAGAAACCATCGAATTTAGGAAAATGAGAATTTAAATAATTTTCATAGTATTTTGTAGAACAAAATAACATTTGTTTCCAGTTTGCCTGCCAAAGGCCCTTAGTTTGGGATCAGGGCGGAGGGGTAGCATGGTGGTTAAAGCGTTGGCTTGTCACGCCGAAGACCCGGGTTTGAATCCCCACATGGGTACAATGTGTGAAGCCCATTTCTGGTGTCCCCCGCCGTGATGTTGCCGGAATATTGCTAAAAGCGGCTTAAAACCAAACTCAGTCAGTCAGTAGTTTGCGATCACATAAAACCCTGCCTTGTTACTGGCTGCTTTGGCGGTTGTGTAACCTAATGGTTAAAGCATCCGCTCGTCACACTTAAGAACCGCGTTCGATTCCCCGCGTGGATACAATGTGTGAACCCCGTTTCTGGTGTCCCCTGCTGTGATATTGCTGGAATATTGCTAAATGCGGTGTAAAACCAAACTCACTCACTCAGTACTGGTTGCTCGCATGCAAGGAAATACCTTTGTTTAAACATGGTCAGACAGCTGGATATCATTGTTACTATTGCGCAAGATTCAAGGGCGAGTGATCTCTGATACATAGCAACAGCTGACCAAACTACCTGCGAATTTGGACTGTGTGTTCAGCAGATTTCATGACCAGGTGAAATACCTCTCCTTAATTAGACACAGTATAAAGATCAAAGGTATTTCATGTACATGTAACAAATAAACAACGACGAGGACTAATTAACTTTGCTTTCAGTATTGTTTTACAACCTTTACACCATTGGAGATGTGCTCTTAATCACTGAATATATAAATAATTGAGATGCTTCAGGCTGGGGAATGTCAAGGACTTTCACTTACCACTCTTTGAGTGTAGTGTTGTTGGAATTTATATCAGAAACGATTTGTGTCATCAATGCATATGTCTGAGACTTGTAACCATGGAAACATCAGGAATTATGAGAGAGATTTCTTAGTGGGCTACCATTTTTGCCTTACTAGCTACAGAGCAACTTTGCAACACTAGTGTTTTCCATACTAGGAAAAATGAAACATTTCTTAGCTTGTCTTACATAATTACTTTTACTTTGAGTCTGTTTAAACAATATAGACAATTTGATGGCAGTTTGTGTCATCTTAAAGTCCTTGGTTCAGATGTACTGAACAACCTTAGCCGACGCTTAAGTATGGGAGATTGCCTTGTATTACTGGGTTCTCTGTGCTATCTGCAAAAAAGCCTTAACCCTTTGACTGAAATACGCATGGGAGTATGGGAGTCACAAATATCTTAGCACTAAAATCATGTTAACCAAAACACTTTGTGTCAAAACGTTATGGTTTCAGTGTTAAAAATATACCTTGATAAACCCCAGAGATGATGATGATGATGATGATGGAACTTACAGTGAATACAAAGGCTAAATCACTATCTCAGGGTCTCCCAGATACTGTCTATCCAAACTTCTATAAGTGGCATTCAGAAGGCTACATGTTTTTATGAAACTCATTTTTCTGGTGGTAAGAAAACAACATTGTATCACAAGTGTTTAATGCAACTAAATAGATGAGATTATTTACCTCTTCAGTTCTAATTTTTATTTGCTAGGGATTGTATTATATGCAGGGATTAAGATTACATCGCGTATCCCTCTCAGAAACAGACGGAAATTTCAATCAGCTGTGCACACGTTTCCAGCGATCTACCGGTGATTTGAAATGAAATGAATTCTGATGTAGTGAGCATGCAAATCAAGCACTCAATCGATCTGTGCACGTACACGTACACGTAAAATAATGTAAAAAAATATGGAAACATTATCACTGTATAATCCATAAAAATAAACCACTTGATTGAGAAATTGAATAATGAGGTTGTCAGTGTTGACATAAAGCAGGAGGCAGACATCTAAATTGCAACTACTTCCTTAACTCGCTGATATTAATGTGAAATTAAAGACAAACTGAAATAATTCTATTTGTTTGCACTCTTAAATTCCACAGGGTACACCTGTTGTGAGTGGACAATGGCAAATACCGTATTTTCTCTGGTAGGTCCAGGGCTCCGTTCCTCAAAGCGATCGTAGCGCTACGACAGTCGTAAATCTATGTTAAAGTATGAGAGTTACAATCATCTTAGCACTGTGGTCGCTTTGATCATTGAATACTCTGTCATAAAAATAGAAGCCTATTTCATTTAACGATAGATCTTTATTATGCTTTTTTTACTGTGATACTTTGATGATTAACCTTGAGCATAAGGTGCTGTAAAGAGTGTGGGTGTCTTCAGTTGGGGCCTCACTACAAAAGGAACAACTGAACTGATAGTCTGCACTTTAATACTGGATAGTAAAATGAACATTTTGTCCAAAAATTGCACACAGAGGTTATGGCCAAAATAAACATAAAACAAGTAATTTTTCTTGAATTTACCTCAATTACTTGATTGAGAGTGGAAAGCGTTTCATATCAGGTATCTGTATAAATTGTTACATTTGTGCTAACCGATTTCCCAAATCATGTCTCCAATGTCTCGTATTTAACTGAGCTTAGGGGCGGTGGGGTAGTCTAGTGGTTAAAGCGTTGGCTCGTCACGCCGAAGACCCGGGTTCGAATCCCCACATGGGTACAATGAGTGAAGCCCATTTCTGGTGTCCCCCGCCGTGATATTGCTGGAATATTGCTAAAAGCGGTGTAAAACCAAACTCAGCCAGTCAGTCAGTAACTGAGCTTAATTTGTATACTTTAATCGGCAAATATCAGCGTGATGCCAAATTAAAAAAAAACATTTCTGAAAAATAATGTTCAAATTTGTCATTAAAAAATTGTAGTGTAATGACTCTTTCCTATTATATGACAGTGGAATTTTTGATCTGGAGGTAGTGAGTTGCTACTGTGCCAGCATTAAACAGTAAGCACTGAGCCTCAAATACATGCTGAGTCAAGGTTGGACACACATTGATAGAGACCTGGGCCCTGTTTCACAAAGCTCTCATAGCGCTATGACTATCGTAAGTCAATGTTACAGTATAGGAGGTAGGAATGCTACGAGGAAAGTTACGAGATCTTAGGCTTACAAGAGCTTTGTGAAACAGGGCCCTGGCATCTAATAGAGGAAATACTGTATGTTTCTACCCTTGGTTTATCTGCTGTGGTGTATGGCTATAGATATGTACACAGTAGTCTGGTAGAGCAGTCAGTGTACTCAAGGTAGGTCATTGAGCCAAGGCTGAAAACACCCTCTAAAGTTCATTGGAATGCTCCAAGGTAATCTAGGCCTCAGTACTTTGGAATTCACCTTTGACCTGGGTAAAGGTAACTGCGGTTGCCAGGGGTGTCAGAAGAGCATGTTTGAATAACCGGAGGTGGGTGGTGGGGTAACATTTGTTTCCAGTTTGCCTGCCAAAGGCCCTTAGTTTGGGATCATGGCGGTGGGGTTGCCTGGTGGTTAAAGCGTTGGCTCATCACGCTGAAGACCCGGGTTTGATTCCCCACATGGGTACAATGTGTGAAGCCCATTTCTGGTGTCCCCTGCTGTGATATTGCTGGAGTATTGCTAAAAGCGGCATAAGACTATACTCACTTGCTCATTTCAGGAGAATGTAACTGTGAAACTGACACTGTCAGTATAGGGAAAGAATATTTTAAGGATTATAGGATTCTAAGGAACCATTGAGGTTTCAGTCTGGTTATGAGATTATAACTGTTGTTAAAACAATGTCAGATAAATGTCAATTGAAACATGGTCAAGTGTGTTCATAGTGAAAGCCTTTAATAGTCTCAATATTAAACAGAAGCCTGCAGTAGTTTTCAATGAAAGTTCACCCTTCAATAGTTTTTCAGCTAAATATCAACACGTCCTTTTATAGTTATAGTTTGATCTGCAACAGATCTACTTGAAGATGTAATTTTGTATGATGATGATCATGATCTCATAGATACAAGCTTTCCTGTCTCCTTTTGACTCGTATCCACAGCTGCGTCATACCAAAAGACGTTAAAATATGGTACTTGTTGGTCCCTGTCTGGTGCTCGGCATTAATGGGTACAACAAGGACTGGTCGGCTCGGAGTCAGTATAATGTGTCTGGGTGGGGTATTAATGCTTAGCTGCGGCATGGTATCTCAGTGGGCTAGCACTATAAAACCAGCTTATGTCTAGGGTAGTGCAAGCAGCCACACGTACACATGCATGTACGTCGTCATGTGAGGAAAATAATCTTAAGTACGACGTTAAACCCCATTTCACCTCACCTCAGTCAACTTTTGACTCTTAAACAAAGTGAAATAAATGACCCTATAGTATCTGAAATACACAATGCCGTTTTAGAAAGTGGTCAAATGTAACATGTTATATTTGGGATTACTTTCTTAGTAAAGTACAGATTCTAGTTATTTTGGGGTGAGTCCCGTCCGGGATTCCTATAGTATCTGTGCATGTGCATATTGGCTGGCCATTAGTTTATAACATGTTTTGAATGGGATTTGTTTTAAGTTGGATATGGTCCTCAAAGTCAGTATTGATGTTACATGTGAAGCTTGTTCTCTAACAGCCTTGAACTAGACCCAAGTGCAAGAGTAGTCTTGACTTTTCTCTCGTGACATATCGTGTAAAGGATCTTGTAAATACTTCATTGTGAACTGCACGCATGGATCTCTGAACAGAAAACATTTCTGTCAATTGCAAATGGATTTGATTCATGTTTTAAAAGTGGTTCAACAATGGTAAAGTATTCAGCATTAATTAAAAACAACCGAATGCTCAAACTGTGTCACAGATGTGTTTTAAATGTTAAATTTGTTATAGCTAGATCCACAAGTGATTGAGGGAGACATGGAAAACAGTGTGTTTATCGCCATTCTACCTTACAAAAGATTGCATGGACCATCGGATACTTTCATATCACTATAGTTAATCTGTCATACCAGACCAGTTCCTTTGAATTGTATATGAAAATCAATCATGCCATTCCTAAATACAAAGTCAGAGGGTAGCCAAGTGGTTAAAGCATCTGCTTGTCATGCTGAAGACCCGGGTTCAATTCCCCACATTGGTACAATGTGTGAAGCCCCTTTCTGGTGTCCCCTGCCATGATTTTGCTGAAATATTGGTAAAAGCAATGTAAAGCAATGGTTGCTCACTCACTCACTCACTCACTCACTCACTCACTCACTCACTCACTCACTCACTCACTCACTCACTCACTCACTCACTCACTCACTCACTCACTCACTCACTCACTCACTCACTCACTCACTCACTCGATTGCAAATTCTTTAGCACTTGGTATCAGGGACATTTGACTTCATGACTTGGATTCACGTTTGAGAAAGTTGCAGACCAGTGAATCAAGGAAACTCAAAGTCACGATTAGTTTTGGATGTGGTGCTAGTTCAAGGCCATTTGCAAAATAATCATGACTAAGGCCTTTATCCTGCTTAAAACATGTTAAAATGAAGTCCTTTTTAAAACGTGCATAGATACTTGAGGGTAGTTTTTGTTTAAGAGTTTGTTTTATTTGATCATGTGCATTCAAAATTGGATCCTCAAATATGTGTACATCATAGTGTCTTTTTTCTGAAAAAAACCCAACAAACCTACCAACGATCAATTATAGCATGAACATCTGTTGCAGCACAATCAGACCATTGGAAGGTGAACTTTTATTGAAATTATCTGGGGGCCTCTGTTGAATATTCAGGTGTTTTTTATGAATGTGCGTGTCCAATCTTCAATTAACATTGATCTGACTTTGTTTGTGTGCTGGCAATTGGGTGCCTGACACTGAGGGTATGGGGTCAAATTCCGGATGGGACTCAACCCACCAAAAGTACTAGAATCTGTACTTTACTGAGAAAGTGTAATCCCAATTATTATCCATATGGTGAAACATAACCAGTGTCATAAATATCATATGTGCACTGAAGCCCATTTCTGGTGTCCCCCGCCGTGATATTGCTGGAATATTGCTAAAAGCGGAGTAAAACCAAACTCAGTCAGTCAGTCAGTCATATGTGCACATATTACTTTTGCCTAGCAACCATTGTTTCTGTGTTTCGTTGTCTGTGACGTCATTAAACAATTAAACGTGACGTCAATGAACTGGCTGTCAAACTTGCTTATGGTGTTTTACTCCACAAATGTACATGAATAAAATGGATAATAAAGAAATTATTACACTTGCAAGTGTGTCACACAACTTATACGAAACTTGTGCTAAATTTTGTATTGCCTGAGCCAAAGCGAGGTCTTGTCATACCAAAAGACGTTAAAATATGGTCCTTGTTGGTCCCTGCCTGGCACTCGTCATTAATGGGTACAACAAGGACTAGTCGGCTCCTAGTCAGTATAATGTGTCTGAGTGGGGTATTCATGCTTCACTGCGGCATGGTATCTCAGTGAACTAGCACTATAAAACCAGCTGAAGTCTGGGCTAGTACAAGCACCCACACATACACATGCATGCATGTCGTCATATGAGCGAAATATTCTTAAGTACAATGTTCAACTCCATTTCACCACCCCACATATGTTATATTTTTTTTTTCACTCTTAGGATTCTTGGAATGAATGAATGTTTGGATGACTTCAGACCAGTTCTAACACCTTTAATTGTTTTCCTCCCACAGGTTACTTCACATATGACTTCCTGGACATGATCTACAACAACAAGATCTTCAAGATGTGGGAGGTCACTCTTCACCATTTAGCTGTAAGTCCGGCTCTGTAAACCTGCCGACTGCCTCCGTGGTGTAGTGGTTTGAGCGTCCGCCCGGAGCGCGGAAGGTCGCTGGTTCGATCCCCGACCGCGTCATACCAAAAGACGTTTAAATATGGTACTTGTTGGTCCCTGCCTGACACTCGGCATTAATGGGTACAACAAGGACTGGTCGGCTCGGATTCAGTATAATGTGTCTGAGTGGGGTATTCATGCTTCACTGTGGCATGGATATGGTACTTGTTGGTCCCTGCCTGGCACTTTCGTCATTAATGGGTACAACAAGGACTGGTCAACTCGGATTCAGTATAATGTGTCTGAGTGGGGTATTCATGCTTCACTGCGGCATGGTATCTCAGTGAACTAGCACTATAAAACCAGCTTCAGTCTGGGCTAGTACAAGCACCCACACATACACATGCATGCATGTCGTCATATGAGCGAAATATTCTTAAGTACAATGTTCAACTCCAGTTCACCACCTCACATATGTTATATATTTTTTTCACTCTTAGGATTCTTGGAATGAATGAATGAATGATGAATGGATGACTTCAGACCAGTTCTAACACCTTCAATTGTTTGGACATGATCTCCCACAAGGTTACTTCACATTTAGCTGTAAGTGACTTCCTCCGTGGTGTACATGATCTACAACAGTACAAGTGTCTGAGTGGGGTATTCATGCTTCACTGTGGCATGGTATCTCAGTGGGCTAGCACTATAAAACCAGCTTCAGTCTGGGCTAGTACAAGCAGCCGCACATACACGTACACACGCATGCACGTCGTCATATGAGTGAAATATTCTCAAGCACGACGTTAAACCCAATTTCACCTCACCTCACCTGTAAGCCTGCCTGTTAACCTTGGGATGTTCCAGGCACAATTTGGGCAGAAGAGGTCAACTAGCATTCCACATGCTGTTTCTGCTTCAGAATAGGTCCCAGGTTCTTCATGTCTGTCTTAGGACTGACTAAAATGAAGAGCAAGTGGTTTGGCACTGTAACTTGGCACTTTGTGTGTCATTGGTTTGTACCTTGTATCAGCAACAGATTTGACTAGCCCAGACTTGATCATGTTGTGCAACATAAAACAACATTCATTCACTGATCCTTCTGGTACATCCCTGGTGGAATAGGTCATCCTTTTGGATATTCTGTGTTGGATAGGTGATCTTCTTGTGTATCCTTCCTGGGATAGGTCATTCTTGTAGGATATCTGAGACTGGATAGGTCTTTCTTGTAGGATGTCCTAGACTCAATACATCATTCTTGTAAGATGTCCTAGACTGAATAGGTCATTCTTGTAGGATGTCCTAGACTGGATAGGTCATCCTTGTAGGATGTCCTAGACTGGATAGGTCATTCTTGTAGGATGTCCTAGATTGGATGGGTGATTCTTGTAGGATGTTCAAGACTGGATAGATAATTCTTGTAGGATATCCCAGACTGGATAGTTCATTCTTGTAGGATATCCCAGACTGGATAGGTCATTCTTGTAGGATGTCCTAGACTGGATAGGTCATTCTTGTAGGATGTCCTAGGTGGGATGGGTCATTCTTGTAGGATGTCCTAGATTGGATGGGTGACTCTTGTAGGATATCCCAGACTGGATAGTTCATTCTTGTAGGGTGTCCTAGAGTGGATAGGTCATTCTTGTAGGATGTCCTAGACTGGATAGGTCATTCTTATAGGATGTCCTAGACTGGATAGGTCATTCTTGTAGGATGTCCTAGATTGGATGGGTGATTCTTGTAGGATACCCCAGACTGGATAGATAATTCTTGTAGGATATCCCAGACTGGATAGGTCATTCTTGTAGGATATCCCAGACTGGATAGGTCATTCTTGTAGGATGTCCTAGACTGGATAGGTCATTCTTGTAGGATGTCTTAGATTGGATGGGTGACTCTTGTAGGATATCCCAGACTGGATAGTTCATTCTTGTAGGATATCCCAGACTGGATAGTTCATTCTTGTAGGATGTCCTAGAGTGGATAGGTCATCCTTGTAGGATGTCCTAGACTGGATAGGTCATTCTTGTAGGATTTCCTAGACTGGATAGGTCTTTCTTGTAGGATGCCCTAGACTGGATAGATCATTCTTGTAGGATGTCCTAGACTGGATAGGTCATTCTTGTAGGATGTCCTAGACTGGATAGGTCATTCTTGTAGGATGTCCTAGATTGGATGGATGACTGTTGTAGGATATCCCAGACTGGATAGGTCTTTTTTGTAGGATATCCCAGACTGGATAGTTCATTCTTGTAGGATGTCCTAGACTGGATAGGTCATTCTTGTAGGATGTCCTAGACTGGATAGGTCATTCTTGTAGGATGTCCTAGACTGGATAGGTGATTCTTGTAGGATGTCCTAGATTGGATGGGTGATTCTTGTAGGATGTTCAAGACTGGATAGATAATTCTTGTAGGATGTCCTAGACTGGATAGGTCATTCTTGTAGGATGTCCTAGACTGGATAGGTCATTCTTGTAGGATGTCCTAGATTGGATGGATGACTGTTGTAGGATATCCCAGACTGGATAGGTCATTCTTGTAGGATATCCCAGACTGGATAGTTCATTCTTGTAGGATGTCCTAGAGTGGATAGGTCATTCTTGTAGGATGTCCTAGACTGGAAAGGTCGTTCTTGTAGGATGTCCTAGACTGGATAGGTCATTTTTGTAGGATATCCCAGACTGAATAGGTCATTCTTGTCGGATATCCCAGACTGGATAGGTCATTCTTGTAGGATGTCCTAGACTGGATAGGTCATTCTTGTAGGTTATCCTAGACTGGATAGGTCATTCTTGTAAGATATCACAGCTTAGACAGGCCATTCTTGATAGACTAGATAGGTCATTTGTGTGGGACGTATCAGGCTTTATGGACAATTCTTGTGTGATCTAATTTCATATTTTGTTAAGTATGCACATTGCAGCTGAAAATAGATAGAAATTTGTTGAAGTATTCACATTTTTGTTTTAACCATGATAATGGTTAATTTGTATCATACATAAATGCTGAAATGTATCAGTATAATACATAAATGATACATTATAACACACACATTCTGAAATGTGTCATATGGTAACCAAAACCGTAAACGCTTGTTTATATTAATGGATTTGAGTTTAAGGACAAAAACTGCTTGTTTATTGCATGGAGCGACGTTTGGTGTAAGAATGGTGTAAGAATCTACTCAGAAACACTGCTCTATGCAATAAACAAAAGGTTTTTATCCTTAATGCTTGTATGCTTCATTATTGACTTCAAACTTTTAGAATGCCTTCTTTGTTTGGCATATTTAGAAGTTGGTGAATCGGCCAAGGAGAAAACTTTATGGATGAACAACTTCTTTATTCAGGTGATGCCACGTTTAGATACAGATTCAACGATACAAGAATCTTTATCGAAACGTTGCATCATGTGAATAAAGAAGTTGTTCATCGATAAAGTTTTTTCCTTATTATTTTATAATGCCGATCAAACAAGTATTGTATACATTTACAGGTGATCTCCATGTTCTGGTACAACATGCATTACCGCGTGGCTATAGCCTTCAACATGGTGGCTCTCCTGGCCGAAGTCAACTCCTTCTGGCTTCACTCCAGGAAGCTGCTGCAGATGATCCAGATAAGATTTGAAAACTGGATCTACAAGTTCGTTGCCTTCATGAACCTCGTCACGTTTGCTATATTTCGAGGATTGTCCCTAGTGTCCATTACGATCGGGATGTGCTTCTGGTACGAGCGGGTGACTGCCTTATATTACTTCAGCCTGGGGTCGTCCATGGTCGTCATGAACGTTATAAACCCCATTCTCTTCTGGAGGCTTTTGAAGAGTGATTTTCTACGGACAAATCGGAGGGAGCCTAAAGTGGAAAAATGTGCTGTCAATGGCCATGGGAATAACAATGTCAAGGTTATGCATGAACATGTGAACTAATCGTATATAATTGCAGTATTTTAATATCATAATGTATGTATGATATTCTTGTGTCAAAATGGACTATTTTCTGATGTCATGTTACATTTGTGAATCACACATATGTTTTTTATCTCATACGCCATGATGTGCCCACGAGTTGTTTAAGCCAGGGTTCACAAATTTCATAAGCTCGTTGGTAGGGAGGTATGCGGTATCTCTTCTGCAACTAATGCCAAGATTAGATTCTGTTTCATAACTTCAAGGCTCAAGATCTCATTCAAACTCGGAAAACATAAATTTACTTGTGATGCAAATGTATACAATACCTTAAAATATTGGTTTTTAGAACTTTTAGATATCTTTCTGATTCATTCAAGAAAAGGTTTTCTTATAGTTTTAAGTGATATTTTGCTCTTAGCAATTTTTGACAAAATTATCAAAAGCCATTTACAGATTTTTTAAGCATTTTAAAGTGTTTTTTAAAAGCGAATTGAACTAAAATACTTCACTGCACACTGAAAGACTAGAATATAGCAAGAAATGGTCAGTGTATTCTTCACCGTGAATGTTCTGATAGTTTTCCTGAAACAATTCAGGAAGTGATGGATTTTGAATTGTCATCGTCTTCAATGGATATGTGATCTGTAATCTCATTAAAATCGGATATATCACTCCAATATGATAACTTTCTGGGTCAAGAGATGAGAATACCTCCATGGAGGGTTGTGTAGGGTGAAACCCGATTGAACATTGTTCGTCCAGTGTAAATGAAAGATGCACTAGTAAATCAGATGTTAGATTTGTAAAACAATGCAGCTTTCTTCAAAACAAAATAAAATCCTTACAGGACAGTAATAGTTCTCTGATTGTGCATCTGTTTGTGTGACACTCACATGAAATGAGATCTCATAACTGTAATTCTGTGGCCTTTTTTATTTTCATTCAGAACTGACCGCCTATGATCATTTTCGAGATGCAGAATTCAGATATACACTGCAGTGAATAATTCACTTTCGCTGAAGGTGTTGTGGGCACAGGTACTACAGATATACCCCAGTATGTTTCTGTATACAGAAATGTACCTTAAAACAAAGTCTGAATGCTTAAACATTAGTGGTGGTCCGATTAATTGAAATAATCGAAGATTGGTAGCAGTGCCTAAACGACCAAGCAATTGATTGTGTTTTCTCATAATCAAACACAACCAATTTTGGAACACTTGTATTCGTCAACAATATTTTACACAAGGTTGGTTTTGTCTGTGTTATTAAATTTACATTTCATAAGCACTACAAGCTCGTTCCAAGTCATGATTGAATCTATCTTAAAGAATCCAGAAAGTCTGAGTTCTTTACATACTAATCATCCTTTAAATATGCGAAATTTGCCAATAGATTTTGTGCAATTTGCAAAAAAACAACCCAAATTATTACATGTTTTTTAAAACAAATTGCGTGTGCATTAACAATGATAACAGGAACATTTGATAAATGACGCTAACCAATTATTTTCGATGATTGATTGGATGTAATTAACCAATCATCAATTATGAAATTTTAACCAATTCCCAACCCTAATAAACGTACCTGGTACCTAAAACTGAAAACGGTTTATGTTATAGTTCCATTTACATGAGTACAAGTGACACTACATCGCGAAATATTAGTTGCTTCTGATATATTGCAATCGAAAGCATCTCATACAACAGTATGACAGTTCCCGATCAAGAAAATGGTGTGGAATGGACTCATCCATGGGTATGTTTCTGTTTTCTGAATTAGGCTAGGGTACAAATCTGTGGTAACTGTGCCAACCATGACCCCATCAGATTCCCTTGCCTGATGTAGAATTTAAGTTGTTGATTGGAAGGACGCTGTGGAGGGTTTTCAGATTTTCCCACCAGTTATCACAATGGAGTTACAGATTGCAGTATACAGGGGCTGTGATTTGATGTGATTTGAAGTATGCTCCTCAGGTCCTTTGTGTGCCTGTGCCTTCCACAAAAAATGAGACCTGTTTGACTGTGTGCTTTAAGATTGGCTATTTATTTACTGCTTTTTATATGAATATAATGGTATTTTCATAAACTATATTTCATGACTTTCATTGTTTTGAAAAGTGTTGACATATCATTCTTCCATCAGGAAATAATTCTTCGTAATTTAGGTATCTGAATGCAGTTCTCAACATGTGGTTGTACTGTTGATAGTGTTGGTGCTTTCTTCATCAAGAACTCATATTTGCAAGTATTAGTTGGTCGACAGGGTTGGGAAAATGATATCTACATTCTCAAATTAATATTCCTCTGCATTACTTAGTCAGGGATGCCATTTTGTTGCCATGGATACAGGGGAGATAACAACATGAAAGAAAAATCACTTCTGCATTCTGCCATTTTGTCAATCTGTTTTCAAGGGAATCATCATTGTGGATGAATTTATGTGTAGATTTCAGTTAAACACTACAAATGACAACACATATTTTTATTATTTTTGTTATTATTTGATTGCATATTATTTGAAAAGCAGTTTAAAGGGCACCAGTAATACCATGCAGTTCTAGCAGATATGTGTTGATATACACTATTTCAGTTAATTTGAAGCCATTGGAATCATGGTACATCATCAGATACAAAGCCACTGGTATATTTTTCAAATGTCCAGGTTTTAGTTTCATGTTCATTTTCCCTTCCCAGAGTCCAGCATTTAAAGTTTCATTTACTATAGGCAGAGATCGTTTTGGAGATGGAGTTTAAACTAGTCATAAACATGATAAGTGACAAGTTTCGTAGTAGGCTTGGTGGTATCGATGAACTTTACTGAAATTCCTTCAAAATATTTTCTTGTTCCTAGCCTTCTACAATCCTTTAAGAGGCTAGCCACAAAAAGTGGCTGAACAACTGTTGAATTGTCAGTGTTTAAGTGGATTTAACCGAAACCCATGATCAAACCAAGATTGTTTATGTGCCTATATAGTCCTATTTTTCTATATACAGTATATTTCAACCCAATCAAAGAATTAAATTTTATGAAGTTATTGCCAAAAGGGACTTTAATCATGTTGTGGTATATGTCCTGAATATTTTCTTGCAGAATTATTTCTTTATAAATTATAGTTTGATCTCAGATTTCGTGATATTAATCATGAAAGTGATTTCAAAATCAGTATATTTGACCAAGGATATTTTTTATATCAGAGGTCATTTAATGATGTTAAAAGTTATGAACAGTAGTTGCAAAAGGTACCTTCTGTGTGTTCAAGGTCGTCTACCATGTCCTCTGATGATTCCTCTGTCACAAATACCGGGCATTAGGGTCTTCTGAAATATACTTTTGGAATATTGATAAAAGTGGTGTAAAACTAAACACACTCACTCACTTCTGTAGCATATTTTGTAGCAGTTGTGTACAACTTTCAGAGGATATGTTAGATAGTTTCATGTCACACTTCAACTCTGGATCTGCGTCCATTAACTGAATCTGCTGTATTATATTTGTAACTGATTTACACGTTCTGGCAATTGGTACCAGGTCAAGGTCGGTAAGAAAATAGCAGCCCAAATCCCTTGGATTCTAGATTTCCTGGACTGCCGTTCTGTTCATTTGTGTCGTTTCTGGCGCTGTGTATTTTAACTTTGGTAGTGCCACTTCTGCCTTCAACATGGCACATATCAACATGACATGCCATCTCTTGAAACATTATTTGCCATGCTTGTAGGACTGAAGTATATTTTGACTAATATTATTGCGGTCAAATCTTTCAACAGCTGAAATAGTCCACATTCTTTCCACATAAATGAGAACAGCAAATATCCTTGTGTTTGTACCAATGCTTGTGTTTATTAGGTTTTAATTCCATTCATGTCATTTGTATATTCTGATATTTGTTATTCTGAGAAATCTTGAGCCAGGTTGCTGTCCGATTTCCTGTCACCTTGGTTACTTGTAGATAGAGTTGTGTACATATTGTGTCTATAATTATCATGATGAGGTTGATCTTGGAAACAATATTGTCTTATTATTGCTGAATGTAGTACAGCCGCGCCATAATTCAATCTTTCAGGGATGATTGTTCTATTTTTTGTCCTGAGAGAAACAAAATAAAGTCCCCAGTGTTGGTGTCGTTCCACTCACGTTCAGACTTGAAAGTATATTTCTCTGTTGCTAAATGCTACAATGGAGGATGGCATTTTAGCTGATGCATTTGTTCATTTGAAAGTCTTAACTGATACTTACCATGCTGAAAGTTGTCTGTTTTTCAATCACATGCAGTGATTTAATTGAAATTCTTGTTCTTGTATTTTATTTTATAGGCTGAATGGAGTAATGTGTTCTAAGCATGTGATGCTGTTATTGAACATGAAGCTCGCTGATTGGGTCCTCGACATGTCATGAAATGGCTGCTGTCTAAAACTAATCCAAATTACTAAATTATGAAGTCACCACCGACTTGACTTAATGTGTTTTAGAATGTCTGCTGTTCATTATTATATATTTTAGAAACAGTTGAGTCTTTATCATGAGATTATTATTTTTTTAAATGAAAGAAATATTGATTTTTGAAAAGAAAAGAAATATAGAGAAAAAGACAATTGTTTTAACATCAGTTATGTTATTGTTAATATCTTGCTTTTGTTTTCTGTGTGGAAGTAGTTCTTGAATTGTCACACAGGTTCACGTGGAACACTGAGAAAGCTGTTTGTGTGTTTAGGAATAATATAGATCTCACAAAATTGGTCATGTGGACAGGTTTTCAAGACTGAAGCTGCTGAAATCTCTGGCCAGGATTCACATTTCAGTCACACAAGATATGGATTTTGAGTGATAAGGTCAAATGGATTTTGACCCAATAATCATGGCGACTATTCTCAAAACAATTGAAACTAATGTTAATGTGAGTGGGCACGATGTGTTAAGCCCATTTCTGGTGTCCCCCGCCGTGATATTGCTGGAATATTGCTAAAAGCGGCGTCAAACTAAACTCAGTCAGTCAGTCAGTTAATGTGAGCGCTTTGCTGAAAGAATATTTACTACATTTAGAAGAATGTTGCTTTTTTCATAAGAAAAATTTATTGTTTTTAGAAATATAAGATTAGTTTATTGTTGAAATATTTTAAAAATGTTAACCTATTCATTGCAAGTATGTTAAATTTTCAAAACTTATGTACATACATGCATATATTTATACACAATATCAAGTGAATTTCTGTTTGTAACTCTTTACTTTGATGTGCCTTTGAAATATAAAAATATATATATTGATTATCCAATTTTGCAATAATGAGAAGATGATAAATGTTGTTGATATGGAATCTAGTAGTTTACATTTGTGTAGGATGTGTGTTCAGTGTTGTAAGATGAAACATTATATAAGGTCTTGATTCATTATGTTGTGCTCAGTACGTACTAGGGCTGGCTGAAATGATCGATAGTTGGAAATATCGTTGATAGGAAAAATTATTAATGATATGATTGTCGATATGAAAATTGTGCCATCGATAATATAGTACATAAACTTTTGTGATAAAGTTAAGTTTTCATTTCCTCGCAAAGTTGGGACTATTCATGGGGTGCTGGGGCTGTTGGGTAGCCAAGTGGTTAAAGCGTTGTCTCGTCACGCCGAGGACCCAGGTTCGATTCCCCACATGGGTACCATGTGTGAAGCCCATTTCTGGTGTCCCCTGCTGTGATATTGCTGGAATATTGCTAAAAGTGGCATAAAACTAAACTCACTCGCTCATGGGCTGCTTCTAAGATATGTTTAGGACGCGGTTTTGTTAGTAATCCATGAATAAACATGTCACCAGTTACCAGTGGTTTGAAACATTTTCATTTCTTTCAGACTTTTTTTTACTTCTATATTTATCGATAATCAATTGATATTTAGTTAACGATTATTGATCTCTGTGGTCTATACAGATAGCCAGCCCTAGTATGTCACTCAACTTTTCATAGGGATACTCTGATATGTGAATCTATGGAAGTGTACACTTGACATAATATGGACATCAGATTTGTGTAGCATTGAAGTAAAAATATATTATTGTAATAGTTTAATATGCTAAGGATGAAATGAAACTTTCTGGTTTTGCTGTGAAATGTTTTTTAATTGGATATACAGGGTTTGTCAAATACCATGTTAATTATCCATTGTGTTGTATCTCAATTCTTTTATCAAATATGTCCAGGGCCCCGTTTCACAAAGATCTCGTAAGCATAAAATCTCGTAATTTTTCTCGTAGCATTCATACTTTCTGTACTGTAACATTAACTTACGATAGTCGTAACGCTACAAGAGCTTTGTGAGAAGGGGCCCTTGATGCCATATATTAGTGCCTGAAGTGTGTCTACTTGATCATAACATACACATTCTTTCAAATTGTGGGGTATCAACGTCCAATCAAATTGTTTCCTTTAAATCAGAAAACTTTTAGGAAAATAGTTATTTTGGTGTCATGTCTTTCTGAGTGTTATGGTGGAAGTTAAGTTATATTTCTGTACAATGTTCCCATCTGTGTCTGAAACATTCACTAAACATGTGATGATATTGCCATCTCTATCAGTTCTATACATGATAATAGAAAATGTAATTTCTTTGGACACGGCTAATTTTACCTCAAACTGAATGGTAGGGTTGAATTGTTCTGCGAAATGACATGTTTAGTTGTCTTTGAGAAATGATATTGATGGTCAGCAAGATTTGTGTAAGTTGTGCTCTATGAGCTGGAAGTGTGGAAATGACCAGGTGATGGAAAAGTATTATTGTTACAATTTTAGTCATGTCTCTGTCTTAAAGAAAAAAACAAAATATATCCAAAATGCTATTTTCTCAGTCTTTTCTACTTGTATCATTGTGAAGATTTGTAGCATGAACGTTGTTTGGAGAATAACATATATATTCGATTTTGGCATTTTGGTACTTGATCGAGTTATGGCCTTTGACTTTCACACGTCCTGATTTTCTGGTGTTTTTTGTATTTTTGATATGTCTTTAAACTACAGGTTGTTTGGAGTTCAGCTGTTTCTAAACAGAATTTCTATTTCTAGTTTTAAGTATGGCTGCCTCAGCAGCCATATTGAAAATACTTATTTTTGGCTCTTTGTATCGTATTGAAATATTATAAGCAGCATGTATGTTTTTTCAAAATGTTTCATATGTGTATAAGTGTGTGTGCGCAGCATGTGTGTGTGTTGTACGTGCATGTGTGCGAATTGCAGTTGACCTTTGTACTTTTACCATTGTGTTTACTATCTTCTCTGATTCTCCTGGTGAAGATGAAGAACTGATGAAGATGAAGAACTGATGAAGATGAAATTTGCCATGCAGGTTCCACTGGCATACAACGTTTAACATTTGTGAATATATTTCTCATGAGTAAGATCCAAGTTTGTTCCATGCATCATTAACTGCCCTCGACATTGTTATTTGAATGATATGGAAGAATATTTATATTCTTCCTTAAGACGCCTTTGCACAAAATTACAATTACCTCATCATACACATTTCTATTCTAGTAAGGTTGAAGTTTATAAAAGTATTTAAACTTAGTGTCAGGTGAGCTAAGGAGCTTTTTGAGTGTTTGTTTTATTGTGAAGTCCTTTGTAATTGCTAAAGCGTTGAGTTAATGTATTTCAGTGTTATCATAAGATTGTGGAGTTTTTGGCATTGACTTAGCTTCTTTTGAAAACATGTTTAATTAGTATACATTTCAGGGCTTGGCAAGGTGTGCCTCAGGTTTAATGAGTTGGATAAAAGCTGATGATACTGCTAAGATTATTGCTTAATAAGTTGCAAGAAATCCCAATCTGACAGCTGATTGGCACAATAACAGCTACTAGGGAGGGTTTTCTAGATTGATAAGTGATCTCAGCAGCCTGCGTTGGTTGTAAGAAGCCATTTATGTGAATGGAGCATTTAGCAGTGAACACTTACTTGGAAGATTAACATGTGAAGATCTGGGTTAGAATTGATCGTCAGTAACCCATTCTTGTCGTAAAAGGCATCTAACGGAATCGGGTGGTCAGGCTCGTTGACTTGGTTGACACATGTCATTGTATCCCAATTGTACGATGCTCATGCTTTTGGTCACTGGATTATTTGGTCCAAGCTCAATTATTTACAGACTGCTGCCATATAGCTGGAATATTGCTGACTGCGGCGTAAAACTAAACTCACTCACTCAGATTAGCCTGAAGACCAGTCCTTTGTGTAAGTGATGCTGATGGGCAGTACACCCGTAATGTTTATATTTCTAAAGAAAATTTCTTTGGGCCAAACAAATCAATGATTAATATCTCAGCAATCAAAGACACCAATCCTTCCAATATGATTCACTTGTGTGAAATGCAGTGTAGTGAAGTAAAACAATGTTGTAAATGAGCATAGTCTCAATCTGTACTTGGCGCTGCTCTAGCTCTTTATAATTGTTTCTTTCACATAAATCATTACTGTAACAAAAAGTTTCCTAATTTCTCTTGGGAGTAGATGTTTAATATTTCAGTAATCACATATTGAAATTATACGATGTGTGTAAGATACAATGTAATCTTTAAAATGTATTTTTCCAAATATATCAGAATTATTTTGTCATGATGGTAGAATAGGTCATATTGTTAAACTAACAGTTCCATATATTTGAGCAGAATCAGAGTATATATATATATATATTTATCCGCTGTCTTGCATAGCACAACATTAGGATTGCTGTTTATTCCAGCATGGGTTTATCTGCTTGATTTTCCATTATGACATCCACTGCTGATTATAGTGAGGGACATTTCCAGTCTTCAGTCTTTGCTAGCACCATTGAATACCGGTTCTGTTGTCTTTGAAACCATGGTCTTTCATTTTGTGCCCAGTATAGCAAGGGAGGTAATTTGATAAAGGGAGATAACTTTAAAAATCATGGATTCTGTTTTTACGTGTTTTCACAAAATCAGAATGGAAATCAAAATTTACAATTAAAAACTAAAATTATTTTCAACTCTATTATATGATTGAAAATTTTTCATTGTTTTTGAAGGTGTATTCTTTGCACTTTAAATTCTCAAGTGATTTTGATGCCCATGGTATCCTACAAAGATTTTCATGAGATAATGATTAGTTACAAAAGTATATTTATTTTTTTATACTTTCTAAATATAGTTGTTATCCTATGCTGAATGAAGATAATCCTTTCACGAGGACAAGGAAATTCCAATGTTTCTTCAACTTAAAATTATTTCTTATATTTCAGTTCATTGCCAAAACTTCAGTGCCTTGCATGAATGTTATTAAAGTTTTGGCAGTGAATCCAAATATACACATGGTTAATATTTGTTGATTGAAAAATAAACTGATCTAGCAATATTCCAGCAATGCCATGGGAAATCAAACCTGGACCTTCAGAATTAGGAACTCTTTCACCACTAGGCTTCCACCACCCTAATGGATGTACAGTAAATACCTAATATGCCTTAGGATATTAAGTTATATTGTTATATACTCTGTAACGTCTGTTCCCTTATTAAATACTGTCAGTATATCTGAAAATACTTTCTCATTTCAAGATGATTTTTTTTCTTCAGAAAGCTAACAGGTAGCTTATTTGTTTAAAAAAATGAGAAACATTTGTGAACATTTCACTTCAACATTGCTGAATATTTTATACTGCTTTGTAGGTGAAGCCGTCATAGGTAGTAGCATTGCTTTTCTTGCTTTAGGTGTGCATTGAGTTTAATAATAATCCTCATCACTTGTATACATGTATTTATGTTTGTATGATAGTATTTCTGAATATGTAGTTGGGTCTATCTGTATTCTGAATGCAGCATACTGTTCATGAATGCACTCAAGTAGTGGTGTTGCACTGAAAAATATGTTACCATGGTTACTGGAAGTAGGTTTTTTAAAATTAGAGCTGCTTTTATTTGATTCTTGTTCCGTGGAACGTGGCCACTGATGAGGTGACTTTGAAGATGACCAAGCAATTTACTCTGTGTGTATGACGGCGTTTGGAACTGTTGATATTAATTTGCAAAGGTTAAACTCAGTAGCTATACATAATTGGCAGTTGTCAAAACATTGATTTACTTACAAATAGGTTTAATTTAAAAAAAGAAAATATAATATCACAGTTTTATGATATTTTTGTTTAATATGACATGTTTAATTCTGTTGTCATTTTCATGTACAATGTAATTATTAGATTCAGTTAATATACATATTTTTTTCTTTTTTTGACAAGGGCAGTCATTGTAAGTATCCAGTGCTGATTTGCTTGAAATCTTTCTTTTCTTGAGATACATATTGAAGTCACCGGGTTCTCATATACATGTAGGTTTGTTGCTGTGATGATTGAAGAGGTTTCAGTGCACAGTTCAGATTCAGAATGCTGTATGTGTGAATTATTGGCAGGTGCTTGCGCTGTTTGTTTCGTTTACTTCACTGGGAACGTGTTAGTGACAGTAGAGTTTTATATGTCTTTCGTCATATTTCTTGTACTGCCTTGAAATATATATTTTTGATTGATTGTAGCAACTCTTGAGGGGTTGAGGCCATCACTAGCTCACTGTTTGCTGTTTACAGCTCATTCAACAGAACTTTGTATGTTAATGCCAGGTCTTGGGTTTTCTATGTCATAAGACCAGTCCTCGATTTCAAATATTGATGTGAAAACTGCATTCTGTAGCAATAATCAGGATAAATAATAATTTCATTATTAAAATGTTTTATTTTTGTCGCAAGTTTAGGGATATTGTAGAACTTGTATATTTTTGGGCTTGTATCAATAACCTCCCCAACCCTCACCATTATGTTTCTAACCCCTTTCATTTTGGTTGTTTTGCGGCTGATCAAGGTTTTTGCCAGTTTTTTAAACTGCTGAATCAACCTCTGCCTCATTATTTCCAGAAAAATCAAAATGCTCTCAAATTAATGAAAACGTTCATAAATCTTGAATATCAAACATGCTTTATATGCCAATATTTAATTGCAATAATGCCTATCAACTTGTAAGTCTTGAACTTTCTGTGCGTCCAGGGCTGATGTTGACTCTGACAGTCTTCATATCTTCCATTGCTGCAGTATGATAGGAGAGGTATATTTTTGCTCAACGTATGTGTAATAAAATGCATGACACTTATTTTATATCAGATATTTAGCATGTGCTATGTGCAGCTTGTGTTGCTGAACAGCTTGTATTTTTTAAGTCGTATTCCCTATCCAGTGGAGTTTTGAGCTGTGTACAAATTTCTTTGTATATTTCTGTCAAATAAAGTATATGCGTTTTTCCTAATCCTGTGTTTTACTGTCCCTTAGCTGTCTAGCCAGGATTTGGTGTGTCAGCATAACTCCGGAGCGTTTTTTCACCTGTGGCAGATCTTCAGGATCTTCAGTCCATTGGGTATTTCAACACATTAGCTGACATGCCACTTGTCCACTCACTCACTCACTCACTCACTCACTCACTCACTCACTCACTCACTCACTCACTCACTCACTCACTCACTCACTCACTCACTCACTCACTCACTCACTCACTCACCCGCTTTGTCTGACCCAAGGATACATTACTGATGGTATGTCTGACCCAAGGATACACTACTGATGGTATGTCTGACCCAAGGATACACTACTGCTGGTATGTCTGATCCAAGGATACACTACCTATGGTATGTCTGACCCAAGGATACACTACTGCTGGTATGTCTGACCCAAGGATACACTATTGATGGTATGTCTGACCCAAGGATACACTACTGCTGGTATGTCTGATGCAAGGATACACTATTGATGGTATGTCTGACCCAAGGATACACTACTGCTGGTATGTCTGACCCAAGGATACACTACTGCTGGTATGTCTGACCCAAGGATACACTACTGCTGGTATGTCTGACCCAAGGATACACTGCTGCTGGTATGTCTGACCCAAGGATACATTACTGCTGGTATGTGTGACCCAAGGATACACTACTGCTGGTATGTCTGACCCAAGGATACATTACTGCTGGTATGTGTGACCCAAGGATACACTACTGCTGGTATGTCTGACCCAAGGATACATTACTGCTGGTATGTCTGACCCAAGGATACACTACTGAAGGTATGTCTGACCCAAGGATACACTACTGAAGGTATGTCTGACCCAAGGATACACTACTGCAGGTATGTCTTGACCCAAGGATACACTACTGCTGGTATGTCTGACCCAGGGATACACTACTGAAGGTATGTCTGACCCAAGGATACACTACTGATGGTATGTCTTGACCCAAGGATACACTGCTGCTGGTATGTCTTGACCCAAGGATACACTACTGAAGGTATGTCTGACCCAAGGATACACTACTGATGGTATGTCTTGACCCAAGGATACACTACTGATGGTATGTCTGACCCAAGGATACACTACTGATGGTATGTCTTGACCCAAGGATACACTACTGCTGGTATGTCTGACCCAAGGATACACTACTGAAGGTATGTCTGACCCAAGGATACACTACTGAAGGTGTGTCTGACCCAAGGATACACTACTGCTGGTATGTCTTGACCCAAGGATACACTGCTGCTGGTATGTCTTGACCCAAGGATACACTACTGCTGGTATGTCTGACCCAAGGATACACTACTGCTGGTATGTCTGACCCAATTATACATACTACTGATGGTATGTCTGACCCAAGGATACACTACTGAAGGTATGTCTGACCCAAGGATACACTGCTGCTGGTATGTCTGACCCAAGGATACACTACTGCTGGTATGTCTGACCCAAGGATACATTACTGCTGGTATGTCTGACCCAATAATACATACTACTGCTGGTATGTCTGACCCAAGGATACATTACTGCTGGTATGTCTGACCCAAGGATACATTACTGCTGGTATGTCTGACCCAAGGATACTCTACTGCTGGTATGTCTGACCCAATTATACATACTACTGATGGTATGTCTGACCCAAGGATACACTACTGAAGGTATGTCTGACCCAAGGATACACTACTGAAGGTATGTCTGACCCAATTATACATACTACTGATGGTATGTCTGACCCAAGGATACACTGCTGCTGGTGTGTCTGACCCAATTATACATACTACTGATGGTATGTCTGACCCAAGGATACACTACTGCTGGTATGTCTGACCCAAGGATACATTACTGCTGGTATGTCTGACCCAAGGATACACTACTGCTGGTATGTCTGACCCAAGGATACATTACTGCTGGTATGTCTGACCCAATAATACATACTACTGCTGGTATGTCTGACCCAAGGATACATTTCTGCTGGTATGTCTGACCCAAGGATACATTACTGCTGGTATGTCTGACCCAAGGATACTCTACTGCTGGTATGTCTGACCCAATTATACATACTACTGATGGTATGTCTGACCCAAGGATACACTACTGAAGGTATGTCTGACCCAAGGATACACTACTGAAGGTATGTCTGACCCAATTATACATACTACTGATGGTATGTCTGACCCAAGGATACACTGCTGCTGGTGTGTCTGACCCAATTATACATACTACTGATGGTATGTCTGACCCAAGGATACACTACTGCTGGTATGTCTGACCCAAGGATACATTACTGCTGGTATGTCTGACCCAATTATACATACTACTGATGGTATGTCTGACCCAAGGATACACTACTGAAGGTATGTCTGACCCAAGGATACACTACTGAAGGTATGTCTGACCCAATTATACATACTACTGATGGTATGTCTGACCCAAGGATACACTACTGCTGGTATGTCTGACCCAAGGATACATTATTGCTGGTATGTCTGACCCAATTATACATACTACTGATGGTATGTCTGACCCAAGGATACACTGCTGCTGGTGTGTCTGACCCAATTATACATACTACTGATGGTATGTCTGACCCAAGGATACACTACTGCTGGTATGTCTGACCCAAGGATACATTACTGCTGGTATGTCTGACCCAATTATACATACTACTGATGGTATGTCTGACCCAAGGATACACTACTGCTGGTATGTCTGACCCAAGGATACATTACTGCTGGTATGTCTGACCCAAGGATACACTGCTGCTGGTATGTCTGACCCAAGGATACATTACTGAAGGTACGTCTGACCCAAGGATACACTGCTGCTGGTATGTCTGACGCAAGGATACATTACTGAAGGTATGTCTGACCCAAGGATACACTACTGAAGGTATGTCTGACCCAAGGATACACTACTGCTGGTGTGTCTGACCCAAGGATACACTACTGCTGGTATGTCTGACCCAAGGATACACTACTGAAGGTATGTCTGACCCAAGGATACACTACTGCTGGTATGTCTGACCCAAGGATACACTACTGATGGTATGTCTACTGAAGGTATGTCTGACCCAAGGTATGGATACATTACTGAAGGTATGTCTGACCCAAGGATACACTACTGCTGGTGTGTCTGACCCAAGGATACACTACTGCTGGTATGTCTGACCCAAGGATACACTACTGCTGGTATGTCTGACCCAAGGATACACTACTGCTGGTATGTCTGACCCAAGGATACACTACTGAAGGTATGTCTGACCCAAGGATACATTACTGAAGGTATGTCTGACCCAAGGATACACTACTGCTGGTGTGTCTGACCCAAGGATACACTACTGAAGGTATGTCTGACCCAAGGATACACTACTGCTGGTGTGTCTGACCCAAGGATACACTACTGCTGGTATGTCTGACCCAAGGATACACTACTGCTGGTGTGTCTGACCCAAGGATACACTACTGCTGGTATGTCTGACCCAAGGATACACTACTGAAGGTATGTCTGACCCAAGGATACACTACTGCTGGTGTGTCTGACCCAAGGATACACTAATGAAGGTATGTCTGACCCAAGGATACACTACTGCTGGTGTGTCTGACCCAAGGATACACTACTGCTGGTATGTCTGACCCAAGGATACACCACTGCTGGTATGTCTGACCCAAGGATACACTACTGCTGGTATGTCTGACCCAAGGATACATTACTGCTGGTATGTCTGACCCAATTATACATACTACTGAAGGTATATGTCTGACAGGATACATACTACTGATGGGTATGTCTGACCCAAGGATACACTACTACTGCTGGTATGTCTGACCCAAGGATACACTACTGCTGGTATGTCTGACCCAAGGATACACTACTGACCCAAGGGATACACTGCTGCTGGTATGTCTGACCCAAGGATACACTACTGAAGGTATGTCTGACCCAAGGATACACTGCTGCTGCTGGTATGTCTGACCCAAGGATACACTACTGCTGGTATGTCTTGACCCAAGGATACACTACTGCTGGTATGTCTGACCCAAGGATACACTACTGATGGTATGTCTGACCCAAGGATACACTACTGCTGGTATGTCTGACCCAAGGATACACTACTGAAGGTATGTCTGACCCAAGGATACACTACTGCTGGTATGTCTGACCCAAGGATACTGACCCAAGGATACACAAGGATACTGGTGATGTCTGACCCAAGGATACACTACTGCTGGTATGTCTGACCCAAGGATACACTACTGCTGGTATGTCTGACCCAAGGATACACTACTGCTGGTATGGTATGTCTGACCCAAGGATACACTGCTGGTATGTCTGCTGGTATTCACTACACTACTGCTGGTATGTCTGACCCAAGGATACACTACTGAAGGTATGTCTGACCCAAGGATACACTACTGAAGGTATGTCTGACCCAAGGATACACTACTGCTGGTGTGTCTGACCCAAGGATACACTACTGCTGGTATGTCTGACCCAAGGATACACTACTGCTGGTATGTCTGACCCAAGGATACACTACTGCTGGTATGTCTGACCCAAGGATACACTACTGAAGGTATGTCTGACCCAAGGATACATTACTGATGGTATGTCTGACCCAAGGATACACTACTGCTGGTGTGTCTGACCCAAGGATACACTACTGCTGGTATGTCTGACCCAAGGATACACTACTGCTGGTGTGTCTGACCCAAGGATACACTACTGCTGGTATGTCTGACCCAAGGATACACTACTGAAGGTATGTCTGACCCAAGGATACACTACTGCTGGTATGTCTGACCCAAGGATACACTACTGAAGGTATGTCTGACCCAAGTATACACTACTGCTGCTGTGTCTGACCCAAGGATACACTACTGCTGGTGTGTCTGACCCAAGGATACACTACTGAAGGTATGTCTGACCCAAGGATACACTGCTGCTGGTATGTCTGACCCAAGGATACACTGCTGCTGGTATGTCTTGACCCAAGGATACACTATTGATGGTATGTCTGACCCAATCATACATACTACTGATGGTATGTCTGACCCAAGGATATTATTATTAGATATTTATATGGCGCACATATCCACGCACTAGTAACTGCTCAAGGCGCTGGCATTTTTTACCTCGATCATTGGATGTTAATCTCAACGACACATCTTATTATTAAACTCAGCTCCCTGGGGATCATACAACTCTTGCAAGGCGCATCGAGTTATTGCGGCTTTCTTTTCCTTACGAGGTACTCATTCACAGCTGGGTGGACTTGGACACATAGTCACAGTACTTTGTCCAAGTTTACTGCACGTTGCTGTACCCGCAACTAGGTGTTTTCATGTGGCCACCATCTGGCCATATACCAACGGATTCGTGGGTTCTTTTAAGTGCACAGGGTGTACTGTACACTAGGGGTTGTGACAACACTTAAAGAGCCTGCACACAAAGTTGACTCCAAGGTTTGTACACCCGATCACAGGTGGGCTCGATCACTAGCTGGATCACTAGCCTGGCACCTTAACCAGCTCGCCCACCAATGCCCCATACACTGCTACTGGTATGTCTGACCCAAGGATACACTACTTATGGTATGTCTGACCCAGGGATACACTACTGAAGGTATTTCTTACCCAAGTATAGACTATGTACAGCAGGTAGTGTTTCGCATTGTTGAAGCTTACATAAAATATTAAATGTGTGATTGAATAGAATATTAGCTTCTCGTTTTGAGACATTTGTTTTTGAAATGTATTTCAGAACCGCATTTCAAGGGATTAGACGTACCTATGAATTAGTTGTTGTGTGTTCCAATTCAACTTATATAATATCAACGCGAGTGACGCATAATGACAACTTCTCCGGGAAGAAATTGAACTTGGCACCAAACAAGGGAGGACACTCTTGATGCCATGCTGGGGAGGAGGGTAGCCTAGTGGCTAAATCGTTTGTTCGTCACGCGAAAGGCCGGATTCATTGTGTGAAGTCATTTCTTGTCGCGCCTGTACTTCTACTTCAGGGACGGGGAGTGGGTTAGCCTGGTGGTTAAAGTGAGTGAGTGAGTGAGTTTGGTTTTACGCCGCTTTTACCAATATTCCAGCAATATCACGGCGGGGGACACCAGAAATGAGTTTCACACAATGTACCCATGTGGGGATTCGAACCCGGGTCTTCGGCGTGACGAGCGAACGCTTTAACCACTAGGCTACCCCACCGCCCCTGGTGGTTAAAGAGTGAGCTCTTCACGCTTACATGGGTACACTGCGCGAGGCCCATTTCCGGCGTCCTTTGCCTTAATATTTCTGGAATATTGCTTAAAAACGGCATAAAACCATATTCACTCACCACAACTACCACCACTACAGTTTGCGTAAAATTTACTTGAACTTCTGTGTGTAACAACGGTAACAACCTGTCCTTGAACGTTGGACTGACTGACTGAGTTTGGTTTTACGCCGCTTTTAGCAATATTCCAGCAATATCACGGCGGGGGTCACCAGAAATGGTTTAACGTTGGAAGCTTAGGTAAACTATGTCTCTGTAATACATCCGCATTGTGTTACACGATACTGACTCAATACACGTGAAGAACACAGCGCAACGCCCTTTTATCAGCCAGTTGTTAGGTAAACATGCATTAAACAATGCAACCCGCCTACTCGCCTTACTGGGAAGGCCTTAAGTCCAGGCGATACATACCACGCGGACATGTGTTATATCTACACTATAAAACTAAGCTCGTGGATCAAGTATTGTTTGTTTTAAACATATTTTATTCACAGAGAAGAGGATTAGGAACAAGTTCTCCAACTTAGAATACCCTCTCCTTATCGATTAATAACAGGTGATTAGTTAAGAGGGCGACTGGTGTAACATCGTTCGAACAGATTTACATCGAGTGAGTCAGTGAGTGAGTGAGTGAGTTTAGTTTTACGCCGCACTCCGCAATATTCCAGCTATATGACGGCGGTCTGTAAATAATCGAGTCTGGACCAGACAATCCAGTGGTCAACAGCATGAGCATCGATCTGCGCAATTGGGAACTGATGACATGTGTCAACCAAGTCAGCGAAACTGACCACCCGATCCCGTTAGTCGCCTCTTACGACAAGCATAGTCGCCTTTTATGGCAAGCACATGTGTTGCTGAAGACCTATTCTATCCCGGATCTTCACGGGTCAGATTTTCATCGATATAACTGTAGAATGAAAGCGATTCGAACCTACGGTTTCTGATTAGTAAACTTCAAAATTAAGCAAATACAGAGACCTAAGGGCTATAGGTATTAGTCCCATAGTCAACAGTGTTATTCACAATAGCAGAAACTTTCATCTGCGGAGATGGTACTTCTATTTTGAGATTACAACTTACTAAGGAGAACGTATCATCGGGAACTAGTCAAATGGGCCGAAGGACAAAGGGTCGTGAAGTGCCAAGTCAAAAGGGCCGATGGAAAAAGTCAAAAGCGCCGTGGTGAAAGTCAAATGGGCCGTGACAAAAAGTCAAAAGGGCCTTATTCCTAGTCATATGGGCCGAACAGAAAAAACGTGTACAAAGGTTTTACATTATTTATTGACACATATTATCTAAAAGCGTTCATGTTGAATTTTGTTTATTCATTGACTGATTCAGTTATCACTATTTTTGATCATGCCAAGATGTGTTCATCAATAAAATAAAAGGAGCCTGTTCATGTTTGTCAGCCTAAAATTCACATTATATACCATTGATATATATGAACAATCTCCTTAAAACTTTGTTTGCAAGCATTACAGTTAACACTTTTGTCGTAAGAGGCGTCTAACGCGATCGGGTGGTCAGGCTCGCTGACTTGGTTGACACATGTCATCGTATCCCAGTTGCGTAGATACAATGTGTGAAGCCCATTTCTGGTGTCCCCCCGCCGTGATGTTGCAGGAATATTGCTAAAAGCGGCGTAAAACCAAACTCAGTCAGTCAGTTGGTAGATTGTATCCCAGTTGCGTAGATAGTCATGCTGTTGATCACTGGATTGTCTGTTTCAGACTTTATTATGTACAGACCGCCGCCATATAGCTGGAACATTGTTGAGTGCGGCGTAAACCTAAACTCACTCACTCACTCACACTTTAGTATTCAAGGGGGGTGGCCTTCATAAGGTTTGGCGACCAGTCCTCATCCGCACTCACCTACCGTTTGAAAATAACATACATGTAATATGATTATGGACTCAAATAAACAACGATATTTTAATGTAAGTGATAATATTTTATATGTAACAAACTAAATCTGTCTTCAAATTTCAGCTTAACACATTGAGTAAGGTCACACACTCACCACAGGTATTTTAATCCAAACAAAAATAAAATTCTTTATCCTCTAAATATTCTACGCTATACAACCATAAAACCCTGCTTAAATATAATCGGATAATGGTTTAAACTTGTCAAATGTGAAAAATATGTCTTTATTCCAGTTTATGTAAAGTTTAATCGTATCAAATGATGTCTCTCGATCCTAAATCTCATGTTAGTTTCATACACACGTTTCACATTCTCGTCTGAACGTCTATGCATATCTCAGCCGTGCGTTGTAGTTAGTTTTAATTTGCTGCTTTCGAACTGTGGAATGTCACCTATCCCGTTTGCGTAACGTTGCACGAATTAATCTCCCCGACCTCGTAACTGACACCGTAACAATCACCCACGTTTAACACTTAACACGCCGAGGCCTTCTTACGCAAGTTCTACATAAGTACCACGTAAAGGTTTAAAAGGAGGATTTACGCTGGTCTTCTTTAGGTCGTAATGAGCGCTCTGGGCGACCCGTGGCGAGGGGAAGATAATGTAGTATAATTGATTGGCGAAGCGAGCTGTGACATCATACCGTGCTCTCGGAGCGTAATTATGCGTGAGACGGTCTTCGTGGGGAGCCCTAGACAGACATGACTCCTTGGTCTTTCCTTGTTGAATGTCGGTGAACATTGTTCCTGGCGTGGCTGTTGTCTGTTGCCTTTGTACAGAGACTCCTGACCGTAGCCGTGATCAACTTTCGTTCTGTTGTTTGTTGAAAGCCACACTCAGCAATATTCCAACAATATGGCGGCGGTTTGTAATAATCGAGTCTGGACCAGACAATCCAGCGATCGACGCCATACGCATCGATCTGCGCAATTGGGTTACGATGACGTGTGTGAACCAAGTCAGCGAGCCTGACCAACCGATCCCGTTAGTCTCCTCTTACTACAAGCATGGGTTCCTGAAAATCAATTCTAACCCGGATCTTCACCGGTCCGTGGTCAACCGAACAGCTAGTCTGCCAGGAGAGCGCTGGTTCGATCCCCTGCCGGTGCCACACCATGAGACGTTAAAAGATGGTACTTGTCACCCTGCCTTGGGTTCTGTATAATGGGGTTCAAACAAGGACTGGTGAAGTCGGTCTGATTAGGGTGTCCATCTCGAACTTCGGATGGTACGCAACTGTCGAGGTGAGGTGAAATTGGGTTTTACGTCGTACTTGAGAATATTTCGCTCATATGACGACGTGCATGCGTGTGTATGTGTATATGCGGCTGCTTGTACTAGCCCAGACTTAAGCTGGTTTTATAGTGCTAGCCCACTGAGATACCATGCCACAGTGAAGCATGAATACCCCACTCAGACACATTATACTGAATCCGAGCCGACCAGTCCTTGTTGTATCCATTAATGCCGAGCGCCAGGCAGGGACCAACAAGTACCATATTTTAACGTCTTTTGGTATGACGCGGTCGGGGATCGAACCCACGACCTTCCGCTCTCCGGGCGGACGCTCTACCCACTACACCACGGAGGCGGTCGGTACGCAACTGGGATTCGATGCCATACATCAACCAAGTCAGCGAGCCTGACCACTCGATCCGGTACTAATGCCTGATGTAGTTGTATCAGGTACCACGTTGATTGCGCTAATTGATTGGCTCTTCTGGAATGCACGATTAGGCCGTTGAGTGAACTGGCCCAGTAGGATATTTTCCAGCCGTTTTCTATGTCCAGTTCAACTGAAAGCTTTGAGCTGTTTGAGTGAATGAGTGAGTATGGTTTTAACAATATTCCCGCAATATCACGGCGAGGGAAACCAGAAATGGACTTAACACATTGTACCCATGTGGGGAATCGAACCCGGGTCTTCGGCCTGACGAGAGGACGCTTTAACCATTAGGCTACCCCACCGCCCCTCGAGCTGTTTGAACACTCGAGGAACCTACGGCATGATAGGTCAGAGGGTAAAGCACGACAATCTCTGGAAAGGCAGCATACGAGATGGATGTATGTATGAAGAATAAACACACACGCACGCACACATGAATATATGATGACTATGTCTCATATTTGGGGTGTTTTGTTACTCAGGTGACGGGTCAACCTTAAGCATATTTTTCATTCATCAATAGTAATGCATTAATCAGTCATGCCGAAGTAAGATCTTCCTTAGCCTGGAACAAGATCGAGGAATCTTTGCGGGAGTTTCAAATATTCATCGCTCTTAAAGTACTTGTTCAGCAGTCAAGGTAACGGAATTACAGTCTTCGTCTCACTGTACATCTGAAGGTGGGAGTGTTCTCTCCCAGGTTCGACTTAATCCCAGACCGATGATTACATTACGATGCCACATTCAGTGGGTGGTTGGCCCTGGCATATCCTGCAGCGTGGCGGTATTCGTCCTGCATTATTTAGACAACCCCAGTGACTTGCTGTCGCTGTGTTAAATTTTTAATCAGTAATCATGCAAATCTCGAACAACATCGGAATGAATTTCACCGGTCATCTTAGTGCTTACTTTCAGTCTGGTTCCCTGGGTCTGACACTGAGTGTCTGAGCGTGGCGCAGGCGCAACAGACCCAGGGAACCAGGCTGGCTTACTTTGAGCTACGTTACGTCTTTTGGGACAGCATCTCTCGCCATATACCCTCACGCACGTACCCTTGAAGATCCGGGTTAGAATTAATCTTCAGTAACCCATGTTTGACGTAAGAGGCAACTGCATGGATCGGGTGGCCAGGCTCGCTGACTTGGTTGACAAATGTCATTATATCCCAGTTGCGTAGATGGATGCTCATGGTGTTGATCACCAGTTGGCACGAGTGGCACAATCGTACTGTTGCATAGAAGAATGGTTCGTCAACATTATATCTCTACGTCTGTCAACACCAGGTGTCAAGGCCTGTATCACTCCGGGTTTTCCTCCCATCCCAAGCAGACACACCGCGGCATGAAGGAATACTGTTCAAAGCGGTGTTCAACCAAACTCACTCACTATTGGTGGCAGACTAAACCCAGAATGGGTCTGTATCTCTTTTGAGGTGTAGTTCCTATGGTACGTAGTTCTTATGGAGGGTAACCGTTGACTCTATGAAGTCACTCGGGTCGAGTTGACATAACTAATTGGTTCATTTCCTCATAAATAAACTGATAACAGCCAGCGACATGTGTTAGAAAGTAATATCACGGAAAGGTAATTTATGGCACTCAAACCAATGATAGAGTATAAGTGCACATAATCAGCCTGTTGAAGCATTGGACAATGTCACTAGTATTCTGTACTACCAAACTCGCGAGTTTGTTGGTATAAAATTAGTTACATGGTCCTGTGATTAGAGGAAATGGCGACATATCAACGGAGTGAGTGAGTGAGTGAGTGAGTGAGTATATTCTTATGCTGCTTTCAGCAATATCACGACCGGAGAACCAGAAAGGGGCGTCACGCATTGTACCCCAAGTCAAAACATTGATTACACAACAGTCTCGTTTCCTGTTGACTGGGTTCCGTCCTATTGCGCAACTTAGTACGATAACCAGTCCAGAATTTTGAGACCAATTCATTTAACTGGAAAACGAGGCTCTGCCGCTAGAAATGTTTGGCGGTCTGGTATTATATACTTGATATTATATCCATCACATTGTGCGTTACAGAACTACACTGAATAAACGTAAAAAAAACACATAACAGGTGTAACCAGTGAGCCAGATGCATTGTGAATCATTTTACGACCTCATCAAACTGGGGCAGTCTGTGACGTCTTAGTTAAGGTCATGCTGCCTACACCTCGCCATAAAATATACAAATACGATGTTCTTAAAGTTTAAAATTAAAGTTCATTTGTAAATACCATTTTCTTATGAAACAAGGAATTGGAATTCAGTGTAACCATACTTGTTTGTGATGTCTAATTTCACTTTCACACGAGAAATTCGGATCGGCTGAAAAGTAGGTCATTGTGTAAATAGGTTAATGAGACTCGTGTTTCGGTTTGTATGGGGAATCGAACCGGGTCTTCGGCGTGAAGAGTGAATGCTTTAACTACCAGGCTACCTCACGGCTCCCACTTCAACCGAATTATCCCATATCACAAACTATCAATGATGTCACCAAATGTGTCACCATAAGGAAACTCGAAACAACTTTATTTGTGAACTGATAAAGAATACGTTTCTATATATTTATGTGCATAAATTTCAGTTGATTACGTATCATTTGACTGGTTACACATATTTTTTGCGTGTATGTTTCACCTAAACAACATAGGCCACGCCCACTTCCGGTCTACAGAGATTTACATAGTATACACACCTGTTAAGTTTATAGTTCAATAAACACAAGACACATTTCAGTCGATTCTTAAATAATATATTATTGTGGAAACTATACATTACATGTACATATCCATGTTACCCTGTCTCGGTTCGAATCCCATTTGTAGGTTTGTCCGCACCATATCCGTGCTCCTGGGTTTTGCTAAACTGGTCAGCATATGAGACGAGGATTTCATCTGGCTTTTCTCCCACATTCAGCTGTCACGTCACTATATAGCTGGGATAACGTTTAAACTGGCGTTAATCACTGACTGTACTGTGTCGTCAGACTGACCGACTAACTGACTGACAGACCGACCTGCCGAATACCCACATACCCACCCACCAACCCACCCATTCACTCACTCACTCACTCACCCACTCACCCACACGCTCGCTCGCTCGCTCACCCACCCACCCACCTCTCACTCACTCACTCACTCACTTCTGTGCTGACGTTATTTACGACAAACCTCATTCTGTATATTCCATTCAACTGAATACATAATTCACAAGTCGTAATTCACTTCCGATTAATCCTCATTATCATTTACAAATACAGCATCCTGTTATGATAATTCTATTCGATTATCTTCATTTTCTGCCTTTGCCTCAAAGGTCAACGGTCACGTCATCTCATCAAGCTCCGTAAGGTCACAGGTCATCGGTCTAATCCATTGTTAAGTGCAAGGAGGGTGGAGTAGCCTTTTTTAAACACACTGAGTGTGTTTTACTTGTGTAGTGATAGAATAAACCAATTTGTTCTCCGTTTACTTTAGGTGTCACTGTGTCTTGATAACACCGTTAGTGGGCGATGCATGAGTAAACGCCAGTATTTACCCGCCACACTCCTGGAATTAGTGGAGTGGACATTACACTAGACTGGGTTCCGTCCCCTTCAGAATGAAACTAACCCGAGATGCACTGAACAGCACTGCTGTGCTCTGATCACATCAAACAAGTCGGGGTGGTTTGGAGTTTTGATGACGAAGTGCATGTATTAGCTCTAGAATTGCCACAGTTATTCAAGTAAGATTGTATCGTGTAAGGAACCATGACTGATCTGTTGCGTTGTTTAACGCAGCCGCACTATTCCAGCTATATGGAGACTGTCTCTAAATAATCGAGTCTGGACCAGACAATCCAGACATCATGAGCATCGATCAATGCAACTGGGGAACGATGACATGTGTCAACCAAGTCAGCGAGTCTGACCACTCGCTCCCGTTACGACAAGCATGGGTTGCTGAAGACCAATTCTTACCTGGATCTTCACCGGTGGGTGGTTTGGAAGCCTGTACACTTGTCACGACATTGTTACAGTTGGGCACAGGGGTCGCACCTGAGTATATATGTCAATGACAGATGACAATAAAGCAAAGATGAAGATGATGATTAGGTTTCACTGATTTTGTGTAGCAATAATTGAAGGATATTTATATATATATTCATGTCCAATATACATGATAAAAGGTCAGTTTTACCCTTGCGCTCACCAATATTCCAACAATGATAAAACGGCAGAATATTGCCCTTGCGCTCACCAATATTCCAACTATGATAAAACGGCAGAATATTGCCCTTGCGCTCACCAATATTCCAACGATGATAAAACGGCAGAGTTTGGGACTTGTGCTCATCAATATTCCAACTATGTCACGAAGACATATAAATCAAGTTTGGATCAGAGAATCCATTGTCAGCTATAATGAACAATGATGTATATCAGATTACAATAACGAGCGTTTAACCACCAATTCAGTAGGCGCCAGTTACAATTGGCATAAGTTGCTGCAAACCTTTTCCATCACGGAGTCCCCTCGGGGACATTACGTATCAACAGACATTCACCCTTCATACAGCACTACTGTCTTACTTGTATCTCGGAGCGGTGGGGTAGTCTAGTGGTTAAAGAGTTCGCTCGTTTCGCCGAAGGCCCGGGTTCGAGTCCGCACATGGGTACAATGTGTGAAGCCCATTTCTGGTGTCCCCCGCCGTGATGTTGCTGGAATATTGCTAAAGGCGGCGTACAACTAAATTCACTCACGCACTAGGACCCATGAGAATATTTCAAAATCTTGACAGTTTTCTTTAGGATGTTTTATTATTTTATAGATATTCGAGCTAAAAGGTATTGCCTCATATACAGAGACAATATATCTGGAGGTGACAATAATTACTAGCAATGATATATGCTAACCATTACATATATCATGAGAAACCTGTATCTCTGGAGCAAAATGAGTAAATGTTAGTCAGACCAATCTCAAACACTGTCAAATAACGTTAAACAGAAACCAGAACAATAAGATAGAATATAAAATATGTCGTACAGAAAAAAAGAGTACTGAACAGGTAAGGAATTGCCGTTTCCGTGATTAGATTAGCTACAGCTTGTAGGTAACCAATCCTATCTCGAGGCTACATGAAGACCTGTTGGTGCCCTGACTCCTCCTCGGGGCAAGTACACTGATTTCTTACATCTTTATCTCCTGTTTGACATGGAAGTCACGGTTTCCACGCCCTAGGGTCACCAAGCATTCACAGAGGTCACAATGCACTATCGGCCTATACAGCAAACCGGATAAGACTCCCCTCGTTGCCTAAACACAGGTGTCATGGGGCGAACTCCCAGGGCAAATACAGACAAAGCTCAAATCTTCTGATGCTGTGTGAGACAGTTTTCTTGTAAAGAGCTTCTTTGCTGGGAATGCCGTTTTTTTGTCAAAGATCTATTTTCTTGATTAGAACTTTGAATCATCTTACTGGTTCAAAATTATCTAAAAATCGAGACATATTTGGCTAAAGAAATTCGGTTTAGATTGATGTTTCGATTTTTTAGTTTAAAAGTTTGATTGGGTTATATTTTCAGTGGATATTGGAATTCACTGGTGGCGTCAGGCAGTGTTCGCCCTTAACCCTGAAAAGCTGCAGGCCCTAACGACCCAGAACCATAAAAAGTTGTGGGTGCTGATCAGAATGTGTAGGCCCTATATTCTAGCTACAATATAAGTAATTCCCACGAAACAAAACTGTGTCGATTAACAAACTGAGTTAAACAGTTTAATTTAAGTTTAGTGACTGACGAAGTCTTTGCGATGCATTCGGATAACTTGTTCAAGGTTAAAAGCTCATATTTCATCAATCTAAATTGCTTCCTCGAAAATGATAGTCGTTTTACTTACAGACAACTGTTGCTGATCGAGATAGAAACCAAAAATTACTGAATGATATTTTCTGAAAAATACTCTTAGTTATTGGTGATGAAAGAGCTGTCGGCCATAAGGGCCTAAAGAAAACAAAAGCTGTAGACCCGAGTGGCTTTCAGTCGGCTTCGGACCTAAGGACCGACGTTAATTTCCAACGCTGGCGTTAGGCAACAAGCAAAATTCTTTCTATAGTAACTGTGTGAATGCTGCGTACAGGGCGGGACATGCTTACCGTGACACCTGGTGTACAGTGCGGGACATACTTACCGTGACACCTGGTGTACAGGGCGGGACATACTTACCGTGACACCTGGTGTACGGGGCGGGACATGCTTACCGTGACACCTGGTGTACGGGGCGGGACATACTTACTGTGACACCTGGTGTACAGGGCGGGACATACTTACCGTGACACCTGGTGTACGGGGCGGGACATACTTACTGTGACACCTGGTGTACGGGGCGGGACATACTTACTGTGACACCTGGTGTACGGGGCGGGACATACTTACTGTGACACCTGGTGTACAGGGCGGGGCATGCTTACCGTGACACCTGGTGTACAGGGCGGGACATGCTTACTGTGACACCTGGTGTACGGGGCGGGACATACTTACTGTGACACCTGGTGTACAGGGCGGGACATACTTACTGTGACACCTGGTGTACGGGGCGGGACATGCTTACCGTGACACCTGGTGTACGGGGCGGGACATACTTACTGTGACACCTGGTGTACGGGGCGGGACATACTTACTGTGACACCTGGTGTACGGGGCGGGACATGCTTACCGTGTTCAGGAACACCTGGTGTAGAGTGCGGGACATGCTTACCGTGACACCTGGTGTACAGTGCGGGACATGCTTACCGTGACACCTGGTGTACGGGGCGGGACATGCTTACCGTGACACTTGGTGAACGGGGCGGGACATGCTTACCGTGACACCTGGTGTAGAGGGCGGGACGTGCTTACCGTGACACCTGGTGTACAGGGCGGGACATGCTCACCGTGACACCTGGTATACAGGGCGGGACATGCTTACCGTGACACCTGGTGTAGAGGGCGGGACATGCTTACCGTGACACCTGGTGTAGAGGGCGGGACATGCTTACCGTGACACCTGGTGAACGGGGCGGGACATGCTTACCGTGACACCTGGTGAACGGGGCGGGACATGCTTACCGTGACACCTGGTGTACAGGGCGGGACATGCTTACCGTGTTCAGGAACACCTGGTGTCGTCCCAAGAGAATAATACTTCCCGTTTACCCGGGCTAACTGATTTCATTGTGGGTAAAAGACAAACTAGCGCTGGATACTGTATTAACAGGTCATTGAAAATCCGCAAATAGAGCTGGTGGTCACACAAGAAAATATGTGAATTGAATGTTTCAACTTATACCAACAGCAGGACGCGATATAAGCGATATATAATGCTTCAATAATTGTGCACCTATATGTTACAGCATGGGCTGAGAGAGAGACAGAGGGAAAGAGAGAGCATCACACACAGCCTTCCTCGAAGCAACGCACACACACACACATACAGAGAGAGAGAGAGAGAGAGAGAGAGAGAGAGAGAGAGAGAGAGAGAGAGAGAGAGAGAGAGAGAGAGAGAGAGAGTCACGCAAGCACGCACGCACACACACGCACTCACGCACACAAGTACGCTCGCACGCACGCACGCACATATATGGGTTTCAGCGTCACCAACTCTCAGTTGAGACACGGCAGCTTTCCTCAAACTATATTCATTACAGTCGTCCAACATCAGTAGGCAACGCAGACACACACAGAGAAGCACAGCCACACATACAGATAGAGAGTCACGCAAGCACGCACACGCACACGTACACATATGGGTTTCAGTGTCACCAACTCTCAGTAGAGATGCGCGGACCTCCCCAAACTGTATTCATTATGTACAGTCCATCATCAGCGGGTAAAGTAATAACCTTAACGGTACCGGGGCTGCTTAACTCTCAAGTCTACATGCACACCGTGTTCAAATATTATTTATCCATCGAGTTGTTGACCTAGCTGCAGGATTTCACAACGTTCTTCCCTGGAATCTGGATAGGCCTAATATTTCTACGTCTAGATCGGCTTGGCCTTTCTTTATTGTTATCATTTAGACTGGTTATCATCAAATCACATTTATTCCACAGTGCAGGATTATGGAAATGGGTTCTTCCTCCCATTTCCATCGACGTTTTGACGAATTCAGTCTATCAACATCTGCAAATATTCTGATATTGTACGTCAAACTGACGCTCTGCACCATGCACACTTTGTATAACGATTCATGCACTTTCTCTATAACCCGGTTGTGTATTCATAACACTATACACAGGTTCTTTGTTCCCTCAGACTAGTTACTTATTGTGCAGAGACTTAAACCACTGGGGCATTAAACGTTACATGTGAGACATCCTTTAATATACCTCTTCCAATAGGGACATTCAAGCATGTAACTCAGTAATGTATCTGAGACCGGCTTACTTGTGGTGTCTGTGTAAAACAGGGGTCAGACAGGGAGAACGCCTTTTGCCCTTACTATTTAGCTATATTTATTAAGGACTATAGAACTGTATCTTTTAAGTGTCATCTATGAAGGAATCAGAGGGAAAATAATATGGCTCAGGGACTGTGAGACAGACTATGAGTTCTTCTACGTATGGATTTCTGAGTGAACTTTTTTCAACCTGGAAATCGACATTTAGCGATGCTCGTTAATATTTTGTTGTGGATTGGCTTAATAATATCAGTTTCACTTTTCTACAAAATGATCTGACGTCGCACGTCACGTAGAGATCAATCAATCCTATGGTCTCTTCTTAACAATGCACAAAGCCCAGGACAACAGGGAAAGTCGAGCCTAGACCAGACCAGTGTACATGCTCAACAACACACGCAGTGCCAGACGTGAGGACAACACAAACTGCTTCAACATCAATAAGTCCAAAGAATGTCGCCTTGGTAATAATATGGTTATAATAAGCTATGAAATACATTCCACTGAATGAGATATTATTCCCAATCACGCTATCGGTATATCGATGTTATAACATGGCCGTGTATATTATTTAGATTAATCCATTGAATGAGCCTGAAGGGACATATCGTGATATGAACGAGAGTACAGGCCACTGCCTAGACTTACACGTGTCTCTAAAGTAATGATTAATAGCAGGGATGTCACGATACATAAGTTTCATGAATCGATACGTATCACGATACATATTTTCACGGAATTATTGCGTAAATTTAGTTACATTTTAAACATTAATATTTCATATTTTATAATTTTTGATTCTCAGAGATTAAAAAGTTCTAATTTCAGATCTTTGTGGATGAAAAATAATCATTTATAACTCTCATAACATCAAAAAAACATGATACATTACAACATACATAAACATATTTAAACCGATACTTTCAAGACTAAATACAGTTTTTAATGTATCGATAATTGTATCGTCTCAGAAAAAGTATTGATGTATCGAGGCATTCCTAATTAATAGTTCAAATGCTAATTTCTAAAAACATATAAATATCCCTATAACAGACTGGCGTCCTCTTATCTAGACTTGTCTCTTGAATCACTATACATACATGGGCTTAGCCTTCATTACAGCCTTGGAGCTGTCTCTGAATACATAGTCTCTGAAACATATAATTTTGATAGTAACAAATAAACCCATTTACATTGAAAATGAACCCCAGTGAGATGGGGGTTTTAGAACCTGAGGAAATCTAGATTGCTTCATTTAGGATTTAGCATTGTAGGCAGGGCTAGGAAGTAGGGAAAATAATGTGGTTCGGGGCCTGTGAGACAGACTGCCTTGGAGCAAGGTTAGCCACTGCCATGCATTCCTTCTTACCTGTATACTGTGTATACTGACAGTGTACATAGTTCTGCTTGATGTGTGGCAGGTGTGGGTGACAGCAATGTGGCTATTCATGAGACACAGTATACTGTGTGTTAACTGAGCGACTAGTAATTATTCTGGGAGGCTGATAGGCAGGGGATTAAACAGTTACCCCACTGTGACCACCAGAGAGGGAAAGAGAGGAGAAAGAGGGAGCAGGAGAGAGAGAAAGAGAGACGGAAAGGGAGGGAGAGGAGAGAGTAACCACAGTAGCAAACTGTACACAGTGTCAGATCGGACAGACATACTGAACACATCAAGACACATCTTGAGCTACACAGACATTTAATCACACACGTCAAGGACATTTAACGTAAACAGTGTACTTTACATACCCTTCACCACTCAATGCTTACAAAACACACGGACAACACAGCCAGGGAAGGAAGGATGAATGTATGGACTGCTTTATTGCTGTGGGAAATTAGACACACAGTCACGTTAATATGGTCACAGCTGGTATATAAATCATTATTTATACATGACTACCGGCAACAACCTACATAGAGAGTGCACCCAAAGATGCACTAAGACCAAGGTTTCAGTGGTGTGACTTTTAATTATCAACAGCCACCCAATTTAATGAACGCATTGATTTTTTTAGACAAACACTGAATAATGCATAACCTTTGAACATTAAGCCATGTCTTATTTTCTGAATCAATAGTAATTTTTGTTCTATATTTGAGGAGAGTGAACACTATTGCTACTTTTGTCATGTGCAAACTGACAAATCTATGAAATTTAACGTTCTTAAATCTCGCTCGCATATGGGAAAACTGGTCATTTTCTCTTTGTTGCGCAACCCTATTTGCGCTACAATTTGCCTGTGTGTGGAAGAAGCTATAATGATGCAGGTTACGGAGGTTTACGACCTCAGTAAAACCCACCAGCACGTGTACGGTCCTGACAAACACGATCAATGTTAATTGGGATCACAGGTTCCTGGGAATTCCAAGGGACGCAATCCCTTACAGCGAACTGTTCCGCGTGTGCAACAGTATACATATGTTATCATACAGATTGGGAGAGTACGTGAATGAAATTGAATATTTTTGACACACCAGTATCTATATTCGTTTCACAGCTTGACATTTCCTAGTTTTAATGTTTATGCCACCCAACATCAATAAATGGTAAATGGAGATCTGGCCCTTTGAATTATCATTTATGATGAAGGCATATTTCTCTCCTAAGCGGGGCGGTGGGGTAACCTAGTGGTTAAAACGTTGGCTCGTCACACCGAAGACGAAGTCGATTCCGCAATGGGTGAAGCCCATTTCTGGTGTCCCCCGCCGTGATATTTCTGGAATATTGCTAATAGCGGAGTAAAACCATACTCACTCGCTCTCCTAAGCTTTGCTCCTAAAAGATATATGGACTCTTCCACACACCTATGTTCACCATTTGTTTGTTTGACGGTGGTGTGTAACTAATCGAGTTTGGACCAGACAATCCAGTGATCAACATCATGAGCATCGATATACGCAATTGGCTACGGTGACATGTGTCAACCAAGTTAACGAACCTGGCCACCGATCCCGTTAGTTGCCTCTTACGACTATGAGTGAGTGAGTGAGTTTAGTTTTACGCCGCACTCAGCAATATTACATCTATATTGCGGCGGTCTGTAAATAATCGAGTCTGTGCCAGACAATCCAGTGATCAGCAGCATGAACATCGATCTGCGCAATTGGGAACCGATGACATGTGTCAACCAAGTCAGCGAGTCTGACCACCCGATCCCGTTGGTCACCTCTTACGACAAGCATGGGTTGCTGAAGACCAATTCTTACTCGGATCGTCACGCGTGGACATTTGAGTGGTAAAATAGAGATCTGTCATTTACGTTAAAGACAAGTTTCCTTCCTCAGCTTTGTCCCTGCCAAATATATGGACTCTTCCGAGATGTCACCAACCCGGATTCACCTGCTGTGCAAACATGCACCTGCCTACCGAGCAGCTATCGCGTGTCCATGCATGTATAGCTGAATTAACGGGAGCAAGTGACGAAACAAAACAGATTTAGTAGAAGCATATCTATTTAGTAGTGAGTGAGTATGGTTTTACTCTTTTAGCAGGTGGTTTTGTACAATGACACCTTGAAGTGAACTGCGTGTCTCAAATAAGGGCGGTTCTAGCCACATTTGTACCCATGTTGGGAATTGAACCCGGCTCTCCGGTTCACGCTTTAACCACTAGGCTACCCAACCGCCCTTGTCTTTGAGTTGTGTTTAAGCGGTGAGGTGAGGTGAGGTGAGGTGAGGTGAGGTGAGGTGAAATTGGGTTTAACGTCGTGCTTGAGAATATTTCGCTCATATGACGACGTGCATGCGTGTGTATGTGTATGTGCGGCTGCTTGTACTAGCCCAGACTGAAGCTGGTTTTATAGTGCTAGCCCACTGAGATACCATGCCGCAGTGAAGCATGAATACCCCACTCAGACACATTATACTGACTCCGAGCCGACCAGTCCTTGTTGTACCCATTAATGCCGAGCGCCAGGCAGGGACCAACAAGTACCATATTTTAACGTCTTTTGGTATGACGCGGTCTGGGATCGAACCCGCGACCTTCCGCTCTCCGGGCGGACGCTCTAACCACTACACCACGGAGGCGGTTGTGTTTCAGAAGGTGTAGTAACAATAAAAACAGAGTTGACCTATCCTCAGAAAACATCTAAAGGTTCCAGCGAGCCAATCAACTTCAGCCTACCACCATGTCATCCATTAATATCATACACTGCACCACAACATCCAAGTACGGTTGAGAGACAAATATTTATGTGAAAGATTTTAAATGTTTATGTCCAGGGTATTTTACGTAAATTTGTATGTACCATAATGCCAGTATTTTAATTGTCTTTCATGAATCGTTGGGCTGCGTTTGATTTCATGGGTTATCTCGGGCAAGTGGGTGTGTGGAGGGAGTCTTATGCTCACATTCAATTAACCTAAATATAAGGTGAATATCATGCCTAAACAATTTTCATGTCCCGCCCCATCCAGTCGAGACTAGCCCCTGAGCGATTGTGATTATGTCTCTGACGGCACACATACTGATGTGCCTGCCCTGTGGAATTTGTTTTACAGTGGCACATTATGTATATTATGGGTACATATTTTGCACGCTATTTCTAAAAATGATGTAATGTTTATCACGTTTTACGTTACGTACTCTGTGCCTTTCATGTAAATCAAACCCGTGAAGATCCGGGTTAGAATATTAATCTTCAGTAACAAAAGCTTGTCGTTAGAGGCGACTAACGGGATTGGGTGGTGGGGCTCGCTGACTTGGTTGACACACGTCATCGGTTCCCAATTGCGCAGATCGATGCTCAAGCTGTTGATCACTGGATTGTCTGGTTCATACTCGATTATTTACAGACCGCCGCCATATAGCTGTAATACTGCTGAGTACGGCGTAAAACTAAACTCACTCATTCAATTAAATTACTTTATCGTGTGTGAGTGAATTTAATTTTACGCCACTTTTAGCAATATTCCAGTAATATCACGACGGGATGACACAAGAATTGGGCTTCACACATTGTACCCATGTGAGGAATAGAACCCGGACTACGGCGTAACTAGGCTACCTCGCCGCCCAATCAAGTTTACACTGTCTCTCTCATAAGTCGCTGGGCGAATGCTCATAAAATTGTATCCTTTAGTAAGTTTGACCATATTGTATATGCGTGTATCTATGAGTGAGGTGGAATCTTCATCTAAACTTCTACAACCGCTTTGTTGTTAAAGTCCTCTTGTTACAGGCTTCACCCCCCAAAAAAATAAAAAATTAAAAAAAACTAAACTAAAAAAAACTAAATAAAATAAAATAAAATAAAAACATAAAAAAATAAAATAATACAAAATCATGTTACGTAATCATTAGCTATAAACCATACCCAACACAGTTGTAGATCGCTTGCGTGATGAAGGTACCTGCATCTGTACCAAAACATAGTACTTTGAGGTGCAGGTTAGAGTAAGTGAGTAACTATGGTGTTATGCCGTTTTGTTTTCTATATTCCAGTAAACAGGCTGCACACACTGTACTATTGTTGGGAATAGAACCCGGGTCTCCGGCATGACGAGCGTACGCTTCACCCACTCGTCTACCCGACCGTTAGTCTGAGCTGGAACTGACCTTGAGGAACCAGTGATTGTCGAAAGAGGCAACTCGGTTCACAGGTTCGCTAACGTATTTGCTGCATCGTTTCCCAAATGCGGAGATCAACGCTTATGATGTCAATCACTGGATTTGTACAGACTCGTTTAGTTCCAGATCGCCGTCATGTCTAGAATATTGATGAGTGCGGCGTTCAACAACGAACAAGATTGAGTGAGCGAGTTTAGCTTTACGCCGCTTTTAGCAATATTCCAGTAATATCACAGCGGGGGGACACCATAAATGGGCTTTTACACATGGTACCCACGTGGGGACTCGAACTCGGGTCTTCAGCGTGACGAGCGAAAGCCTTAACCACTAGGCTACCCCACCACCCCACAACAAACAAGAACAACAAAAAAGTACAAGGTGAAAGCTTTATCATAAATAACCTGACCGATGCGGTTCAGATATGTGTATACATTGGCCGGAGAATGAACGGAGTTATTATGAAATTGACATGAGTTTGAAGATGTAGATTTCAGACATGTATCTCCACGCTCTGATTCACTCACGTAATAACGAGGCAATGACAGCCTGTCAATCACACTGAAATGAAGGTTATTACATGCTCGGTTAATATGAGATTCTTATACACCGTGAGTCACGCAGACGTGGTATATCACAGAGTTATATAGAGGAGACATTTCACCTTCGTAGAAACAAGCTCCGATTATGACGATGCTGGTTATAAGGAATCCATTTCATGAGTAACTATAATGAACATCAGTCTTCAAGCAGGAGTTGATGTACTTACGTTGAACATATATACGCTATTACGACACCACGATCTCTGTAATCTAATTGATCTCAGGTAATGGGAAAGACCAATAAGCTCAACTGTTCAAGTAGCGAGTGGTTGGGTTTTAAATCCTCTCCAATATATACTATACAGACAAGTGAGTGAGTTCAGTTTTATGCCGCTTTTAGCAATATTTCAGCAACATTACGGTGGGGACACCAGAAATTGGCTTCACACATTGTACCCACGTGGGGAATCGAACCCGGGTCTTCGGCGTGACGAGTGAATGCTTTTACCACTAGGCTACCCACCGCCCCCAGCTCAAGTATATACCACACACTGGATACTACAAATTAATTATAGAAACAGTAAGTAAACAGAAGGAAGAATGAAAGCCCTGATGTAATAAGGAAGAAAAGGGATGAAGAAATTGGAAGAAAAAATCAGGTCTCGAAATTATGATGGACATTACGCTTGTTTTTTCATAATTCAGATTCTTCCATGTCTCGAGTGTCATTGAAGGATTGTGACAGTCTTAATTTGAAAATGATGTCATAAAGCACGTATACTGCGGCACACACTGTCTTCTTTGTTTAAATTTTAAAATTTCAACAACACTACGTTTTGAATAATAAAAAATGTCACCTGACACTGGGTGATGAGATGCATATGTCATAAGGACAAATAGACATTTATTGCTGAAAGCTCAAGAATATATATTTTAAAGGCTCGGTATATTTTTATTGGGATTTTGTAAACAAACATTCAGCATCCTGAGAAAGACCGTTAACATGTTGTATACACATGGCCCATGTATCAGCCACTGTGGGTAGCGCCAGGTTGACCCAGTTGACCCTTTTAAACTATTTGTTTCATATAGCCCCACTTGGCTCTTCACCATATTCACGAGTCACGTGGCAATCGTATTTTACAATGTTCAAATATGCTCTTCATTTAACAACTGGGAAAAAATTAAGACTTTTGACATTTGAGAAAGTTGAGGGATGGTATTCCAAACACGATGACATTTTAACCACCACACAACTGTAACGTGGAACTGAAACCCCAGCTCTGACTGAAGTGGTGTGGGGTTTGACATAACGTGACATTCTCTTGGATCATCTATGCTCTCACACTGGGATTGGAGCGGACGGGGTTTGGCCTTAAAGGTGGAGTCATTATTGGTTAAGCATGGCTTTGATCTAAAAACAGACTGGGTGTTGATTTGTAGACTAACATCAAGTCCCTTAAATGAAAATATTTACAGAAAAACGTTTTTTAAATGGTCTGAATAATATATATATTTGTAGCCTAACACCAAGTTAGAAACTGCAGTAATCTAGACTTGCATGGGCTGCATTGAATATATTCTGTGTGACAGACTAGTTGATTTCAAGAGTTTTAACTTACAGGGTATGGAATATAACGGTATCTTGGCCTGGCGTGTTTAATACCGGGGTCTTATCAGTTTGAAAGGAGTTTATTTAAACATCAGATAGGTCACACTACTGATATGAGAAAGAGTCAGAGGTTTTAATCAGCCCCAATGTTAGACTAGTCTCTGAAATGAACATATACTACTCACACTTTGCTAAGGATCACAAAAATTCCCAACTTTCATTAAACATAGATTAATAATTTGAAATTGTATCCATTTAAAACTAGATAAATAATGATATGGTAACCCCTCTTTAGGCAAACAGCCACTTTAATCTAACCTTATGCTCTTGATACATGAATTACCCTAACAAATGATTTTTTTTATGGCACCAATCAACCATTTTTCAAATCATGGAACGGGTCATTGACAAGTACACAACACCTGTCAATAACAGGTATCGGATCCACAAGATGCAGTGACATACTGAAACCTAGTATCCATGCTTACAATAAGCTCAGATATTTAAACCAAATTAGTTTTCTGTTGAATCAATGGTTTGATCCTTAGCAAAGTGTGAATAGTATCTTTTACAGAAAAAAGCTCATAGTAAAAAATCAAATATAATGAAAAGGAGCCCTGAGACGTTCTTCCTTTTCAGAAGCTGTGGAAATCCAGACTTGCCACATTTTCTAGACTTGCGTGAACTTTCTTGGATAAATTTGCTTCTGGGTGTGTATGACAGACTGCCCAGATTTGTCAGCACGTGTATAACTGCCCAAACTGTATGTGTACTCATACATAAAATGAGTTAGATCAGAGCCAAGAGGTTTGAATTTCTCTATGCTTCTCAAGTAGAGCTGAACATTTGGGAGTTTTATGAGGGTATATGTACATCGGGAGACTCAACTCAACTAGATTACAGCCAACTTGGTGTCATAATAAATGGGTTTTAGTTACTATCTACCATCCATCATAGCGCCGTTGATAAGTGACCAAAACACTATCACTTTTTCAATCAACTGTGTAAATAGAAACTAACAATAGTCTTTTGACAAATTGTAAGTGGTTATGCAAAATATTGTCAATAGCCACGAGGATACAGAAATGAAAGATGTTTTTTTTCAAAAGTGTTAACAAACATCCAACTTCAAGATTGAGTTGTCAATACACGCATAAAAAAAGGTATAATTGTTTTCAGAACAGCATTGCCATAGGGCTTATTTTGTTAAGAATGGTGTTTTCCATGTATTTTCACCTGTGCTCAGGAAATTAGAAATACATTAAATGTACTTGTTGTATTGTAAGCCATGGTTTGTTAAAAAGTACTAGTATTCCTTATTTCTCATGACCTACTTGTCCGGATATGCTTAAAAAATATGCAAGACCTCTCAAGAAAAGAAGAAAAAAAAAGAAATTAACTCATTTTTCGTTTTCCGCCTGAATCCAACTTCTTGCACCTTAGACCACCTGCGTGACCAAAATGGGGGTCATCCAGTACTTAAGAAACAAGTTGACTTATAAATTTGAACTGAAAGGGAATAACAACCTCAAAACTAACACATTAGTTCTGAAAAAGGTAACGAGAAACAGGAATCTATTCAACTGACCTTAAGACAGGAAAATAGGTGAAATGACTAATATAGGTGAAACACAAGAATTCTAAATTCTAAAGTCACAACCATACATGCTATATACATGATATATATGGGATATAAACATGGATATATTTGTCCACAACAATGTCATAAACTTTACGTCGTCATGTTAATCCACGTAGAAACGTATTGCATAATTGTGACATTATGAATATTCATGTCCATGGCGGAATGAGTATGCTACTAGGAAAACGTCTTGTATGACTCCACATATCACCTGTCTTGATGTTGTGTTATAAAACAGAAGGCACCTCGTGTGTGACGTTCAGACAGAATCCTCTTGGTATACACACAACCGGCTCTCTTTTCTATCGGTGTGGTATATCATTTTTGGCAACAAAGGCGACGGGTTTTCAGAAAAACGTTAATCCATTTCTCAACACAACTGTTTGAAATCGTGACCTAAGGCCGTGTTGACACATTCCGTATTAACAATAACTAATAACATGTCACTCTTTGTTCACACACTTTCATGGCGTTCGGCACGTCTCCGTAATAAAAGCATCCAATATTATAACCTACACACACCTTGTCTCAATATCCATTGACGGGTCCGTTTGTGTTCTGGTTAATGTCTGGTTTCAGTGCAAATTTGAATTTTCTTTCGTAAGGTGCGCCGTCATTGTTGAAACGGGGTATAAACACCTGCGATGCACCTGGAGAGTTGTCGCTTTCGTTAACTTTGTTGTCAACGTTCGTGTCTTTCTTCAACCCCACACCAATCTTTGTAGTCGTGTAGGTCTTCGCTTTGAACTCCATACATGTCTTAAACCACTTCCTACATTCGTCGATGTGATAATCCAGAAAACTCACAAAACACTTCTCCGGATGCTTTGGGTAGACTATCGTCGTTTCGGCAAAACGTTTCGGCTTTACTCTCGGTTCATAAAATGTTCTGCTCACAAATCTCTTCCGAGTCGAGTTTTTGTAGCAAATAAGAGTCTGCGCGAAATGCACGGGAGTCATGGCCGGCTCGAAGCACACCTTGTCATTGTAGCGTTTCATGGTAGCCAGGTCCAACACACTACCAACATACTTTTCTTCGTAATTGGGAACTTTCACAACGGCTACTGTCTCGGATATTTGTTCAGGGACCATTTTCGTGTCTGTCCTTAAATTGTCGAGCGACCGTCTCCCACTGTACTCCTCAACTCGTCTGCCCGAGCCGAGGTGGCTATTTTTAGCCTCGGGATCCGACCGAGCGACATTGTCATTCAGATAGGACTTGCCGAGAACCCGCCTCTGTGAAAACGCCTGTTGAATAGAAAGAAGATAACCTTAGCAGTTTTTTAACCCGCTACGTGAGTAAATCTCGAACAAAACATGCCCCAGGCAACACAATCATTGATTGATTGAGAGCCAACGTCACCAACTACGAGCAGACGACAGCACAACACGCGCTACCAGTAGCAGACGACATTTCGCTGGCTGTCCTGTACACTGTTTGACCCGTCGCTAGGACGGAGTAATTGGATTTAACAAGCAGTCGACCGTTATTGATGATAACAGTCACTTTTACAGTCGTCAATATACTGTCGTATATACCCGAGTACGTCCGTAATGTGTGCAGTAGTCAAACAAATGTAAACACCGTACCTCCGATATCTGCCACCTCGCCAGTTTTACCCTCCAACTGCGGGCCTTGCCTTTGAAGTTAGGTGTCATTCACTCAACTGAATGCTTTTCAAACTAGGTCCGATACCATTGTAATTCCTTTACGAGTGTTATCAATGGCCCTTTAAGAAGACGACAATTCAGGTTATGTGTGATTATGTGGTATTGTGGCATGCTACAATGGCGACGATGGTGTCTGGTTCATAAATATGTACATACCGCAGGTTTCAAGACAAACAAAACTGAAGTGACATAAACTCATGTGTTCCATTTATTGACATTCCAAGATGTTTGTCTTTGATTAAAATCAATTTTAATTACAAGTGAATATGAAATGAACCATGAACGCTAATGTATACTTATGTGAATATCTATGTGATAAATTGAACAAATTGAATTATTTATAATTTTCTAAATAATGTATGGACATTATATTACATTTTTATGTTTCATCTTAATATACAAAAAATGTATGAGTCAAACAGTTTGAACACCTCCTAAACTTCACCTTTATTGCTAAATTACGTGATATTATTTTGAGACATAAAACATCCCATATGATAATTAAATAGTGATGCATATAATAATTTATTAAGCATCGAAAATATTGACTAACATTTTGGTAACACGTTGGAAGAAAAGGGCAATAACCATTTCCATCAACTATAATTTAGTCCGTAAACTTCTCTTGGACTAAATCAGAATATACCCGTGAAGATCCGGGTTAGAATTGGTCTTCAGCAATCCATGCTTCTCGTAAGATGCGACTAACGGGATCGGGTGCAATGGTCAGGCTTACTGACTTGGTTGACACATGTCATCGTTTTCCAGTTTGTGTAGTTCAGTGGTCGTGCTGTTGATCACCGGATTGTCTGGTCCAGACTTGATCATTTACAGACCGCCGCCGTATAGCTTGGATATTGTTGAGTGCGGCGTTAAACAACAAACCAACAAACAAACAAACAAGATCGGTATAAAAAATATCTGTTAAAATATTTGCACTGTTTGCCCCATACTTGCCAGTTTTAAGCGTCTTGGTTTGCCTATTGTAATGATCTAGAAATACAAGTTTTAAGCATATAAATGTACCGATTCTAATCATCTATAATCGTCTGTTTTAAGAATCTAGATTTGGTTATATAAATCGTCAAGACTTGCCAAGCTTATGCATATACTTATGATTATCTAGAATGGTCAATTTCAATCACCTGGACGAGCACGGATGTGCATGCATGCACGTGTGTGCATATGTCTACTTTTTACTACTCCATCTTCCAAAGACGAGACGTGTCCAAACAAGACACATGTCCCATTCATGCTTCTGGCAGGTTATACTTGAATAGGCACTTTTAAAGCTCCAGCCAACTTGGATACCAAAATGCACATACACATATATAATATACATGACTCCGAACAGACCTGTCCTTTTGTTATCCCGTTAATACCGAGCACCAGGCAGAGTAACACGGAGTAGCATCTTTCAACGTGTTTTGATAAACGAGGCTGGGGGTCAAACCACAGACGGGGCGTTGGGGTAGCCTAGTGGTTACAGCGTTCGATCGTCACGCTGAAGGCCTGGGTTCGATTCCCCAAATGGGTACAATGTGTGAAGCCCATTGCTGGTGTTCCCTGCCGTGATATTGCTGGAATATTGCTAAAAGCGGCGGAAAACCAACCTCACTCACTCACTCAAACCGCAGACCTCCGGCTACCCCGGGCAGGCACTCTATCCGTTACGCTACGAAGAGTGTCAGACATGCTCAGAGACCTAGTATAAACACAAGGTAATATTATTTTTGTCGTTTATTTTGTAAGTTAAAGATTTTATTAAAGTAACATGACTCTGTTGTACCGCTTGACCTATTTTGACCATGTCTTGTGCAACACCAGGTACAAAGAAATAGAAACGAATGGGTTCTGTCGACCACTAGGTTGTTGTGCTCGAGTTTGGTTTTATGTGAATATAAAGCCTGAACTGTTGTTTTTTCCATGGTATTCTTCAAAACTGACACTGTTGGGAGAGAAATATTATTATTATCGTGTATTTTGTAAGTTAAAGTTATGAAGGTAAACATGACCGTTTTTGACCATGTCTTTTGCAACGCGAGGTACAAATGAAAAGAAACGAATGGGTTCAAAAACGAAACTTAAAATTTACAAAAACACCTGCTTTGGGTGTGTGTGTGTGGGTGTGTGTGTGTGTTTATTTTCCAAAGAATAAAGTAAATATTTTAAAAAGTGTTGCAAAAACACTACAGGTATTCTTTACAGCAGGCATTTTCCTTTATAGGTCAGTTTATTTTAAAGAATGAAATACACTTGACAATTTCCCGGGAGGGCTAAGAGGAACGAGACATTTATTCTCATCAGCCTAATATTGCCTTCTAGGGCGATAACATCGTCTACAGTGAATCTATTGTCATATAAGATCAATACTATCGATAGCAGGTTGAGATAATACGTAAACTGCTGCTACCCCCTCCGTCTGCTGGCAGGTGGTGTTATATGCGAGGACTTCAGCGTTAAAACGGGGGTTTATAGACATGTACCATCAAAGAAAATTCCGAAAAAAGATTTTGGTAAAATTTACTCGAGTTTCACATGAGACAGTTTGATATTTATAGTCTGATTCAATGATTTTTCATTCTGTTAAGTCTTATCATTCAAAGGTCTCACATTCTTGCCATCGATTCATGTCAATAAAATGATTTATGTTAGAGTTGAGGATATTTAATCACTATCAAAAGCCACATGGCTAAGCGTACAATATACAATAGGAATACGCTTTTGACATAGACAGGTTGGACATATTATACTTTAAAGTGAAATAATGTAACATACAATATATTATGAATTATGAAATTGTACATTGCCAATTATATTAAAGGTAAATATATAAAAGTCCAGCATGTATCTTAGCTAATTATGTCAATAATTCAACCTCTTTCTACAGTAATACCGAGCAATATATATAAGTACACAATGCTATTTAGAAAGTGGTTACTGAGAAAGTGTTATCTAAAATATAACTTTTAATGTATATAAGGTAGTGCATAATATATAAGGGCATATTTTCGGACCGTTTTCGAAGTGTAACATGTTTCATTTACATTTGGTAGCATAAACATTGGTTTTAATGGATAGAGAAACATCGACCCGTTAAGTCAACGCAGGTTCGATATTCGATAATTGTTACTGATATGTAAACATTGTCATGCATTCAGGTGTGTTAATGGGCATAATAACTATCAAAAGCATAGTGATTGAAAATGCAAGTAAATGTTGCAATAATCATAATGCCCTATGTAATTAGTTCTGTATTGTAGATTTTCCTCAATGTATGCATACCAATATGACAATTACAGTTTTGTCAACTACCCGACACAATCACGTGCCCTGCAATATTGTAATTTTTCAATTACAACGTCAGTAAACCCTGTCAGTCAGCACGGATACCTGGTGCAAAAAAACATTTGACACTTCCGGCACTGTAGATCCACGTGAATCTCGTGCATGCACGTGCAGCAGGGTGAGCGCACCCAGTCAGTCAGTAAGCACACGATCGGAACCTACCTGTTGGTTGAACGGCATCTTGTCGAGAAATGGCGGACAGGTGGTTTTATTTACCCGAGAATCGATATATATCGCCAGGATACGTCGGCGACCTAGTTCACAGTGAATCAATAGACTACTTGCAGTGCGGTACGCCTAGAAATATGATGCATAGCTCAGGTGTGGCGCGGATTAAACATTATATGATAGATTACGCATGAATTATACTATAATTTCATGCCGATGATTGGCGGTGTCAGTTTGAGTGACAGGTGTCAGGATATGACAATTATAGATTAACATCGGCCTTGTCATGTAGAGCTACAGACTGTAATTAATAGCTGACATTGATGTATACGTGGAAAATGATAAAAGTGGTTTCCATGTTTTCAGTGTGATTAATATTTGATAGTTTGACATCAAAGAACGTTGAAACAAAATCAAAGGAGTTGCGAATGTTTTAAGTGTTAATTTCATCCCAGCAATGACACGTCAACTCCTGGACTTCCCTCATTACGCCTCGGTATCTCCTTGGTGCTATCTATTAGATTCTGATTTGACAAATCGCTTCACGGAACTGAAGACATTCCAAAACAGTTCAAATAAATAGTTCAAAAATACACTTCTTATGAGAAAAGTCTCGGTTAATCTATATTTCATTACTTAAATATAAACAACCCCCCGTTTGGTTTAAAGTGAGTGAGTGAGTTTAGTTTTACGCCGCGTAATACAGCAATATCACGGCAGGGACTCCAGAAATGGGCTTCACATATTGTGCCCTTGTGGGGGATTGAACCCGGGTCTTCGACGTGACGAGTGAACGCTTTAACCACTAGGCTACCACACCGCCCCGTTTGGTTTAAACGAGAAACATAGCTAAGAACATTAAATGCATGGATCACTGAAAATCAGAGAACACCAGGTGTTCGCGACAGTTCGTCACTACATGACAGTCATATATTTTGTCAACTCAAAGGCTCATTTACCCAGACTTTCTCAAGGTCGCGTAAAGCCCCTGGCAGTATATGCGACAAAGGAAATGTTCAAAGATTATTTGCTCGGAGGCAGGACCAACTTGATGCATATTTACACTGCGAAGATTAAATCTTTTGAAGTGACAATTTTGTGTAAACAGTCGTCAACATACTTTGTAACCCGGGTTAGCAGGTATTCAGTTGAGTGTAACGGTTCAATATGTTGTGGTTTTCTCGGAGCTTCTCCCTACTGAGTGAATGCTGTTGGTTTAATGTCGCATTTACAATTGTCAGATGGATGTGGTGTGAGTGAGTTGGGTTTCACGGGGACACCAGAAATGGGCTTCACACACTGTGCCCATGTTGGGAATCGAACCCGGGTCTTCGGCGTGACGAGCGAACGCTTTAACCACTGGACTACCCCACCGCGCCAGATAGATGTGGAGGGCAGGTCCGAAGTGATAGTCACGACGATTACTACTTACTGAAACCCATCAACACAGCGATGGTACCTGCAAACCTTGAAACAGAATCCGGTCAAACCTGGATTCGAACACACAAAATTAGGATTCTGATGTTTCAAAAAGACGCAAGCTAACAGTGTGAATAAAACGACAGGGTCCAATTTCTAGACTTGCTGTTGTAAATTTTAAGTGGTATTCTTATAAATTCTAATGACAATAGTGCCATGGCTTGACAGGGCTTTAATCTTGCTGATTTTTGTTGGTGAAAGTATCAAGCAAACGAGCAAAGTGAGTTGTTTCTGTTTTATATTGCTTGTAACGATATTGCAGTAATGCCACAACGGGGGACACCAGAAATGGGTATCAGGAATGTGTGGAATCAGGCCTTCAGCGTGAGAATTCTTTAATTACCATCCGATCACATCCATATGAGTATTTGTTTTCTCTTTAATGCCGCACTCAGCAATATTCCAGTTGTATGTCGACGGTCTGTAAATAACCGAGTCTGGACCAGACAATCCAGTGATCAACAGCATGAACATCGATCTACCTACTTGGGATACGATGACATGTGTCAACAGAGTCAGCCAGCCTGACCACCCGATCCCGATCGTCGCCTGTTACGACAAGCATGGGTTACTGAAGACCAATTCTAACACGGATCTTCACGGGTATCCCACTTGAGTGATTGGGTGATTGGGGGTAAAGGCAGCTTTAAACTGTGTTTCATTTATGTTATGGCATGTGTGCCTTCGACACCACCAGAGCCCTTGGCAGCTTTGGAAGATATTGACAATATGGAGTGTTGACGATCAGTCAAGATGCACCATGTCTGATCACGTGTCACCCTCGATTATCTCCATGGTATACTTATCATAATGGAATGAAGACAATATGCTGGATAACCGAGGGTGTGCCTACTTGTGTTCGAAAGGGAATCAATGGACAGGATGCGACCAATTCTCCGTGGAGAGTTACGTTACGTAGCCTTACCAGGATCCGTTTGGCATAAGTGTGACGACCGATTTTGAACCTTGCACTGTCAACATTAGACCCGCGATGAAACTTCACAATACTTAAACGATAATAACAAAACTTGAAAATAATCAGTTGCAATCGTCTATTGAAACAGATTCCACAATTCATAAAAGACAAAACAGCGAAGAAAAACATATGAATAGATCCCTGAGATTTCACCATGTGTTCGCGAAAAGGGTATGCATGTCAACGCCTGTGAATAACCAGCCTCACTTATCCACCGCGGCAGATTCTACAGAGCGTGAAAGGCAAAACAGCAGTGAGAATTGATAACTGAAAACTTGTGATCAAACCCAGATGTTCGTGTGACGCGATTTCCATCTTCATTAAACTTGACATGCCATCATATAATGGGAATTCCGTAGAACAACTGGGGTGGCCTAGTGGATGGAGCACTCGCTTGTCACGCGGTAAGTCTGGGTTCGATTCGCAATAAACCAAAGTTAGCGGAACAGAACAGATTTTATTTCAGAGAATTGTTTTCCCTCAACCCCTCATCTACAGTATAAATGATAAATGATAAACAGACTATGAGGCAGGACATGGCCCATGATTATTTACGATACATACATTCTTTAATAAATTTTGCTAAAAACAACAGAGTATTTTTATCAGTAGACTTCAACAGCTTTATAAATTTATGTTTTGATGGACGCTACCAAAACTAACGACTTATATTTGACTCTATAAACATCGTACTTTTTACACACACTAAAAAAAGTGAAATTCATCTTCAATTACATAAATGCCATGTTCATTACAAAAATCATCATCTATCAGCAATGAATGAATTACAAGGAATGCCTTTGGGAACTGTTGAAGACGACGTCATTCTAGTTAAACAAGATATAGCCCTGTCACGACATAGTTAATCTGTTCCCGTGTAGTCATACCTGAAGGACAGGTTCCGTGTTTTTTCAAGTCTAGTCAGTCAAGTGTCTTAGAAATAGAGATCCACACATGAACGAGCATACGTTCTGTGTTTGGACTGCAAGTTTGTACCATTACTTTTAAAAGTTTCGTGTTTATTAAACATGCGGGAATGAACAGTCGATACCACCGTGTCGTGACGAGATGTTGATTTAAAGGAGATGAACGGGTGCATTTTGAAAACAAATACAATTATATATTCAATTTAAATTTTTATGCATCTGCTCGGTTAAAAATCATTTAAAATCTAACTGACGTACTATTATTTGAGCTGAGAACACCTTTAATAAATAGAAAACATCACTGAACACTTGCGGTAGCAACACAGTTACCTGTTTTGATAGGAATACACCTGTGTTTATTCCAGGTCAATGTACATAAAAACTACCTCTTAAAAATCGTTGTTTTTTTAGCCCCATCCTAAACCTTTTTTCAATTTTTTTTTTCATGTGGCATGTCCCGTTATCTTCCTCATATGTGGGGCGGTTGGGTAGCCTAGTGGTTAATGCGTTGGCTTGTGACGCCGAAGACCCGGGTTCGATTCCCCACATGGGTACAATGTGTGAAGCCCATTTCTGGTGTCAACCGCCGTGATATTGCTGGAATATTGCTAAAAGCAGCGTAAAACCATAGTCACTCACTCACTCCTGATTATATGCCACTGACCTAATGTTTTAAGATGAAGCAGTCATACGATTGATTTTAAAGGCAGGCTTTCCTCATAATGAAACTTTGCAAATTACTGCGTCAAAGAAAATAAATGACAAAGACTACACTATCATCTACCCTGTATTTTGATGGACTGAATTTGGAAATGCACCAAGACCGTCGAGCAAGAGAGTATACTCTTGAAAATGAAATTTGACCTAAAACATGATCAACTTAATCAAAACATTACTAGGCTGAAAAGAGTCACCGAAACACAGTAAACTCATATTTTACAATGACACAATGACACCCGTCTTAAATACATCACCATCAATTAACCATGTTTGTTTGTTTCATTTGTAGTGACTATCACACATGAGTGTTTACTTGGCTTTTTCACCCGTGAAGATGCGGGTTAGAATTGATCTCTAGTAACCCATACTTGTCGAAAGAGGCGACTAACGGGATCTGGTGATCAGGCTTGATGATTCGGTTGATGCACGCTAATGCGTAGATCGATGCTCATGCTGTTGACTACTGGATTATCTGGTCCTGTCTCGACTGTTTACAGACCACCGCCATATAGCTGGGATACTGCTGAGAGTGGCGTTAAACAACAAACATGATCTGTATATAACTGACTGACTGAGTTTGGTTTTACGCCGCTTTTAGCAATATTCCAGCGACATCACGGCGGGGGACACCAGAAATGGGCTTCACTCATTGTGCCCATGTGGGGATTCGAACCCGGATCTTCGGCGTGACGAGTCAACGTTTTAACCACTAGGCTACCCCACCGCCCCTGTATATAAAATATGTGTATCTATTAACACATTTGCACCATTGTTTGCCCTATACCTGCCTGATTTAAACGTCTTGTTTTGCCTATTTTAATCATCTATAAATCCAAACTTTAAGCATATAGGTTCAGTTGATTGATGTTCATACTATTGATCACAGGATTGTCTGGATTAATTACATACCGCCGCTATAAAGGGACGTCAAACATTAAACAAACAAACAAACAAACTTTGCCATTTTCGAGGAGTTGTCTAATTTTAGCCTTAACATGTACAAGTGATAGCTGTACTTGATATATACCCACGTAAATCCTGTACTCAAGATGGTCTTAATCCGAGATACCCGATTAATGGTTGTAATAGACCTACTCTCGGCGGGGGGTCTCCAACTGAGGGGTGATGACTCATTCAAGGGAGTCATAATATGATGTTTCACCCTCCATAGTGAGCGAAGAATGCGTGTAGGGTTTCTTTCGGTGCGCCCAGACAGGTTTTCATAGACAGGACTTTATAGTCACGGGTTATTGGCCAGCCAGGATGGTGACATTCAAGACTGTACAGTACAGCGCCATTGTATCGAGTGTCCATGGAGCCCATGTCTACACAGGGGAGGGAGGGGATAATTAGGATTATTTCCCTGCTATTTAATAAATGTCGTTAGTCGAGTTAGAACATGTCAGGTTTATGGTTTGATGGGAATATTTCATGGATGATTCTTTTGATGCGTTCATCCGTGCAGGGGAGGCTGTTTCTTTGTGGATATTTATTTTGTGTGTGTATAAAGTATATGGGTTGTTTACGAGATCGGTGGGTTTTAGTTGTCGTGAAGATGAGATGGGAGTACAGGGTCCCGATCACCAAAGCGTTCGTAACTTTACGACCTGTCGTAATTCTATCGTTGTCATAGGTTTACGAAAGTCGTAGAGCTACGGACGTTTTGTGGATCGGGACTCGGGAAGGCTTATTGCTGATACTTCTCGAGTTTATATCAAGGACGTGTTTGTATGTGTGATGTAATGACTGTCTCAGCGTGTGTTGCTAGTAACTGCACATATACGTACTAACATGAGTGTGTAGAATCCGAATTCGTTTGAGCATTAACTTTGTGTATCAGAGACTTCCGAACCCTGGTTTTGAAAAGGGGCGTGATTTGGTAGGAGGAAGCTCTGTACCCCTTCAAGTCTCAGAGCAAACAAGAATTTTAATAGAGGAAGTGACCCCAGTCTGTCACACAGACCCTGGAACAAATATACCTGATGTAGGAATGACAAGTGGTTATGGATGATCAACTACTTGAATGCCCCTCAAACAGTTCATAACCCAATGTAGCCCCTGCAAGTATAGAATATATGGCAAGTCTAGATTATGGATTAAATTTCTGAAAATGAAGACTCTGGACTAATTTTTATCATGGTTAATGAATATAATTCATTAACTGTTTTTCTGTAAAACATATTCATTTCAGAGACTAAATGTTCGTCTAGAAGTGACAAAAGGGTGTAGGATTTCTGACTTGGAAGGGGTGGAACAGGTGATATTGGTGTTGGGGACACCCGTCTTGTTCTGTCAGTCTCTTTATTCTATATTTAATGTGATTTATCGCCTTGATTGAGAAAAACGAATAATCATTGTGTTCAATCAATAATTAAATTTTTCTTGTGTATCATTTGACCTTTTCTTCGCCATGCCCTCTGCCGAGCTCGAGTCTGACACACCAAGAACGACATTAATTTCAGAACCCGGAAAATAGTGAAAAATTGAAAGCGTTGCTCCGTAAAAGTGTTATATATGATAATCAGGACTTAATAGGAGGTCAGGTCATAAGATTCAGGAAATTAAAAAAGATTAAACCTGGATTGTTTTCCTTGTCCCACATCCTTGTCTCACTGGGCTGCGTCATGTTGGCGACAACCGCCAGTCCCCGTTATACCGCGATCGCGTTATATCGGATGTGACATGTACACCTGTGTCTACCTGTACATATGCTGCGCCTGTGTGGCTGGAATGAATGATGTACATATTATATGTACGTATGAGAGGAGTGCTGTATGCGTGACGCATGTGTGTTAATGGCAATATGTTACTGTGGACGATGAATGTGTGAATCTGTAAGCGTCACCTGGTGCTTAATTGGTTACATATCTCTGTATGTAAGGGTCAGTGGTTGAAACATAAATGTATGACTGTAGCACGAATAAGAAATAAAATCCACTCACACACAAACATGTACACATATACATACATACACGTACACGAACGCAAACATATATACGCGTACACTCACGTGCACATACACGTACGCGTCCTACATGAACGCCAACGTACACATGCCCACTCAATCGCCTATATGCACACGCGCGCACACACACAATTTCACAAATATACCACCCGTGAAGTTCCGGGTAAGAATTTATCTTCAGTAACCCATGTTTGTCGTAAGAGGCGACTAACGGGATCGGGTGGTCAGGCTCGCTGACTTGGTTGACACATGTCATCGGTTCCCATTTGCGTAGATTGATGCTCATGTTGTTGATCACTAGATTGTCTGGTCCAAACACGATCATTTACAGACCGCCACCATATAGCTGCAATAGTGCGGCGTTAAGCAACAAACCAACCAACCAACATAATCTCACAAATATACCCAACACACCCCTTGCAAGTCTAGAATATGTGGCACGTTTAGATTACCGTAATTTCCGTTTCTTCTTGAAATGAAAAACTGCTTCATTTAATTGTATTTTATGAATATTACACAGTTTGCATCCTCTTTGATTCAAACTTCTCTTAACAGGACGACACACAGATACAACACCACCAGCTGTCCCTCGCTGTGAAACCACTCACCCATGTAGATAGTCTGTCTCACAGTCCCTGAACCATATGATTTTACTTACAGCCTTCCCTTCCCTTCAATGCTAAAGCCCTAAATGAACCAAGTCTATATTCCCCTGGTGATTCTCTGGTCTCCCTGGGGCTCCTTTTCAATTTAGATGGATTTATTTGTTACAATCAAAATTACACATTTTCAGAGACAAAGCGTTAGTCCTTGAAGACAGCCCTAACTATAGAATGTCTCACAGTCCTTGAACCATATAATTTTCCCTACAACCAAGCCTTCCCTGCAATGCTAAAGCCCTGAAGCAAGTCTAGATTTCCTCGGTTCTGAATCTCTGGCCCCCCTGGGGATCCTTTTCAATTTAAATGGGTGTATTTGTTACGATCAAGATTATACAGATTCAGAGATTAAGCGTTAACCTACATTGAAGACTAAGCGTTAGCCTACCTTGAAGACAGCCCTATATATAACCCAACGATCTCACAGGGAGAACTTGTCAAACCCAAACACATGCCCTCAATAGCTTTTTGACGGGTAAATGTACTTTAGTGCATATTCGTAGTGGGGAGAGGGTGCAGTATGTTTAGTTAAACTTTAAAGCAAACTTAGACAGCGTGTTTGTCTGCTGTAGTAGGTGTGAACAGCGGGCAGGTTGACATAGATACGACCATGTCTGTCAGTGCAGTAGATCTGCACCTTGTCTCTGTCATAATGCAACAGGAGTGTTTGTTTGTTTGTTTAACACCTCACTCAAAACATATATAACTATATAAGGGCGGTCTGTAGTAACTGAGCCTGGACTAGACAATCAAGTGATTGACATCACGAGCTTCGATCTACGTAGTTGAGGTACGATAACATGTGTCAGAATCGGATATGCAACAGGTGTGTTTGTTTGTTTGCTTGTTTGTTTAACACAGCACTCAATAGGTATATGACTATATGGCGGCGGTCTGTAAATAATAGAGTCTGGACCAGACAATCAAGTGATTGACATCATGAGCTTCCACCTACATAGTTGAGGTACGATAACATGTGTCAGAATCGGATATGCAACAGGTGTTTTTTTGTTTGTTTGCTTTTTAACGCAATATTCAATAGGTATATAACTATATGACGGCGGTCTGTAAATAATAGAGTCTGGACCAGACAATCCAGTGATCGACAGCATCACCAGTGATCTACAAAAATTGGGAAGCACAACCAAGTCACCAAGCCTGACCACCCGATCCCGTTAGTCACCTCTTACGACAAGCATGGGTTGCTGAAGATCAGTTCTAACCCGGATCTTCACGGGTCCCTTTTAAGACGGTGGCGGTGTGCTCAAAGCTCAGGTCACAAATCGGTAAAGTTAAGCAGCGTCGAGCTCGGAGAGTCCTTGGATGGGTGACCGTGTTTGGCAGCTTGACTCCTGAGAGTTTCTAGGACTTGAGTCCTGCCCCACAACGAAGCACATGTGGCACATGTGGTCTCACCTTAGGCAAGTGAGTTTCTTCAAAATTGTCTCTGTTCACCCAGCAGAAAATGGGTACCCGGTGGAAAAAAGTCATATGACTATAACCTTCTAGCGCCTAACAGGCAGCTTGGGTTATTCGGGGTAATATTGTGCTGTGCCTTGATTGTTAGCGCTATGAGCATACCTAGTGTGGAGTTTGGCGCTATATAAATGGACTCATTATTATTATTATTATTAAGACAAGCATGGGTTGCCGAAGATCAGTTCTAACCGGGATCTTCACGGGTCTGCGACAGGTGTGACTAATGCAGGATGAACAGCGAGCCGGACACGTGCGTGTATTTTGGAAGCGTGTGATATCGTATTTGGTTGATTACATAGAGACGACGTTTAGTTTTGAAAGAAGGGTTCTTTGATATGCTGGGTTGAGTGAGTGTAGTTATACAGTGTGCCTGGTAGACTCACATCTAGTCTCTGAAATGAACAAATTTGACAGAAAACACGTTTTTAAAATTATGTTAATGATATATAATGAATAGGAGTCACAGAGACTTTCTTCACTGAAACTGTGATTATCTAGACTTGCCACAATTTCTAGACTTGCCTGGGCTACATTGGGTATATGTTTCAGGGTCTGTATGACAGAATATGTGGCTGTTGAACATGAGAGTGTGTTGTTGAGTATTTGGTGGGGTGACTGAGTATATGAGTGTGTGATTAGAAATGCCAGAATCTTACTGAACATTTAAGTGTCTAGATGGTCCACCATTTGAATGTGTAGGTGAACATGTGAGTTGGTGGTTATGTGAGGATGGTTGCGCCAGTAGTTGAGCCTGTAAACATGCAGATATTCTGTTAAAAATAACATATTGTTACTTCGGTGAAATGACGAACCTGCCACAGAAAGGTCTTTTATGAGCGCATCTTTTAATCTGTGCCTGTCAAGCGAGAAGATTTCAGGTGGTTAAAATGAGTAAAATAACATAAGTAAGTATCATTTACGGAACGATTCAACCAAATTAACGTGTAAATGTCGAGTACGTGGTTGTGATGTTGAGTATATGCGCGCTCGCGTGTGTGTGTGTGTGTGTGTGTGTGTGTGTGTGTGTGTGAGAGAGAGAGAGAGGGAGCCTATGAGAGTGTGGTTGAATTAGTGAGCCTAGTTGAGCATGTGTGTGTGCGTGTGTGTGTGTGTGAGTATATAGTTTAGTGTGTGAGCGGAGAGTTGAGTGTGTGAGTGGATCGTTAGGTGCGTGGGTGGATAGTTGAGTGTATGTTTGTGTTCTGGAACAGCAGCTTGAATGGTTGGTTGTAGATGGTTGTTTGTGGGTGAGTGGGCTTGAATGTGTGTGTATGTGTGTGTGTGTGTGTTGTTAACAGTTGAGTGTGTGAGTGTGTGGCTGAATGTACGAGTGTGGCTGTATGCTAGTTGTTGTTAGTGTATGGTTGTTGGCTACAGTTGAGCACGAAGGTGTGTGGCTGACCCATGCGAGTGTTGAAGTGAGTATGGAAGTGTCTGAATGTGAGTTCAGATAGTGGAGAGAATTATTACATGATGCTGCGAATTCGTCGTTGCAGATGTGTGTACTTTGTACGGTAGGTCGTTGATGAGATCTGGATAATTCCAGATGTCTGGGTGAATAGAAGATGTCACGATGCATTAATAGAGTGAGTATGCCTGTACGCCGCTTTTAGCAATATTCCAGATATACCAACGTGGGGGGACACCAGAAATGGGCTTCAGGTATTTTAACTATGCAAGGAATCGAACCCGTGTGTTTGGCGTGACGAGCGAACGCTTCAGCCACTAGACTACCCCATGACCTCTGTTTTTGGTATGTGCAATAAACTGTTAGATCAATATGTCTTTGAAGAGAGTGTTTGCATATTATTTTACAATACCCACCATAAGATGTGGGTATCACACTTATAATATTTACCACCACTATCTCTCGCTTTGTTGGTTTTGTTGTTTAACGCTATATTCAGCAATGTTCCAGATATATGGCGGCGGTCTGTAAATAATCGAGTCTGGACCAGACAACCCAGAGATCAACAGCATGAGCATCAATCTACGCGATCGGGATGCGATGACATGTGTCAACCAAGTCTGAACATCCGATCCCATTAGTCGCCTCTTACGACAAGCATGGGTTACTGAAGACCGATTCTAACCTGGATCTTCACAGGTGCTTTGTTTGCTAATCATATAACCATTCACAAACGCCATACTCACTCACTCACTCACTCACTCACTCACTCACTCACTCACTCACTCACTTATAAATGAAAGGGTCACTGGTCTGACAGCGTTTATGTATTTTAATTTAGGGTCTACTTGTTTAACGTGTCTCATAAGACTGCACATACTTACATATTCACACGATAACATATCGTTGACACAATTTTAATGTACCAAGCGTGCCACGATAATACTTATTCCTATCCTAATCAGCTGTTATCTTGTGACTACCGCTAATAATTGTTTTGACCAACATGCACTCTGTGAAATCTGATAATGTTCAATGCATATTACCTTCGTATTTTATACTCTTGTCGTCTAAACTGGTTTTGTTCCATGCAGGGGGCGATGGGTTAGCCAAGTGGTTCAAGCATTCGCTCGTCTCGCCGAAGGCTCGGGTTTGATTCTCCACATGGGTACGTGAAGCCCATTTCTGGTGCTCGCCGCCGTGATTTTGCTGGACCTTTGCCATAAGCGGCGTAAAACCATACTCACTCACTCAGTTGTTCCACGCAGATATCCTAGTCATTGTTTGGAACAAATGTATCGTTAATGAGCCAGTCATCAAGTCTATCACACAAACGATGTATGTGAGTGAGTGACTGAGTGAGTGAGTGAGTGAGTGAGGTTTTACGCCGCTTTTAGTGATATCCCAGCAATATCACAAATGGGGACACCAGAAATGAGCTTCACACATTGTACTCATGTGGGAAATCGAACCCGGGTCTTCGGCGTGACGATCAAACGCTTTAACCACAACACTTAGATAACATTTATGAAATGATAAAACCGAATTTACTTGTTTCAATACATATTTCATTACTATATCACTCACAACAACGGTTTCCTAAAATTTAATTTACAAAATAGATAGCGAGAACGGCAATGTAATCTGACGGGGTGTTTGTTACTCGACTTCTCTTTGTCTCTGTTTATGTAGACTGACGAACAAAAAGAAAGTACACATCTGGCAGTGTTTTGGCAACACGTACACAACTTTTGTGAGTCAACATATTTTTTAAAATAATAGCTCCGTTTTTAAAAAATATAAAAAATCCCATAACACATGTGTAATTTTAGTTATTGTTTGAATTTTTTATGCCTAAAATCGTTCATGGATCGATTCTTATCTTAGGTTCACATTTTCAATCAGCTGACCTACACTGAAACCTCGTTAATCCGGACGATGCCGTTTCAAACAAAAGTGTCCGTGTGAATACATTTCTAGATTAAATAAAAATTGGTATTCGGTAACATTGGTAATATTAGTAACTGTTAATACTAGTAACATTCTTTAGGTATTCACGCTGAGAGTGAATATTCCGGACTAACAAGGTTTATCGTTAAATATTTTTTAAAAAAAGACTGAAAGACCGTCTTTCATTTTTTTTGACATAACATATGTTTGATGAGTGATTAGAGATAAAATGAAAATATATAATTATATCTATCAAAATATTAAGGAAATATGTCTTGGTGAATCATGAAAATTAGTTCCTGCATTCAGATCATGCATGGGAAGGCATGTTGTCGATTGGAAGACTTCTGTATTTGCATAATATAATTATAAATGTTTAGAATTATGAATAATGAGACATAAGTAAGCAAAACATCTTACCGGAATATACATGTGGTAGGAACAAACATACTTCTCGTGTTGGTGGCCGTCGTTGGCCATGTTGACGAACGTATGCGTTGGGCCAGCTTGTGAGAGATAAAAAACACTTCACATGACCTATTAACAGATTAACCCTTGCGCATGTAGAGCAAACTTATTGATAACGTTAAAGCCCCATGTAAGCCACGATCTCGTATCATGCATGCTGCAGTTGTTAGGGATGGGGGGACGTAGACGTGGACGTAGACGTGGACGTAGACGTGGACGGAGTTGGGATGGGGACTGGGACTTGGATGTTGAAAGTTGACATTGACGTTTGTTTGTTTGTTGTTTAACGCCGCACTCAACAATGTTCCAGCTATATTACGGCGGTCTGTAAATAATCGAGTCTGGACCAGACAACCCAGTGATCAACAGCATGAGCGTCGACATATGTAATTGGCATACGATGACATGTCTCAACCAAGTCAGCGAGCCTAACCACCCGATCCCGTTAGTTACCCCTTCCAACAAGCATGTGTTGCTGAAGATCAGTTCTAACTCGTATCTTCACGGGTCTGACATGGACGTAAACAGAGACGATGTCAACGTGGATGGGGATGGGGAATCGACACAGGGATCGGGGGGTGACTGGGATGGGATGGGACGGGATGGGATGGGATGGGATGGAGGGAGGGAGGGAGGGAGGGAGGGAGGAGGGAAGATGGGATGGATGGGATGGGATGGAGGGACGGAGGGAGGATGGGATGGGATGGGATGGGATGGAGGGACGGAGGAGGATGGGATCGGATGGGATGGGATCGGATCAGATGGGATGGAGGGACGGAGGGAGGATGGGATGGGATGGGATGGGGGATGGAGGGACGGAGGGAGGATGGGATCGGATGCGATGGGATCGGATCAGATGGGATGGAGGGACGGAGGGAGGATGGGATGGGATGGGATGGGATGGAGGGACGGAGGGAGGATGGGATGGGATGGGATGCGATGGGATGCGATGGGATGGGATGGGTTGGGTTGGGTTGGGTTGGGTTGGATGGAGGGACGGAGGGAGGATGAGATGGAATGGGATGGGATGGGATGCGGATGTGGAATCGACGTCGAGAAAGGGACGGGGATGGAGACGTGCATATGTATGTCAATGGGGACTAGGGTGGGGACGAGGAAGCGGACGTGGACGTGGACGTGGACGTGGACGTGGACGTGGATTGGGATTGGGGATGGGGATAAGGATGTGAATAGGGATAGTGTCCTGGGATAGTGACCGGGGATGGAGACGTGCATGTTGATGGGGACGTGGATGTGGACGAGGAAGTGGACAGAGATGGAGACGCGGACTGGGTTGGGGACGGGGACGTTGATATGCCGTGGGTGTGGACGTAGACGGAGGGACAAGGGTCAGGATGGGGACAGGGTCTTCTTACAAAATACTATTTCGGTCACTGCACATATGTATCTTTTTACGTTTTAAGGGTTAGACCTGAGGCCAAAATATTTTGCCAAAATTTTGTGAAGTTAATCACCCAATTCCCTCCATGTTATAATTATTTCATAAAATATATTATCAATTGCTTCAAATTTTACTGATATACAAGTCAACTTAAACTGTAACAATCGCGACAGAGACTCAAATCCTATGTTACGTACCTCTTCAGAATCTCTTATTGTCAGTTTCTTGGCGATGATTGTCCGTTTCACAAAGTGATCATAGAAGTTCCTAACTTCTATCCGTTAACACAGGCCCAAACTCGGTATTGGGACGGGCTATCACAGACTGACGGCAGTCGTGGCGCTGAGTTCGCTTGGAGGACGGACCATGGTGAGTTAAGGGTTAATTCGATATCGGTTGGGTAGTGGTGTTATCAGTGTTTGGGGAATTAGTGTTGTAGTAGTCTTTCCTTAAACACCGCCCGCTGTAAGGCGTGATGAGACACGAGCGTATCTCAATATACGCGTTTAACTTGTTTAATGCAGTGATTGGCCTCAATCATATCAGCTGTAGTATATATGTTTCACAGGGATCTGAATGTGTGGTATTATCCGCCCTCGTTGATATCTGATACCTACATGCAGGGGGTAGGTTAGTAATATACATAATTTATCGACCAGAACCATACATACACTCAAAACCGTTTAACATATGTGCTTTAATCTTTGGTTTTGATATCTAACAACTTTAGAATATAAAAAACTCCATATCCTTCTTATTCATTTGATGAGATTATTTCTGCTCTACATATTTCTAAATGGACACATAACATACTTTGGAGCATGTTTAACACTTTATTTGTAAAGGGAATGATTCCAGATCCATATACATACTCAAAACCGTTTAACATCTATGTGCTTTAATCTTGGTTTGGACATCTGACAACTTTACAATATAAAAGACCCATATCCTTCTTATTCGTATTAAAGATCATTTCTGCTCTGCATGTGTTTAACTGGACATATGACATACTTTTGAGCATGTTTAATACTATATTTGTAAAAGGGCTGATTCCAGAATCATATATCAAAACATGACCGTTTAACATCTTTCTGCTTTAATCTTAGCTGTGATCTTTAACAACCGTACAATATAAACATATCCTTCTTATTCATAATGTAAAGATAATTTTTGTTCTGCGTGTCTAACTGGACATATAAAATACCTTAAGCATGTTTAATACTAGGGGTGGGTATTGCAGAGAATTTTCATATTGCGATATATTAAGATGCGAAAGCATGTATTGCGATATGTATTGCAATATATTGCATGAAGTATTTTTAAACACAAAAATACTTATAATCGAGTTACTTCTTGATTTATAGAGCAAAAACACAACAAAATCACTAGGCTTGTTTAAGCTTTAATAACAACTTTTAATCATGATAAAATAAAAATGTGAATAATATTTGGCACAAATGAAACAAGGACATATCCGAACATTTCCGAGTGTTACGAAGTTTTCCGAATGCAAGTGAAAATACCGGTTTTCGATCAGCGTATCGCAATACGTATCGTTTTCATGTCGGAACCGGTAAATACCGGTAAACCGGTTATATTGTGCAGCCCTAATTAATACTATCTATGTAAAGGGGCTGATTTCAGAACCACATACAAACACATGACCGTTTAACATCTGAGTGCTTTAATCTTGGCTTTGATCTTAAACAACTTGACTATATAAACATATCCTTATTTATAATGTAAAGACAATTTCTGTTCTGCATATATCTAACGGCACATATAAAACATATTTATTTATTTTTAACACTATATTTGTGTAAGGGCTGATGTCGTTCTTGTGTCTATCCAATAACGGGGATAGTAAACATCTAGCGACGTGACTGAACACACGATATTGACAATAATAAGAACTTTAAAAAATCATTATGTTGTGTAACCACCGGATAATTGAATTGTAGTCTTCCCTCCTGGACTGACAGCGTGCATTATTTTGTGATTGTTTGGGGAAATTACATTGATCTTCAATATTTGCACTTAATCGGGATTTTCGTGATTGTTAATTTATCCCAGTTTTGTAATAGGCAGACTTTTCTTTGGAATCCCAGAAGGGACATGTCAATATTAACCAAGCCGCGCAATGCAACAATCCGATAGTTTTCATGATTAAATCTAAAATATGACCCCCAAACAATTTTCAAATGAGTGACAACGCGTTCTATTGATAATGACGCAATGTTGCGCTTTGGTAAATTTTGCTTATTTTCGTAAGAGCGACAACGTGACCACGTTCCTTGTAGGATTCCATACTTGAATTTTTTTACATGAAACAAAATGAAAATAAACTGTCAAAAAAGAAACGCAACCCCTGTATTTTAGAGATTTTGATCTGAAGTTTTAGGACGACACGGCATTTTTATTATTTAAGACAGAAGTCTGAAATTTGGCAGAATAATAACCCAGATGGGCATGTTTAAAATTGTCATTTTAAAAAGTCATCTCACAGACACCAGTTTGTCACCAGGGGGGCGTCTGTCTCAGTATCTCGTATGAGCACCACTCGCTGCAATCACTGCACGGCATCTCCTTGGACAAGAACGGATAAGACGCCGGATTCTTTCCTGGGGAATGGCTCTCCACTCCTCCTGCAGTGCAACGGCGAGCTGTTGCAGCGTCTGTGGCGGCGGCTGACGATGACGTACGCGTCGATCCAGAGTATCCCACAGGTGTTCAATAGGGTTGAGGTCTGGTGATTTAGAGGGTCATGGCAAGACATTGACGTTGGAATTCTGCAGGGAAGTTCATTGTTGCACGTGCAGTATGAGGCCGGGCGTTGTCCCGTTGAAAAATCTGTGTCTGTTGGTCAATAATCGGGAGAAGGTGAAGCTCTAACACGTGGTTGATGTAACGTTGGGCTGTCAGGTTCCCTGGAACGATCACCAAGTCAGATTTCTGGTTGTATGAGATGGTTCCCCAAACCATGACGCTTTCTCCGCCAAATCTGTCCACCTGTCGGACGCAGATGGGCGCTAAACGTTTATGACGTCTCCTATACAGACGCTGTCTTCCGTCGTGACGTTGCAAAAGAAAACGTGATTCATCAGAAAACCAGATTCGCCTCCAGTTTTGTAAAGTCCGTATCCTTACGTTGTTGCACCACCTGAGTCGTCGGCGTCGATGTAGGGGGCGTAGTACAGGTCCAACAACTGGTCTACAGGCACGTAAACCCGCTTCTTTCAGACGGTTCCTAATCGTTTGAGCTGACACTCTCCTCAAACCTGGTATTTGTGTGGCAGTCACGGTTGGTAGGGCATGCCGATTACGCAGGTGATGGACCCGGATGTACCGATCTTGAAGGGGGGTCGTGATTCTTGGCCTTCCACTTCTCGGGCGATCGTTGGTCAAATTGAAGTTGTTGTAGCGGCTCCAAAGTCGGGATATCGTTGTTTTGTGAACATTTAGGTGCCGTGCAACAGTTCCAAAACTTTCTCCGGCTTGAACACGACCAATGGCGATATTTCGGTCGGCAGCACTCAATCGTGGCATTTTTAACACAGCTTTTCGGCGACAAATGAATGAATATAATACGGAAGCACATGGGCTTTTATACACCCCTACATTAACTGCCATTTTCATGATTTGCATGTGTTTTTTTTGTGCGAAGTCACCATGAGGGTCATTTCATGCGTTGTGACGGAATAAGCAATAAAATACACTTATGCGTACAAATGCAGTTGTTTGGATGGTAATCTTCATTAATTACGTGTATCATTTCAATACATTCGAATAACATTTAGTTTGGAAGCAATAACTTCATTCAAACGAATTTTTCATATCTGAGGACAGGGGTTGCGTTTCTTTTTTTGACAGAGTTTATTATCATTTCTTGTAAAAGTCTCGGGAAAATATTTTATGTTTTCTTCTGTGTTGGTTGTGCACAAGCCGTTGTCTCATATGAAACAAATTTCTTAGGTTACGAACTTTATGTATGTTATGCGAAAAAATGACTTCAAAGGTTATTGATGAAATTTTTATCTTCAGTTTAAAACTGTTGAACAATCTCGGCAGTCCGTTGGTGAAAGTTTCTGCTATTTTATTACGTTAATGTATGACTTATGTGACGCTAGTATATAACTTAGACGTGAGTGAGTGAGTGAGTGAGTTATGATTCACTGTTAATGGACTTCGTGTGAGTGAGTGAGTGAGTGAGTTTAGTTTTACCCGGCACTCAGCAATATTACAGCTATATGGCAGCGGTGTGTAAAGAATCGAGTCTGGACCAGACAATCCAGTGGTCAACAACATGAGCATCGATCCGCGCAGTTGGAAACAGATGACATGTGTCAACCAAGTCAGCGAGCTTGACCAACCGATCCCGTTGTATATACATGTACATCTCTGGCTATGTAACTCTAATTGTCACTTAATTAGCTGTATATCACTGTGCTGTATTCACATATCTTTGTCCTCATTAATTTGTGTCAATGTTCCCAATGTGCCTACATCCCAATTTGCCTACAAATGTTGTTGTTTTGGGAACTAAAATCCTTTTTTCTACTTAGGAATACTTAGGGGTATGACCCTTACATGTAAGGTCCTACATCCAACATTAGCCCTCTGCCCACTTACAACCTATGATCTGCTGAGATATTTAACCGATCATCCTTCATTATGAAAACAATAGCCCTCTACTCAACAAGATTAAAACGTTTTCTTAACACAGTGGTTTCTACTGAGCCGACCTAGACAGCGTGTTTGTAACGACATCAGAGTCCCGATCCACAAAGCGTTCGTAACGTTACGACCTGTCGTACTTCTATAGTTTATCATAGGCTTACGATGTCGTAGCGCTACGAACGTTTTGTGGATCACCCAGCCCTGTTCAGCAGATTTAGAACGATGAGATAGCTTCACTCGACGACGATGTTGCTGCGACTGTTGCCTCTTTCCCAAGTGTGAAATCAGCTATGTACCGCGACCGCAGAAAAGTTCTTCCACCTTTGTCCCAGACGCGTCGTGACGTATCTTCAGAAGGACCATGGACACAGAACACAGATGGACGACAGTTTCTATCCGTCGTTGATGGGGAAGACAACAAGATTTTTAGTGTGGAGACTCTAGCCGACGCGGACAGTATATACATGGACGGTACCTTCCTCTTTTGTCCAAATCTCTGGCTGCAGCTGTACACTGTACATTGTCTTGTAGAGGGGAGGATGTTTCCTGTTGCCTTCTGTCTCCTACCCAACAAGTCCTGTGACACTTTCACCAGATTGTTTATCTTACTGACTGAAGATGTTTTAAGACGACTTGGTATTGAACTGTCTTCAGATACAGTGCAGACTGACTTTGAGTGTGCCGCAGTCAGAGCAGTCGAAGGCGTTTTTCCAGAAGCTGACATCAGAGGGTGTTTTTTCCATTACACTCAAGCACTGTGACGACATGTCTCAGAGAAAGGTCTTGTTTCAGAGTATCGTGACGATCCCCGTGTACAGTCCTATGTCAGAAGAGTTGCTGATTTTGCAAGCCGACATCGTCCAGGGCCCTTATTCTCGTAACCTTCATAGCCCTAAGAATTCTTAACTTTGATCGTAGCCAATGTGTTAAGAATGGGCTTAAGAAGTTCGTAGGGCTACGAACGTTTCGAGAATAGCTGTCCAAGATGTCTGGAAGTGATGGAGTCTGGACCAGATGATTACAAGATCCAAACATCCAACGATTACATGACAACTACGTGGCTAGACTACGACGCCTGCTTCCCTGTCAGAATGTGGAACCAGCACTGCAAGACTGGACCAATGACCAACAACCACTTGGAACAACCACTTGGTAGGTTTCCACAAAGGGTGGAAGAAAAGAGTCAAGAAAACCGACCCTAACATATACGAACTTATTAGAGAACTTAAGAAGATGGAGTCTGAAGAGCGCATCTTAAGGAGACAACTGGAACACGGCGGCACCAGACGACAGCGGTCCCGAATCTACAAAGATTTGGACTCCAAAATACAAGGACTGAAAGACCAGTTGTCCACAGGCAGAAAAACACTGCTGCAGTTTACTGACGCTGTGGACATCTAGTCAAACTTCAGTGACATCGAACATTTTTGAAATGTATTATGTATTTTATTGAATAAAATCGAAGCATCAATGCAATAGAAATCGCAAATATTTCAGATGTATCAGGACGTCCTGTCAATATTCGACCCTGTGCCAGACTTCCTGACTTGTTTGATGCGTATCATTGTATCCCAGTTGCGTAGTGACATGCTCATGATGTAAATCACTGGAATGTCTGGCCCATACTCGTTTAATTGCTGTGAGTGAGTTTAGTTTTACACCGCTTTTAGCGATATTCCAACAATATGGCGGCGGGGGACACCAGGAATGGGCTTGGCCCATGTGGGAAATCGAACCCGAGTCTTCGGCGTGACGACCGATCGCCTTAACCACTAGGCTACCCCACCGCCCCCTTTATTTACAAACCGTCGTCATATGGGTAGAATATTTGCTGATTACGGCGTTAAACAGCAAACAACCCATTGGATTACCATGCCCAGGATTATCATTGGTTATCATGCCCAGGATTATCATGGGTTATCATGCCCTGGATTATCATGGGTTATCATGCCCTGGATTATCATGGGTTATCATGCCAGCATTATCATGGGTTATCATGCTCAGGGTTATCATGCCCTGAATTATCATGGGTTATCATGCCCTGAATTATCATGGGTTATCATGCCCTGGATTATCATGGGTTACCATGCTCCGTCCCGACTATTTACAGACCGTCATACAGGTGGAATAGAGTACACTACGTTTATAACGAACTGTCGGATGTAACGAACTTTTTTCTGTCCCTGCCACTTCAAATTTTTCTCGAAATGCATAAAACGAAGTACGGTTGTAACGAACAGAAAAGAGGGTCCTTTGGAGTTCATTATAACCGTAGCTTGCTGTACTGTACTGCAATTTTACAAGCGATGAATATATACATGTGTAATATCTACCACAATTATACGAGCAATGAATACAAGCGCATATAATGTACACATTCTAAAGGCTCAGTACAAGTGTCCGGAAAACACGTAACAATGAACCACGCGTCGTCCGATAGAACAGTTACATTAACTGTTAATGGCAAATGTAACGGTTGATGGTTTAAAACACATCGACACCGTCATCATGGCCCATGAGACTAGAACTGCCATATGATGTTGTCCCATGTACACATTAGTCCAACTGGTGAACAATGGTTCCGTTGTGCAGGTGCTATGCGAAGCGTGATGGGTTGGTACAATGAAGAGGTATCGGCCGAACTGATGGCCGAAATACGTGTTGAAGATGAACTGCAGATGTGCATGTACGCGTGGGTGTGCGTGTGTGTGGGTGTGTGGGCGTGTCTACCAGTAAGACTGATGCCGGTTATAGAACAAGTCTATGTAGATTCCATGCCACTTATAGTCTGTTTGCAGTGAAAACGTACCGATGAATTTCACTTTAAACAAAAAAGTAAATCAAATAAAGTGAAATTAAGATTGCGAATCATCATAATTTTCCCTTGCCAATTAAACATTTAAATTTCAGAATTTGATTCAACTTAGGATAAAAGTTGTTTAACAGAAGAGTTAGTTTAAATCGACGATCATAGATTCAGTCGCAGTATTGATACAAATGCACGTTTGTATTACAAGGGAGTAAACGCATTAATTGGAACAGTGATGTATTTTAATGTATGTACCCCCCTTGTAATACAAACCAATAATAGCGATTTGAAACTATGATCGTTTGTTAAACAACTTTTATCCTAAGTTGAATAAAATTCTGAGAATAAATAAAATTATTTGACCTTACGTTTTTGTTTAAAGTGAAATTCATCGGTACGTTTTCACTGCAAACAGACTATAGGCAATATATAAAACGTCCAGATATTACAGTCACTTTATAAATTCACTAAAAACAGATAACAATAAATCAATGATGCCAGGATCATAGGGCAGAAATATAAAGACGTACATTGACTACGTTCTTTTTCGATCCTAACAGTTTTTACTTCTGGCAGATGAAGTGAAACTTCAAAATGTTTTGATTTGTTATCATAATAATCAAGATGGAAATTTTAATGGGTCAAAAGATGACTATATATATTTTCCAATTAATTCCAAATTCATCTTTGTGATGGATGTAAGGATAAGCTGGTATAATACCAATTGCGCTTGCGGGTGGCGCAACCGAGATCGCAACCCAGTCAAGAATTCTGGGATATTATCCCGGTAGTCGCGGGGAAAATAACATTAACAAAAGCAACAACCGGTCCGGGGAATTGCTCAGAGTCTAGATCAGTATCCCTTTAACATGGATATTCGATATTTCTGAGCCGACCTTGTTTTATCACCTTAATGCCGGGCGCCATGCATGCCGGGTATCCTTGGTAAACGTCGTTTCCCGAACACTTGGTAGTATCGTTATTTGATAGTCTACTTTTAGTGTAGATTTCTTACAACTACGGAAATGCCTTTTTCGATTTTAAAGGACCCGTGAAGATCGGGTTAGAATTGATCTTCAGTGACCCATGCTTGTCGTAAGAGACAACTAACGGGATCGGGTGGTGGGGCTCGCTGACTTGGTTGTTACATGACACGGTATCTCAATTGCGTAGATCGATGCTGTTTTGATCAATGGATTGTCTGGTCCAGACTCGATTAGTTATGGACCGCCGCCATAAAGCTCGGATATTGTTGAGTGCTGCGTAAAACTAAATTCACTCACTCACCCAGAAATGGGCTTCACACATTGCACCCATGTGGGGATTCGAAACAGGGTTTTCGGCGTGACTAGCGAACGCTTAAACTGCTAGACTCCCGCGCCGCCGCCGATGTTAAATGACGAAGGCGTGGAGTTGACTTTGGATGTACCAGATCGCCAAACTGTCTACATTAGTGAGTGAATAAGGTTCACACCGCTTTTTGCAATATTCCAGCAATATCACAGCAGAATTGCAGAATTGCTTCACACACTGTACCCATGTGAGAAATCGAACTCGGGTGTTAGGCGTGACGACAGAACGCTTTAACCGCTAGGCTATATATTGCGAGGCTTGTGGGGCTTCGGTGTAATTTACATGCGTGGGAATACGTTCAATAGATCCTTTGTTTGATGTATTGATTTCCCGGAAGCGTGAGTATCTACATCCTGCGTTATGTACACTGACATTTAGTTCCAGAAATAAAGTTGTCATATTTAAAAATACACTTAAAAGTGGAAAATGAATATATTCTAAAACGAGCCCAGAGCAATTCTTAATGTCGTTCAAGAGCCGAAGCTATCAACTCGTTCATTCATTATACTTATGGGTTGGGCTTTATTCTCCAGGAACTCTCAGAGACTATCGACTAGACAGTCTCATTAAATGTTTATTCTATTATGATCACTACCTGGGTTACTTCGTCACATGCTGGGGCGGTGGGGTAGCCTAATGGTTAAAGCGTCCGCTCGACACGCTGAAGACCCGGGTTCGATTCCCCCACATGGGTGCAATATGTGAAGCCCATTTCTGGTTTCCCCCGCCGTAATATTGCTGGAATATTGCTAAAAGCGGCGTAAAACCATACTCACTCACTCACTCACTCGTCACATGCTTCACCGTCTTCACTTTTCTATATCTTATCACTAGTGAGTGTGTTAGTTTAGTTTTACACCACGTTTATTAATATTCCAGCAATATCACGGCGGGGGAAACCAGAAATGGGCTTCACATGTATCTATGCGGGGAATCGAACCCGGGTCTTTGGAGTGACGAGCGAACGCTTTAACACTAGGCTACCCCACCGCCCTCTTATCATTAGCTGTATTCTCGTCACGTCAAGGCGCGGTTTCGACTCTTAACATTGGTAAAATGTGTGAAGCCCATTTCTTGGTCCCCGGTCGGGTTATTGGTGTGGTGGAATATTGTGAGGCTCACCCACAGTATTGGCAAGACATATCGAAACTATCAAAGCTATGGCTGTCTATGTGCAAATCTCCTTGTTAATAATTTGTAACTTGTGACATGTGTTCATATACAAGTGAGTGAGTGAGTTTAGTTTTACGCCTTTTAGCAATATTCCAGCAATATCACGGCGGGGGACACCAGAAATGGGCTTCAAACATTGTACCCATGTGGGGAATCGAACCCGGGTCTTCAGCGTGACGAGCGAACGCTTTAACCACTAGGCTACCCCATCGCCCCTGTTCATATACAAGCACTTAACAGATATAGGTGGTAAAACAACATGTGTTGTCAAGTGGCATTGTTTGGAATTAGCCTCTGTTTTCCAAGCAAGAATAATTAATCGATAGGATCAGTAAGTGTGACGTCACAACGCTTTCAGCACAATTTAGCAGAAATAGCATACACAAAGTTGATAAAATCAAACACGAACCTTGGCGAGGCGAGCGAACAATTTATCAACTAGGCTAACGATTAACAGGCAACTTGGGTTGTACACTCTAAATACTAAAAGTTAGACTTATGTCTAGTCTATAAAAAAACATTTCTTTATAAGAAAAACAGTTTCGAAATTATGTTACTAAAATATAACAAAAAGGAGCTTAGAGACTTAATTCTTCATTTTTAAAAAACTGTGGTAATCTACTCCAGGTATATTTGTTTCAGGGTCTGCTTGACAGACTAAGTAAAAGTCATCGCCAGAATATAACCAGTCTCGATTATTCCCAGAAACAGTCGGAGGCCAAAGAAGCAAAGTCACTGGACAATTATCTGTGACAGGAACTACATAGTCCATGCTGTGGCTGATGTATTTCTTTCCCAAAAGAAACCTGTGGATTATAACAACATCATGTAGTTGTCCGACATGGTGCTTCCTGGGCCTCTGCACATGTTGTTTATACAGAGGACTCTCATGTGACCTCCCTCAACATCATTTGCAGGGACTGCATGTGCCAAAGCCCAGGATGTACCAGACCACAAGTAAGGTGGGCTGTTTACGCCATCAGAGACAGTGCTGAAAAGTATGGTGCAAAGTTAGTGACAAAAGCAAATTTACATGTTCTTGACCTCGATAGGTTTCTTACAAATCTGGTGACTTTGGTTTGCTGCATCTTCTCTTCTGTTCTCATGAACTCGGCTTCCACTTGTCATTCCTGCATATAAAACCATTTCGCGGTTGGTTTTATTGCCTGTACCAATGACAACGTGATAGCTGAGGTACATTAACTGTTAACAATGGTGTACAATTACACATCCACACTGTCAGCGTGGCACATTAGTGCGTGATCGTGTTGTCACATGTATAGAATAGTGCCAGGCATAGTGTCTGGTTTCACGCTCATGAAACACGGACTCCACACAGTCTGTGCTAATTGTGATAAGCTATCATACTGGAGTATCAATGGGTGAACTGTTAGTGAATATCTGAGCGTTGATGAGCAGAACATTTGGTGTGTGTTGAGTGAGAGGTTGGATGTGTGAGTGGTTGAGTGAGTGGTTGGATAAACGAATGAGAGTGGTTGAGTGAGTGGTTGAATAACGAATGAGAGTGTTTGAGAGTGAGTGAATGAACGTTGAGTGAGCAACAAAGAGTGGTTGAGTTAGTGGTTGAATGAACGATTGGTGAGTGAGTGGTTGAATGAACGAAGGCGGTTGAGAGTGGTTGAATGAACGAATGTGGTTGAGTGAGTGGTTGAACGAACGAATGAGAGTGGTTGAGTGAGTGGTTGAATGAACGAATGAGAGTGGTTGGGTGAGTGGTTGAACGAACGAATGAGAGTGGTTGGGTGAGTGGTTGAACGAACGAATGAGAGTGGTTGGTGAGTGGTTGAACGAACGAATGAGTGGTTGAATGGAACGAACGAATGAGAGTGGTTGAGTGGTTGAACGAACGAATGAGAAATGGTTGAGTGAGTGGTTGAACGAACGAATGAGAATGGTTGGTGAGTGGTTGAACGAACGAATGAGAATGGTTGAGTGAGTGGTTGAATGAGCTGCATTTCTATAGCGACATGCATGCACATCTGTTAGTGTCTGTGTGTGTGTGTGTGTGGAGTGAGTGAGATGAGTGTGTGAAAAATGAGTTTGTGAGTGAGTTCGGTTGGATGTTTGCTGTAACAATTCCAAGCACCAATGATTACACGCTCAATGCTATCACTGTATGATACACTTTCCAGTCTTCGTACCGGTAATAATTCATCCTCGATTATCTGGGGAAGTTTATGTAATTCTCTCATGATATGTACACAGAACCTCCATTTCTACTAACCCAGCAAAGAGTTCCTCTCGCTCCTGATCTTCAAATCATCAACCAGACAGTGTGTTTATATGTATCTGACATCTCACATTAATGGTCTCTGGAATCTGAATCTATTTAAATGTGTGAGTGAGTTTAGTTTTACGTCGCTTTTAGCAATATTCCAGCAATATCACCAGAAATTGACTTCACATATTGTACGCATTTGGGGAATCGAACTCGGGTCTATGGCGTGACGAACAAATGTTTTAACCACTAGGCTACCCCACCGCCCAACTCCTTGAATGAGTGAGTGGATATTGTTTGTACCCATGTCAAACTCGAACCGGGCCGTTGTGAGACGAGCGAACACTTCAACAACTAGGCTATCCACCGACCTGGCAACCCGAATTCAAACCTCCAAACGTCCAACAGTTAGCTTTGGGTGTATATCCTGAACAACACCATTACGAGAAAATGTTCCTTGACACTGATTTGTTTCTTCAAAACTTGGTCACTTTAGTGTGATGTATTTTATTCCTTGTTAAAAGAGCTCCTTTCTTCTCATTTGCCATCATCATTTCACACTTAGTTTGCTTTCCTCCATATAACTCCCTTTCTCGGTTGACACTATAGTACTCCGCGAAATTTGTACCAATAATAGCAATAGGTAGGGTGAGAATAACCATCCCTGTCACAGCACACATCGACGCTATCACTTGACCAGTAGCACTGACCGGGTAGATATCGCCATAGCCTACCGTCGTCATCGTAACCACCGCCCACCACCACGCCGACAGAACATTTGAGAAGGTAGCCTCACGCAGTTCACTAAGAAACGCCAAAACAGCGAACATAAGAGTCACACAGATGAAACTCCCAACCATAAGACAGAGTTCACCCGAGCTGGACTTGAGCGCCACTAACATGACCTTGAACCCTTGACATGACCTTCCGATACGGAATAGTCGGAATATTCTCGAAAAGGTTAGTCCCTTCAGAACGATATACATCAACATATTGGTGCTGTTTAGCACACACGCATATCCTTCCATGTAATAAGAGGGCCATTTGCATAACAAAAACAGGAGGTCAATCATATTGAGTAAACTCCTAAGAAAGTTGCACTTTCGCGGACATGTGATGAATCGGACTGCAAATTCGATTGTAAATATCACCGCCAAAACTAGATCGATGTGAGACAAAAAAAGGAACGGTCTAGTGGTGAAAAAAGCCAGCTCATTTTTCCATCCCCGAAAAAGTACTGTTCCGTTTAAAATCTTAGTGATGTTGCATTTGGTCTTTATGTCGGGATCTACTTCTCTGAAGCTTTTCACGGTTTCAAACATGAACACCAGGGTCGAGGTGCATATCAGCGTGAAGAAGAACTTTTCCCACAGCTGAAACAGAGCATGACCCACGGTTTGAATTATGTCATAGTCTTTAACATTTGTTTTACGAAATTAAATTGCTAAACAGTTCTGTTTTTTTCTGGACTTCTGTAAGCAATGGAAGTTTCTGTTTTTGTCAATTTTCACCTGGGGCTAAAGTTGGACCTACTTTTATAATTTGGGATTACACTTCCTCAGCAAGAGCCGCGGTGGCTGAGCGGGTTAGGCGCTTACTATGTGTGCTGGCAATTAGGTGCCTGACTCTGAGGGTGTGGCTTCGAATCCAGGATGGGCCTCAAACCAACAAAATTGCTAGAATCTGTACTTTACTGAGAAAATGTAATGCAAAATATAACATATGTTACATTTAATATGAAACAAACATAATTTCTTACTTTGGCTGGCAAAGATGATCCCGGATACTCCAGGAACATCCAGACAGCATGTCGGACTCTTGACTGACCCGCCATTTTCTTGGACATACAGAAGTCAGACACTTCATCATGAAACACTTGATTAAGCTTGGCGAGGACCGCCATGTCGTTCTGGACCTTGTAAAGCACCTTCCAGCAGCACTCGGACACATGTGTCTCAGGGATGCACCAGAAATGAAGCTCCTTCTTGATGGACGAGCTGCAAGCTCCTGGAGGAAGATGAAGCTCTCCCGTTCTGTAGTAGTTGAGGATGTAATGAAACATCTGGGGATCTCTGTCGAAGAAGTAGATTTGCTTATCGGGCTGGAAGTTCTGAGAGAGGAGACTTTCATTAGACAGTAACGTGTCTGGGACCTGGTTTAGAGTTGCCAACGATGTTTGGAACAACGTTCCTCCAACATTGATGGTTATGACATTCATCATTGGAATAGAAACTGCAGAACCCTTTCTACGTCCATACGAAATCTCTGCTAAACGCAGAGTGGGATGTAAAGCTCCAACTATGCCATGAAGTCGCATGGACAAACTACAGATCACGGAGATTGTGTCCAGTCTGATATGTTAGACAATGCCTTCCCCTAGTGTAAATGTAGAGACTTGTTATGCAAATAGTCGTCATGTCGGCGTTTATTTGGAGGCTTTTAGAGTAATCACATTTCGTTGATCGACTGTTTGGTAGAATTGGTAGTGATACGGTTAGATAATCGGATCGGGAGTTATTGGTATTTGTAAATGCGCTTCGTTGATATTGCTTGTCATATATAACTAAGTGATCGCTGTCCATCAAAATGCAATCGACATGTCATGTTGTCATGACGACCAATGAAACATATTGATGAAATCAACAAAACAAACCACAGGCGTTAATGATCACGAAAGACTTCTAAATTATACTTTGGATTAATCAGTAATGTGTTACCAACAGAAATAAAGGAACTGATGAAATGTTAGGGATCGAGTATTGACGATAAATGTCTGTGTAATTCATTTCTGGCGTGGAGATCAATATTTGGTGTGTCACGATGGTGAGCAATACATACGCCTAATTTTCATGGTATACTGTCAATTAATGTGCCTGTGGTATCCCCTCGTTTACTCAGCCAACTACCCCTGGTGGTCTCTAGGTCTCTGGCATACACCCGAGAACATCGCATAGATGCTCTATTGGGACATGCCAAGGGACTGAACCAGGCTCTCAAATGTCCGTATGAAGCCTCATCGGAGATCGGTGTTTGCAATATTCCAGCTACATGGCTATTAAAACGCGAGTTTAAAACGCGAGTTTTGGGGAATCAGCTCGCTTGGCAAGAGGTCTGCCCATACCAACCCACACACAACACAACACCTGAGTAAATAAACAAGGAGTTTATTACACAGCAGTCACTGAACGATTTTACATAATCAGTCAATAATAGCATAGTTTACAATTAATTATTAGAACATGATCAGAATGCAATCAGATATCAAAGTACATAAACATCACATGTAGATTCGTTATACACGACACATACTACATTAATCGCGATACATATTCCAATGTACACAACAATAGTTCAGAACTCTACACATCACCCCAGTGGGGTTTCATACAATCTACATTCTGTAACGGTCCCAAACAGCATATAGTATTCATGCACAACGTAATACAATAGTTAAAATATCCGACACACTCTATACATTCTATAATAGTCACAAAACAGTGTAGTGTCAATCAGTATGAAATACACAATCCTAAACTGCAATACAGAAGATATGAGACACATACTAAGGGATGCCTCGTTCCACATAAACCTGAAGGTACTGCCAGGGTTGTAACTTATAGTTAAGGTATTTACAATAGATTAAAGTTAACCTAGAATAACAATGGTATATATGTCAAAGTAGAAGAAAGTAAAGTTTCTTACCTGAGTAAATAAACAAGGAGTTTATTACACAGCAGTCACTGAACGATTTGTGACTGTGTGTTGTCCCTGTTTTATACCTATTCCAGTTATCATAGATAATCCCATTTACTGATACACTGACGATAAAGTTGTTGTTGTGAACTTCAGTTGCTATATCTAAATCCTATTGCCTAACTCGACTGACGATACGGTGCCAACTGCGCACTTAAGCTACTCTATCTTGACCGGATTATATGATAATTTTCATAAACGTATTGAAGACATCGGTGTTGATGGGTGAAGTTCACAGTGAATTTGATTAGTTTATTGCTATCTGCAGACCCGGACCAGATACTGGTTTCGGATGTTCGTTATCAATGTGACCCTTGGCAGCTTGAAGATTGGGAACAGAGGTCAGTTAATCTGTACATGTCCAGTTTTCAATAATATATACTGTCATAAATATTGGTAAAACTTTGTCTAGTTTTGCCGTGTTAATATTGCGACAAGCATGGGTTGCTGAAGACCTATTCTAACACGGATCTTCACGGGTGGGATAAACGGTGATGGTCTGGCATTGTCATCATCAGAATTCCCGAAAATAATTTTAGCGAATGGAACAACGACTGGACCCACAATTTCATGAAGTTATCACAGGCCAGTTAAATGCCAATTCACAATACCCAAAACAGGACCAGACTGGTCCAATTAATGTAACAAGACGAGTGTTGGTGCCATTTTTAGGACCCGGTCTCAATCAAACACCATCCGTTTGACGGTACTGCTCCAGTAGGTGTGAAAATTCAGCAGTCTGTCTTAAATTCGCCATTTTGTCTTTAAGAGAATGTCTCATTCAAATGGTCTTCTTACTTCAACTGCATTATTGATTGTAAGTGTCTGTGAGGCCCACACACGTGGGGTGGTTGGGTCGCCTAGTGGTTGAAGAGTTTGCTCGTCACGCTAAAGACCCGGGTTCGATTCCCCACATGAATCTAATGTGTGAAGCCCATTTCTGTGTTCCCTGCCGCGATATTGCTGGAATATTGTTAAACTCGGTGTAAAACCAAACTCACTAATTTGGACACACGCGCTGTTTATCCATGATGTGAATTTTAATTGTGATTAGAAGTAGAACCGGAGTATCGTAAATGGAGACAAACGAGCGTTTTCTTAAATCATTCGTTTTATTATATGTGTCGAGAGTATACGTAGGGTTTATCCATATGCATACTACTGAAATAAGTAACTGTACATTATTTGATTATAACATGATTTGTCGTATTTTCCTTAATCAATGTTTAATTGTCGACAGGATAATATCGAACTGAACCTGTAGGATTTGACACTCGGCATCGTGACACATGTTCTTGAAAAGATGCGGTGTGAAATGTCAGTTCACAAATTCAGTATCGTTTGTGTCCACTTTGGCGTTGATGCAAACTTGACAACGACGACGAATAGACGTCGCGTAGCGATTGAAGAAAGCTTGGGGAATGTTGCTCCATGTGTGAAACAATGCTTGTCCCAATTCAGCTAACGTCAATTGCTGATTCTGGGTTTGACGTAAACGTCGCTCCATTTCATCCCAAGTGTATTCGATAGGGGACAGGTCCTAGGAAACCGCTGGCAAGAGGTGTACTGGAATGTTCTGCTGTCTCAGGAAATCTGTCACAACATAAGCGACATGCATGTGGACGGGCATTATCTTGCTGAAGTGTCAAGTCTCTGACCTTGAATGAACGGCTGGACATGGGACCCAGTGATCTCATCCCTGTATCGCAGACCTGTTAGATAGTGTCCGATCATGAGATGTGATGGCACCCCATACCATAACGTTTTCTCAGCCAAACTGTCGGCGTTGAACAATGCACGCGTCAGCATAGCGGTTACCTTGCCGTCTGTACACCCTTGCCCTGTCAATCTCGACCTCTCAGTGAACAAAACACCATCCCATTCTCGTCTCCTGTACCGTAGATGCTGTCTGCACCAGGCAAGACGTGCATGACATTGGAGCAAATTTTGACGTATTGCAGGCCGTCGGGGCTGGATGTTGTGCTCCCTCAGTCGGTTCCGTCCAGTCCTGGAACTGATTGGACGTAAGCCAGGAATGGTCCGATCAGTCAAAGTGGCAGTGTGGACGGCCGGTCCGAGGCAAATCTCTCGTGTTCCCATTATGTTGAACACGTCTCCATAGAGATGAGATCGTGTTTCGATGGACACCAACATGTTTGGCCACTTCATTTTTTCATTTTGGGTCTTTCCAGTCTCCGGCATACCCAAGGCCGGAGACGCTGCATTTCTGTAAGCCGTGGCATGAAGTACGCGCAGTTTAGGTTGAAATTAACGCTTTTTCCACAACATTCGGAGCTTCGAGAATAATCACCCGTTGTTAATTTTTCAATATCAGGTGTGTGAACTTCAGGTGTCAAAAAGCCTACAGAAAGTGGGTAAGTTCACTGTGCACAAAGTCCACGTGGCATCAAATTTTAAGCAAAGTGCTTTGCTGCACATTTATGTTGGGTTATTTTTATAAATAAAAATTATATTCAAGAAACTTGTATTTTATGCACTTTTATGTCATACACAGTTAAATTTTTCGTCAGTATGCAATCAAGTTATTGATACAGGTTCCCGGCCGAGGCTGCAAATCGATACATCATCAATTAGACACATCAAGTAAAGTGATTACAATTTCGGTGTGTTTGTTCTACCATCTATGGTAGTCTTGTCGTCAAAGGAATATTGTAGCGAGTGAGATGGGATTAACGCTGCTTTGAATTATTTCTAACAGTGGGTCGAGGTCGAAGCTAGGCCATTTGTTGCTTTATAAAGTAAGTGTGTGAGTCACGTGTATACAACAGTGTCTGATTTCAAGCTTACGAACCGTACACGCGATCGGCTATCACTTTGGAGAGGCAGTGGCTGAACTGGTAGCGACTATTTAAGAGCTGGTGTGCGGAAATTGGGTTTACATTGCGTTCATGCATGCTCGACATTTAGGGTATGTTGAGTGAGTGGTTGAGTTAGTGGTTAAATGGGGGAGTGATTTAGTGGTTGAATTTGTGAGTGGTTGAGGAATGGTTGAATGAGTGGTTGCGTGAATGGTTGAATGGTTGATAGAGTGTTTGGTTGAGTGAGTGATTAGTTGTGTGACAGGGTGGGTGAGTGATTCGTTGAGTGAGTGGTTAAGTGAGCGGTTGACCCGTTGTCAGTAGCCCAAAGTCCTTGTCGGATGTCATGTTCGCAAACCACGTTTCAGAATCAGGGAAAATGTAGGATTCGAACCAGCGGACTCGATTTAAGGATACAAGTCTGTACAACGAGAAAAGACTTAATATCACAATGTCTTTGTGGCAGTAGATTAAAATGAACGGAACGCTGAAAGAAAAACTTAATTAAAGCATTTTCAGACATTATGTCGTATTGTTATCTCAAGATTCATAGCGTGCTGTTGAACTATTGTGCTCTTGACTTATAAATCAACGGAGGCGGGGCTAGCTGCTTGCATGATAAAGTGATTGATTGATTGGTTGATTGATTTGTTGGTTGGTTGATTGATTGATTGATTGATTGATTGATTGATTGATTGATTGATTGGTTGGTTGGTTGGTTGGTTGGTTGGTTGGTTGGTTGGTTGAGTGGTTGGTTGGTTGAGTGGTTTGGTGTAAAATACTGTAAATTGCACTTCTTAGACAGGCAATTTGTGGTACACGTTTATATGACATGTGCATGTTTGTAGTCTTGCTTGAATACGATACAACACTTTAGGGCTATTGTCAAAATGTGAGAAAAAAAATATTAAATCATGTAGGTCAGGTAGCCTATACGTCTATGACCTTTAAGTTTTCTTTAAGCTTCTTTAAGTTATTAAGACCAATTCCCAATTCGACGCTTCCTTGACAATTCCGATACAATTCCCTAATTTGACCTGGTATTATTAATATAATTTCGGGTATTTACAAGTGAACAATTTACTTACCATTGCATGTGTTCGGATGGAGCTGAATCAGGGCTATCTGTTTAAGGAAGATGTCTACTATAAAACGCTTTGAAAGCTTTCTATGATCTTGACAGCTGTAATTTGGTACAGCGGGTGGTGCTCAGGTGCAATAAAAGCTTTACACGTCTTTGGTGCCCTCTTGTAAGAGCAGTTTCGTTTTACATAGCGTAGAGTGTATGCTTAGTTACAAATGTGCAAAGCACACGCGTTTGAATGTTGTCATGGAAATCAACCTGCCACATCTCTTGTAACCAAAACCTGATGAGAATGTGGATGTCCACACATTTGCAGACGAAACGAAAAACAGATTTCAGGATGCCTTTGAAAATATTAGAAGGAACATCAGAAGATCAGATACGACAAATCGGTTCATAGTGACCCTTGCAATTTACTAGCCTGTGCATGTGTGTGTGACGGATGCGGCAGTTGGAACAGTGCTCTCTGTTTAAGGAACATCTCCACACTAAGACCTTTTTGAGGCATTATCGTTTGGTTGTACCAAAGTCGTTAGAAGGATCACAGCAACACGTTTTGTTCTCAGTAGAATTGATCATGTTCACAAAGGTCCAAAACTCTCGGAGATTTCTTTGCATACTACTAGCAATATGTCTTTAGTGAGTGAGTGAGTTTAGTTTTATGCCGCTCTCAGCAATATTCCAGCTATATGGCGGCGGTCTGTAAATGATCAGGTCTGGTCCAGACAATCCAGGGATCAACATTATGAACATTGATCTACGCAGATGGGATACGGTGACATGTGTCAACCAAGTCAGCGAGCCTGATTATCCGATGCCGTTAGTCGCCTCTTACAAGCATGGGTTACTGAAGATCAATTCTAACCCGGATCCCCACGGGTGTTATATGTCTGTGGACTGCCTTAGTAACCTCATAACAAAAGCATTGTGGATCTGTTCTGACTCTGCATCCGGACAAAATATGTAATATTAAATACATTCTTCCGTTCCGATATACCTTAAATGTTGCAAAGAATTCTTATAAACGGAATTTCATAATGTGATTCCATTCTTACTGCAAATATGTAGGATATCTAAGTAGAAACCACTATAATGGCGAAATGGCATTTAGAAGCTGGTGTAGTCATACAAGACAAATCGTATGGATAACGATTTCTTTATTTATTTCTCACGACGTTTAACCCAACACATCCACCTGAGGGACAAGAACTAGCCCAGAAACATCGTGAGAAACATATAAAGAAGTTCTTGAATTATAATGGCTTTTCTGTTGACTAATGCTAGCCTCCATGGTTCTTAGTCTAGTATTAAACACATACCGCATTTTTGTTTAGGCGGATATTACACTTAAAGCGACTTTGGATAGTCGAATGAAAACGACCGCCTTAAGTGATGTGTAAATACACTTGTGTACTGGGTCACTGGATCGATATATTACTCGGAGGAGCACAGATATAGGTGGCCGTACATTTTTGTATATTCAGTAATTCTCATTTTGTATTTTATTATCCATGCCGATTTGTTGATTACAAAAATAACAAATAAAAAGAACTTACTGAAAGTCTTTCTGTGTTAGTTCAGTCAGTGCACGATGTTTTCAGAACATACGCTAGGAATAAGAAGAAACAGAAATGGATTAAACCTATTGTCCTGACGTGTTTATCCACATCAATGCTATAATGAAAAGCGACACAACCTTTTCCACATCCATAAGAAGCTGTAATGTAAACATAATTTATTTGTATTGCCATGAGACTAAAGGTAAATACGTTTAATTAGGGAATTTTGCACAAAACAATTTGCAATATTCAAATGTGTGGCCGTGTACCAACAGAAGTATGTTTGCTTGAGTGAGTGAGTTTAGTTTTACGCCGTACTCAACAATATTCCAGATAATTGGCGGCGGTCTGTAAATAATCGAGTCCGGACCAGACAATCCAGTGATCAACAGCATGAGCATCGATCTGCGCAATTGGAAACTGATGACATGTGTCAACCAAGTCAGCGAGCCTGACCACCCGATCCCGTTAGTCGCCTCTTACGACAAGCATGGGTTACTGAAGATCAATATTATATGTTAGAGGCCGTGGGGTAGCCTAGTGGTTAAAGTGTTCACTCGTCACGCCGGAGACACAGGTTCGAATGTATACATAGATACAAAGTGGTGTCTCCGAAAATGTTGCTGAAAGCGACATAAATCTAAAGTCACTGATCTAATCTCACTCATGATAAATGTTTGTGAGAACAATAATGAAGCGTCCGTAAAATGTCAAGAGCTTTTTTTGATAAGGTTGTTCTGTGGTGTGAGTGAGTTTAGTTTTACGCCGTAGTCAGCAATATTCCAGCTATATGGCGGCTTCTGTGGTGTGAATAACAACCATGGATTAGACTCAACTCCATACCTCACACCCGTCTCAAAGTTCCTTGCTCGAGACCCTTCGACGCCGCACACAGCAATATTCCTGCTATATGGCTGCGGTTTGTAAAAAATCGAGTCAGCAAATCCTGTGATCAACAACATGAGCATCAATCTACGCATTTGGGATACGATGACATGTGTCAACCAAGTCAGAGAGCCTGACCACCCGATCCCGTTAGTCGCCTCTTACGACAAGTATGGGTGGCTGAAGACCAATTCTAACACAGATCTTCACGGTCTAAGGCCCTTCGAGGGGGATTGGTTTCTACCAGTCTGGCTGTATGTTGGGGAGGTCGGGCAGAGCGGACAGGTGGGGGTAAAGTCATTTGAACCACTAGACAGCGCCCCTGACAAACCCTTTCCACATCCATAAGAAATCTCTGTTAAAAGCAGAGTCGATTTACAATTGTGACTATATCATTAGTATATATTTTACTTGTTTCAGCAGTATTAGGACTGTACGATGTTGTTTGTAAACAAATCATGTCCGTACCAGATAATCCAGTGATTGTCACCATACGATACGATGACAGAGCATGTATTTATGAATCACTATGACATAGTGATGATACCAGGTGTTCGCGAAAAGGTGAGCGTATCCTGCTCTACCTGTGCCACGTGTCATAAACATATGCATAGACTAGTCAATTGTTCACCTGAAATAATTCGGGAACGTATGGTATAAGTCAAAATAGGGAATTGTGTGGAGGGTAGGATAATAGGCCCACTCAGAAAAAAGCCCCCAGGCAAAACGTCCCTAAGCTAAACGCCCCCATGACAAAAAGCCCTCAATGGTTAGGAAAAAAAGGCCCTCAATGAAAAGATGTAATAGAATACCAACAAATCCTTTTGCAGCACATTAATTTATTCTCACATGAATATATTATTTAAAATAGTATATAAGATTTAACATCAGCAACATGACGCATATATAATGGCACATAAATAGCTACAGGAACACTATCATACAGTTTATTCCTGAACGTGGTGATACTGACTTTGGTAGTGTCAGAAGGATGATTGCGTTCCTTTGTCACGATCGGGTCTTCTATATTCAGGTTGGTGTGTGGAATACTGGGACAATCCAAGGCTGATCTATTTGTACATTGCCACCCAGTACGACTAATATTTGAACTTTTCTTGGTTTACATATACCCATCTAGAATAACTTTTCTTGGTATACATGTACCCATCTAGTATAACTTTTCTTGGTATACATATACCCATCTAGTATAACTTTCTTCGTATACATATACCCATCTAGTATAACTTTTCTTGGTATACATATACCCATCTAGTATAACTTTTCTTGGTATACATATACCCATCTAGTATAACTTTTCTTGGCATACATATGCCCATCTAGTATAACTTTTCTTGGTATACATATACCCATCTAGTATAACTTTTCTTGGTATACATATACCCATCTAGTATAACTTTTCTTGGTATACATATGCCCATCTAGTATAACTTTTCTTGGTATACATATACCCATCTAGTATGATAACTTTTCTTGGTATACATATACCCATCTAGTTAACTTTTCTTGGTATACATATACCCATCTAGTATAACTTTTCTTGGTATACATATACCCATCTAGTATAACTTTTCTTGGTATACATATACCCATCTAGTATAACTTTTCTTGGTATACATATACCCATCTAGTATAACTTTTCTTGGTATACATATACCCATCTAGTATAACTTTTCTTGGTATACATATACCCATCTAGTATAACTTTTCTTGGTATACATATGCCCATCTAGTATAACTTTTCTTGGTATACATATACCCATCTAGTATAACTTTTCTTGGTATACATATACCCATCTAGCGCTAGCTTGACACCACCTTTATTGTTCTAAGAACCTCCATGATGCAGTGTGATAAGTAAGGAGCAAGTGACCAATTTTAGCCAATTCTCTGAAACAACATTTAGCAGACTTCATTCCATTGTTAAAATAATATCGTGACTGAGGATCCTGGGTGCATATGGGTTTACATATGTTACTTACTTGTAACAACTGTCAACAGTGGGAGGAATTGCTTAGAAAACATCGTGTTATCACCTGTCAACCCAAAATCAACACAAAGGGTGTTTTATCCTATGGGTGAAATTGTGCAAGGGCTTTTTGTCATGGGGGCATTTAGCCTAGGGTTTTTTTGGTCCGAGGGCTATTTGCCCACCCATATCTCAGACGGGGTATGACACCTCTTCAAGAACAGGTTTTGTGTATGTTGTGTTAGTGAGACGACACAGTGCAAAGCCCTATTCTAGTCAATTGTCCTCCTGATATAATTCGAGAACGCATGGTACAAATCCAAATGAGAATTGCATCGGAATCGCCGTCAGTATGAAATGTGATATGCGTGGGATGGTCACTTCTCTCAGACCAGAGTGATTTGACGCCTCAGCAAGAACAGGTTTTGCCTGATGTTGTATCAATGGCACTACACAGTACAAGGCCCTTAAAACTTATTTTAGTTCTTGTTACCTAAGTGACTTGCCATGTATATTCACTGTGACTGACTGTATACAAACAGCAACATCTAATGTTGAATATATCTGGCAACAATCGATAGGGAAGGGTGGAATCAGTAATGACAACCCGGGTGGCAAAGCAAAACCTTTTACAATCAATACCCACAATGTCCCCAGCTACTCCCGTACTGTTCATCATTTAGAGCCTTTCAAACCCGGGCTAGAGATCGATGACTTAACATAGATTTTTCTTGGTGGTTATACAGTGGACACTCTGATAAACAATGAACCATATGGATCACAACATTGAGACGTAGGATGACATTTTATATGTATTCTGTATAAATCATAATTTAACTGGCTCGTGTATTGTAACTGGGTATGATAAATATTCAACTTTTTACAGCATGAGAAAAACACGAAGGTGCAACACATTTTCTTTTATGTACGACTAAAACTGGAATGCAGATGCCTTATACCTTGAATAGTGTTCCATAACCTTACAGTCGATGGAATAATAGAGCTAGTTGAGCGCTTAGATCCACTGGATGGAAAATCAGTCTGGAATTCTGAAGTCATATAATATATTTGAACGGACAGTAGTTGGAAGAGTATCTTTAATATATATGTACATTGTATTTTGCATAACAATTGTGTTTCACATTCCTCCTTCGTGCTTCGACGCCATATAGCTGGAATATTGCTGAGAGTGGCGTAAAACTAAACTCACTCACTCACCTAACGTTTCCATTTACATCTAATCCGAGAAGATCCCGGTTAGAATCTGTCTTCAGCGACCCATGCTGGTCGTAAGAGTCCACTGACGGTATCGGGTGGTCAGACTCGCTGACTTGGTTGACACATGTCATCGTATATCGAGTGCGTAATGCGATACTCATGATGTTGATAGCTGGATTGTAAGATTTGATTATTTACAGACCGCTGCCACACAGCTGGGTTATTGTTGAGTGCGGCGTGAAACATAAAACAAACAGTCATATAACCTCTTCTAGAGGGAAGTATTATCTTGGGAGCCCAGAACATATTCTGACAGTTCGAGAGTTTTTAACAATTGACAATTCTACATTACACTAATAACACGTAAAACGCTTTTCTGACACGCAGTAATGTATTCCAGTTCAGGATAAACTGTCACTGCATTTATCCTGAATATCTAATACTGAATATATCTGGCAAACATCTATGAGGAAGGATGGAATCCGGTATAGGTGAAATGATATAACTCAATTATCAACCCAAGCGACATCCACAGTGGTATCGTACACACCTTTAGAATCAATTATCAACCCAAGAGACATCCACAGTGGTATCTGTTACGTGGTATGCAAGTGAACGCACTAATTGCGAGTTACGTCCCTTTGATATGTGTGCTACGTCATTAGTTGGTGTAGTCAGCCATGATGTTCAAGTAAAAAGGATCATCGTCCATCTCCTCTTTTGTTGTGCCTTGTTCTGAATCACTACACATAAACGAACACGTAACATGATGGCAGCAGGTGACTACGAATGCTCTCGCCCGTATGATTTCGCTCTCAATAGTGAAATTTGACTCTCTCTCTTACTGTAATGTGTTGAACTCTCGCCCTAACACAACCCACGTGCGTCGTCCTTGTGGATGTGTAGTGAACTCAATCTCTCTTCTCTATTCACCGATATGGTAGATCAAGTCCAGGCACAACCAGTTCTCAAACCGGTTAGCGGAATTAGACCTCCAAACTTCAATCTTGACTCCAACATTGCCGAAACATTTTCGTCAAAAATGGAGAAACTACTACATTCTCACTAAGCTATCTGACTATCCTCACAAGTATCAAGTTGCCATGATTCTAAACACTCTCAGTGATGATGCCATGAAAATCTATAATGGATTTCACTTTACTACTCCTGAAGAGGAAAGGACTGTAGCAGAAATCATTGAAAAGTTTGATGCATTTGCAATAAGAGAAGTAAATGAAACATATGAACGTTTTGTCTTCAATAACAGACGTCAGAAGGAAGGTGAATCGTTTGAATCATTTCATGGTGCAATCAGAAATCTTGTAAAAACATGCAACTATTGCAGGGAGTGTGTACCCTCTATTGTTAGAGATCGTCTTGTGCTAGGGATTAGAGATCAGACAACTCAGCAATCTTTGTTGAGAGAACGAGGCTTAACTCTAGAAAGATGTATTGACATTTGCAAAGCTTCTGAAAATGCCTCTACTCAATCTAAGGTTCTCAGACCTGAACTTGTGAATAAAGTTTCTCACAGACCTGCTAAGAACAGTCAGAAAGGTGCTAACAAGGCTAGGCCTCACTCTTCAAACTCTTCTCAGTCTCACAACAGACAACAAACTACTAGTCACTCATCTGCTCAAACCAGAGAATGTCTTTATTGTGGAAATACTCACGTTATGATAAAGAACAGTGTCCAGCATGGGGAAAGACATGCTCCAAATGTAAACGCAAGAACCATTACTCTTCTAAATGTGACTCTTTGAAAACAGAAACCACAAAGTCAATAATGTGAAATCATCGAATGATGATTCGTTGGATCATGAGGAGGATTGGGTATTCTCTGTACAAGCCAAACCTCAGAGACCTGTTCAGTGTCGCATGACAGTCGCGGACTGTGACGTCATCTTCACCATCGATCCTGGAGCTTCTGTGAATGTTTTACCTGTGACTGTAGTTCAAGACAAGATTGGTGAACTCCAACCCACAACCAAGAATCTCAAGATGTGGAACAACTCCGACGTTACTCCACTTGGGTCAATACGACTCTCTGTAAGCAACCCAGCTAATATGAAGAAATACAATGTCGAATTCACAATTGTCGAGGATGAGTTGACCCCTCTTCTTGGTGTACGTGCAGCTACACAGATGGGACTTGTGTCGTTCAATGAGAATAACATTGAGCGAGTGTCTTACGTGCAAATTGAGGACAACTACAAAGATGTTCTTCAAGGGATTTTAGGTAGTTTTGACGGCACCGTCCATCTCTCTGTGGATGACACTGTGACCCCTGTTGTCATGCCCTCTCGTCGTGTGCCGATTACTCTCCGTCCGAAACTGAAAGCTGAACTGGATCGTATGCAGAAACTTGGTGTAATTGCTCCGGTCAGTCAGCCCACTCCATGGGTAAGCCAAATCGCCATTACTCAAAAGCGCTCAGGTGATCTCAGGATTTGTCTTGACCCACAAGAACTCAATAAAGCACTCCAACGGGAACACTATACTCTTCCCATTCTTGAGGACACTCTCCATGAACTCGGACAGTCTCGTGTCTTCTCCAAAGCCGATCTCTCATCTGGATACTGGCATTGTGTACTCGATGAAGAATCCAGCTTCATCACTACTTTCCAAACCTGTTTCGGGAGGTACAGGTGGCTTAGGCTCCCTTTTGGATTGAATGTCTCATCTGAGATATTCCAACGCAAACTCACTGAAGCGTTAGATGGTCTACCTGGCGTAGTGTGCATCGCCGACGACGTACTCATACATGGAAAAGATGTCAATCACCATGATGAGAACCTCAAGCAGTTTCTTACTCGATGTCGAGAAAAGAACATTCGACTTAACCCCAACAAGTTAGAGCTCAGACTCAGTGAAATCACATTCATGGGTCATGTGATCACGAAAGACGGACTCAAGTCGGATCCAGAGAAGGTCAGGGCCATACATGACATGCCTGTCCCTTCCAACACTGAGGAACTACGTCGCTTCCTTGGGCTAGTGAACTATCTAGCCAAATTTCTCCCAAACCTGACTGAAGTCACAACTCCAATGCGCAACCTCACGAAGAAGGATGTACCCTGGACATGGTCCAAGTCTCAACAAGACTCCTTCGACAAGGTCAAGTTTCTAGTCTCATCTACTCCTGTATTGTCATTCTATGACCCAGCAAAACCAGCAACTCTTGAGAATGACGTCTGTGAACATGGACTTGGTTCTGTGCTGTTACAGGAAGGCCGTCCTGTCGCATATGCTAGTCACTCTTTAACTGATGCAGAAAGGCGTTATGCGCAAATTGAGAAAGAACTACTTGCAGTAGTCTTCGGCCTACAGAAATTCCATCACTATACTTATGGCCGACATGTGTCTGTCATCACAGATCACAAGCCTCTTGTCGCCATAGTGAGGAAAACCTTTGTCAAAAAGCTCCTACTCGTCTCCAAAGTCTCCTACTCAGAACTCAAACCTACAACTTTGACCTCCAGTATCAACCAGGAACCACTATTCCAATTGCGGATACTCTCTCTCGAGCTCCTCTACCTGACAAGACACAGCTAGAGCCTGTACAGGTGAACAGTGTGATGTACACAAACATCACAGACCACAGCCTTGATCAGATCAAAGCAGCTACTTTGACTGACGACATACTCTCTCAACTCAAGACCGTCATTGTGCAAGGCTGGCCTGATATCAAGAATGATCTCTCGCCTGAACTGAGGACCTACTTCAGTTATCGTGATGAACTGACTGTGCATGATGGTCTCCTTCTCCGTGGATCACGCGTTGTGATTCCTGCCTCAATGCGTGAAGAGCTGAAGAGAAAACTTCATGTGGGACACATGGGAATCAACTCTTGTCTCCGACGTGCTAAGAGTACAGTTTTCTGGCCCCTGATGTCAAGTGACATCAGACAGTACATAGAATCTTGTGACATATGCCAGAAGTTTTGTGACAAGCATTCTCCTGAACCACTCTACATGCATGAAATTCCTGATCACCCCCTGGGAAAAAGTTGGAAGTGATATCTTCACCATAGAAGGAAGAAACTACTTGGTAACCACCGATTACTACAGCAACTTCTTCGAGTTAGACTTCCTACCAGACACTACCTCAGAAACAGTGCTCCACAAACTGAAGCATCACTTTGCCCGCCATGGCATTCCTCGCGTCATCATCAGTGATGGCGGTCCACAATTCACAAGTGAGAAGTTTAAGACATTTTGTGAAACATGGGGCCTTGCTCACGAGCTATCCAGTCCCGGGGAACAGCAAGGCGAATGGAGCCGCAGAAGCTGCTGTGAAAGTCGCTAAGCGAATGATGAGAAAATGCAGAGAAGCTAAAGAAGATCCCTACCTAGGACTCTTAAACATTAGAAATACTCCTACTGAAGGTATGGAGACCAGCCCAGCCCAACGCCTGTTTGGACGTTCAACGAAGACTCACCTGCCAAGCCCGGTCTCCAACCTCAAGCCTTTGTCTGAGACCAACACCACAGCCGACCTGGTCGACAGACGCATGAACGTACTTGCCAGACATAACCGCAAATACTCTGGTAAACCACTCCCACCTCTCAACATAGGCGATCATGTCAGAATGCAACCAATTCAGCATGAACAAAAAGAATGGACTCAAGCCACTGTGCAATCTAAGCTGAAAAGTCGCACATACACTGTCATGTCCAAGACTGGGCAGACCTATAGAAGAAATCGCCAACAGTTACGCCTGACGCGTAACCCTGTGAACAACGACCCTGAGCCTGAGGCCGTAGACAACACTCCTATTCACTCTGAAGGAGGGGTTAATGTGCAGTCCGATGACACTCCCGAGACAATAACTAGTGTTGTTCCTGGCATCCCTGTCAGCAAACAGCACCCTGTTCCTGAGAGCACTCCAGAGACAGTTCAAGTGCTCCCCTACAGAACTCGGTCCGGCCGTGTCGTGAAACCAACGAAGCGATATGATGCATAGACTGTAAAGTGTTCATTCTCAAACGTTAAAGTTAATCCATTGAAGCTTTTAATCCAAGTAGGATGATGTTTTATTTACGCCAAAGGACTCATAAATGGTTGAGTTGAGTTTCAGTTAAGTATCATCACTCAGTATTAGTATGTACTCTAGAGTGTTAAAGTGTGGTGATAAAGAAGCCTTTTCATCTCACTCAACGTTTAAAGTGCCTCTAGTCAACGTTTAGTTCTGGTAAAGTTTAAAGTTAATAACTGTTCATCTAAAGTGTTCTTTCTATTTTCCTTTTAAAGGAAAAGGGATGTTACGTGGTATGCAAGTGAACGCACTAATTGCGAGTTACGTCCCTTTGATATGTGTGCTACGTCATTAGTTGGTGTAGTCAGCCATGATGTTCAAGTAAAAAGGATCATCGTCCATCTCCTCTTTTGTTGTGCCTTGTTCTGAATCACTACACATAAACGAACACGTAACAGTATCGTACACACCTTTAGAATCAATTATCAACCCAAGAGACATCCACAGTGGCATCGTACACTCCTTTAGAATCAATTATCAACCCAAGTGACATCTGCAGTGGCATCGTACACTCCTTTAGAATCAATGTTCCACAACATCTCCAGCAGCGGTACTGCTGTTCCTCTGATTGTGTCATTCACCATTAAGTTCCTATTGCACAAAGACGTTTCCCTCAATTATATTAAATTCTACAACATTGTACAGCGTGTATTGTCGCCTTTTGTGCTGTATTAATCAATTTCTTGAAATAAAGTAATGTTTTATATTTGCAATGTGTTTCTTTATTTTGATGATTGTACAGTTAGGAATGGTCTGGCGATCAAAGATACAGGTGGACCATGAATATTTACAACTGATATCAGACCCCTAGGGAGTATCGTCCTGGTGTTCAAGCTATTTAGATAATTAAGGTAGAGGGTTTTAAGTAGCCGCTGACTTTCATTAAATATAGAACAGAGCTCGACTCCTAAATGTGTTGGAACTTTGACTTATTACTGTTGGGATTATTGGCATTGAGAAACGGCAAAAAGACCTCGGACAAAAGAAATATAGTTGATAAAGCCTTCATTATCCGTCTCCATCGTCGAATAAAACAAAGCGAAAGGCTTGTGCTTCAAATATACTGGAAATGTATAGTGATTCATTTCCTGTTTTGTCTATCAGGACAAACAACAATGAATGAATGATTTTTTATAAGGATAATGTTATTGTGTATAAACCCGAACCATTCCACATCGAATATACTAGGAAAATATATTGATACGAAAACTGAATTGTGGATCAGAAAAATAATAATTAATAAATGATTTGTCCTTAAACAAATTTTATTGTGTGTAAACACGGGATTGGTATAGGATACATGATACCAGTTCCCAGCACCCGTTAATCGCCTCTAAAGAAAAGCATTGGTTTCTGAAGTTCAATCCAGCCCGGATGTTCAAGGGGCCTTGCAAGGTGTAGTATGTACAGGCAAATATTATATGTATGCAAAAGAAGCATTTGTGGTGTAGACGCAGTTGCTGTCGTATTGACGAAACAGAAAACTTCTACCTCACATCAATATGACGAAACTGAGTCAGTTTGATCTGGTTGTATCACAAACATCTACATATTTGCTTTCGGACCTTACAGAAACATACAGAAATACCTCATTGACTTCTTACCCTTCCAAACATATTTTGTTGAATGAAACAGACAAATTAGTCACTATCGATGTTCTTCAAGTACTTTTAAATTAAGCGACATATCCTTGACAGACAAGTGTGTTCAATAAAAAAGTCGTCAGATCGATACCCGTAACCAATGCGACAACCTCGTCGCAATGCACGCTATAGAATCAATACCCCACAATATCTCCAGTAACTCAACTACTGGTGATCTTGTCGAATCACTCACATCACGACGAATCCCCTCAACCAGGTTGCATTGCTTCATGTCCAGAGGAATCTGTTTCGGAGGACAATCAAGACTAATTATTCTCCAGTTTTGACGTCTTTTTTATATTTGCAAAAAAAGTCATGACAGAAAAAGGTATGACAAAACAACGTATTAAACTGTGCGTCGGCGGGTTTTCCTTTACGACATCTACTGAAGTCTTGTCAAGATTCCCTGAAACCAAACTGGGTAAAATAAGTCAGTCGAGTCCGTACTATGACCGGACTTGTGATGTGTATTCTTTCGACAGGGACCCTAACGTGTTCAGCTGTATTCTGAATATGTATAGGACATCTGAACTTCATCTTCCGTCCAACATCTGCGGCAATGCCATACGACGGGAACTGGAGTTTTGGGAGATTCCTGAGACTCAGATCTCCGAGTGCTGTTGGATCATCATGTTCCAAGTGGACCAGGGCGAGGAGATCAGTCAGGATTTGGCTGCTAACTTTGAAAAGTCTACCAACGTGGAAACAGAGTCACCTTGTGGCAGATTCCGGGATAGTCTTTGGAAATGCCTCGACCAACCAAATTATTCAAGGATTGCAAAGGTAAGCTGTTGTTAGGAGTATTTCCTCAGAGTTTTAAAAAATGTTCTTTGTGTATTTAGTATGCGCATTCGATTTGTGGGAAGATCATTATACATTTGTCTTGGGATTCTGGGTAAGATTGGGCCCCTTGTTTTTGTTTGTGTATTGTTTAACGCCACACTCAGCAATATTCCAGCTATATGGCGGCGGTCTGTAAATAATCGAGTCTTGACCAGACACTCCAATGATCATGAGCTTCGATCTACGCAATTGGGGTGACATGTGTCAACTAAGTCAGCGAGCCTGACCCACCGATCTTGTCAGTCGCATCTTACGTCAAGCATGGGTTACTGAAGACCAATTCCAACCCTGATCTTCAGGGGTGTGGCCTCTCTCGTATACAGTCCGTAAGAGTCGACTTAAGGATGAGATGGTCAGTCTCTCATGACATGTCATGGTACTCTGATGGCGCAATCATAACTATTATGATAATATCAAACCAAGAACCATAATCAGGGTAAAAACCGTTTGTATGAGACACATTATACGAACGATCAACCCACTTACCATGGTTTCGTCTGGAGACTTATAGTATAATAGACAGTTCATACGAACGTCCCTGGATCATTTTGAAAAAAATGCACTTAACCACAGTAATTCATAGCTGTACAGAAAATTCCAACAAATTTAAATAAGAACATACATATAAACTCGCCCTTATACCCACTTACACTGTACTTCACTCTGTACCTTGGAATGTACAGCCGTACAAAAACATGTGTCATATGTTTTTTTATGATTCATGTTTTCATGACTTAAGGTAAAGGTTGAGGAAGCGTGCAATGGCAATATATATAATATACATTGTACATAAATAACGTTTAAATGAAATAAGAGTCAAAAACACGATCTTGAAAGCATGAAACGGCAGTAAATAAACACGACCATGTTGGAGAATCTGCGCGAAATTATAGCTGCAACTTGACACCATAATTAAAGTTTTAAAGCTAGGAGCATTTCTTGGTACTACGGACAAAAACGGACAACATCTTTCCATTATTATACAAAATCTCTGCTAAATGCAGATTTCTTCGTATGATAAGCATGTGTCATCTGACTATATCATAAAGAAAGTCCATTATACGATCTCGACTCTATGATAAGCATGTGTCATCTGACTGTATCATAAAGAAAGTCCATTATACTATCTCGACTCTATGATAAGCATGTGTCATGTGACTGTATCGTAAACAAAGTCCATGGTACGATCTCGACTCTATGATAAGCATGTGTCATGTGACTGTATCGTAAACAAAGTCCATTATACGATATCGACTCTATGATAAGCATGTGTCATGTGACTGTATCATAAAGAAAGTCCATTATACAATCTCGATTGTATGATAAGCAAGAATCGTTAGGCGCTCTTTGAAATCTTTGTAAAAGAGAGCATGCTCGATTGTACCTCAAACGTTGTGAAAAATAAACACAAACGGCTGGAACAGTTGGAATGTTCTTCGACATGAATGGAAAGTTGACAATTGACAAGCAGAAATCATCCCTGTTTGGCATTGTGGTGAGTTTTTGTTTGTCAATCTTGATGTATATATCTAAATATGAAACTGCTGAGGCGGTCTCATTTGTCTCCTCAATTTGATGTTGGGAGATTTTGTCACCCAAATCTTATGCATAGATAACTATGAAACAGTTGATGAAACACCTGTGTCCCTAATTTGTGAAAAATAAATTAATGAAAGGGAATTGGCTATTGGATGGGTTTTGCACAATATTAGATCGTCGATATACCCGAAACTTATGTTTAACTTCTTGGCTAAATTACCTTGTTTTTACTTTGCAAAACAGAGCAGAAAGTTTGATTCATATGCATAGAAATACAGATCCGCCAGGAGGGGAGCACAGCTGGTGCCAATGGGGATGTCTGTTTCTTGTCTCAAGGTTTTATCCCCAAATTGTATCATGATTAAGTCCAGCATTTCACCTGTTTAATCTGAACCTGGAATGGACTTTTCCTCAGGCATTCCACGAGTGTATGTACGTAGAAAATGTCATAATTGCCATAAATTTCCTTTTCAGACAAAAGCATGGATCTGTATTTTAGATTACTTGATATCCAAGCAATGCCATGTTCCGTGTCTAGACAGTTCACATAATGTTGTTTTCATATGAAAGTGATGTTGTTTGACGTTATGTAAACCAAGAAAAATACCAATTTTCTCATACAATTCATCTCCACAACGGAAATGTGTGACAACATTGATTTATTGTACTCACAGGAAATCCAATGGGTTTTGTGAATACTGATATATGATTAATCGTGATACGAATGGATTTGACCCACTTGGAACAATGAAAAATTATATTCCAAATATTGATTTTGTTCGTTCGTAGTCAATTGAAATGTCTGTCTATTGTTTCCCTCTCTGGAGATGCAGAAGACTACGCATTGCAAGACGTCTTTGTAGGTAACTAATTTAGATGACGTCTTTGAAATATCCGTAGACTGTGCATACAAGATTGAATCTCATGAGCTGTTAGTTGTAAATTGTAGACATCAAACGCTGGTGCTGCCGGAGTATACTGACAAGGACGGAGAATGGTCTGTTGAAAGACCCCATCTTGTTTTTCAGTCTTGTGGAGAATATTCTTTACACTCTGAATCTGCATGCATTGATTTTAATATAAAACAAATTCACTCTTTGTTTCTGGTTCAACTGTGTAAACCAGTAGAAGGGAATAGGCTGTATGAATATGTTTGAACGATCATTGCAGATAATCGATGTACCTGGAGTTAAATACTTAAGTCAAATACCGCTGTGTCGAACTGTGATGTGTCGAACCTACGGTTGTCTTGAAGTAAAAGCTGGGTCTGTGCGTGTTCCTTACTTGGTCATCAGTGTACGGCTGTGTCGAACTGTGATGTGTTAAACTAAGGTTGTCTCGTTGTCTCGAAGTAAAAGCTGGGTCTCTGTGTGTTCCTTACTTGGCCATCAGTGAAAGTTGTGTCAAGGCTCGGATAACTCGAAGTATTTACGCAGTAGCCTTCAATGTGGTATAATATGGCCACCACAGTGGAAAAAAGAAACCGATCAGCACAGAGGGCGCCTTATCAGAGCCCATGAGAGCGCCTAATATCCCATATAATGTTAGTTGTGCTTAACGCCACGTTCAGTATTTCAGTTGTATGACGGCGGTCTAATACTCGAGACATGGCTAGACAAACTAATAAATAATCGAGGGCTGTCTTGACAAAACCAGATAGATGATCGAGACCTGACTAGACAAGCCGGATAGGTAATCTCGGATAGTATACGGCTTAATGTATATCCTATAAAGTTCGTCCCTTTGGCATGCACTAAGTAAAAAATAGAATCTATTCGAGGAACCGGAAGCTTCACTCGAATGGCAACTTCAACTTTCTTGATGTCGATTTTTCTTATAGTTTTGGCGAGTAAACCGTCGTGTTGTCGTGTACAAATAGTGGCACAGTAAATTGGTATTGTATGAGATATTGTACGACAACACACACACACTCTAATAACACACACACACACACACACACACACACACACACACACACACACACACACACACACACACACACACACACACACACACACACACACACACACACACACACACACACACACACATTTGTTATGGCGGCGGTCTGTAAATAATCGAGTCTTGACCAGACACTCCAATGATCATGAGCTTCGATCTACGCAATTGGGGTGACATGTGTCAACTAAGTCAGCGAGCCTGACCCACCGATCTTGTCAGTCGCATCTTACGTCAAGCATGGGTTACTGAAGACCAATTCCAACCCTGATCTTCAGGGGTGTGGCCTCTCGTATACAGTCCGTAAGAGTCGACTTAAGGATGAGATGGTCAGTCTCTCATGACATGTCATGGTACTCTGATGGCGCAATCATAACTATTATGATAATATCAAACCAAGAACCATAATCAGGGTAAAAACCGTTTGTATGAGACACATTATACGAACGATCAACCCACTTACCATGGTTTCGTCTGGAGACTTATAGTATAATAGACAGTTCATACGAACGTCCCTGGATCATTTTGAAAAAAATGCACTTAACCACAGTAATTCATAGCTGTACAGAAAATTCCAACAAATTTAAATAAGAACATACATATAAACTCGCCCTTATACCCACTTACACTGTACTTCACTCTGTACCTTGGAATGTACAGCCGTACAAAAACATGTGTCATATGTTTTTTTATGATTCATGTTTTCATGACTTAAGGTAAAGGTTGAGGAAGCGTGCAATGGCAATATATATAATATACATTGTACATAAATAACGTTTAAATGAAATAAGAGTCAAAACACGATCTTGAAAGCATGAAACGGCAGTAAATAAACACGACCATGTTGGAGAATCTGCGCGAAATTATAGCTGCAACTTGACACCATAATTAAAGTTTTAAAGCTAGGAGCATTTCTTGGTACTACGGACAAAACGGACAACATCTTTCCATTATTATACAAAATCTCTGCTAAATGCAGATTTCTTCGTATGATAAGCATGTGTCATCTGACTATATCATAAAGAAAGTCCATTATACGATCTCGACTCTATGATAAGCATGTGTCATCTGACTGTATCATAAAGAAAGTCCATTATACTATCTCGACTCTATGATAAGCATGTGTCATGTGACTGTATCGTAAACAAAGTCCATGGTACGATCTCGACTCTATGATAAGCATGTGTCATGTGACTGTATCGTAAACAAAGTCCATTATACGATATCGACTCTATGATAAGCATGTGTCATGTGACTGTATCATAAAGAAAGTCCATTATACAATCTCGATTGTATGATAAGCAAGAATCGTTGGGCGCTCTTTGAAATCTTTGTAAAAAGAGCATGCTCGATTGTACCTCAAACGTTGTGAAAAATAAACACAAACGGCTGGAACAGTTGGAATGTTCTTCGACATGAATGGAAAGTTGACAATTGACAAGCAGAAATCATCCCTGTTTGGCATTGTGGTGAGTTTTTGTTTGTCAATCTTGATGTATATATCTAAATATGAAACTGCTGAGGCGGTCTCATTTGTCTCCTCAATTTGATGTTGGGAGATTTTTGTCACTCCAAATCTTATGCATAGATAACTATGAAACAGTTGATGAAACACCTGTGTCCCTAATTTGTGAAAAATAAATTAATGAAAGGGAATTGGCTATTGGATGGGTTTTGCACAATATTAGATCGTCGATATACCCGAAACTTATGTTTAACTTCTTGGCTAAATTACCTTGTTTTTACTTTGCAAAACAGAGCAGAAAGTTTGATTCATATGCATAGAAATACAGATCCGCCAGGAGGGGAGCACAGCTGGTGCCAATGGGGATGTCTGTTTCTTGTCTCAAGGTTTTATCCCCAAATTGTATCATGATTAAGTCCAGCATTTCACCTGTTTAATCTGAACCTGGAATGGACTTTTCCTCAGGCATTCCACGAGTGTATGTACGTAGAAAATGTCATAATTGCCATAAATTTCCTTTTCAGACAAAAGCATGGATCTGTATTTTAGATTACTTGATATCCAAGCAATGCCATGTTCCGTGTCTAGACAGTTCACATAATGTTGTTTTCATATGAAAGTGATGTTGTTTGACGTTATGTAAACCAAGAAAAATACCAATTTTCTCATACAATTCATCTCCACAACGGAAATGTGTGACAACATTGATTTATTGTACTCACAGGAAATCCAATGGGTTTTGTGAATACTGATATATGATTAATCGTGATACGAATGGATTTGACCCACTTGGAACAATGAAAAATTATATTCCAAATATTGATTTTGTTCGTTCGTAGTCAATTGAAATGTCTGTCTATTGTTTCCCTCTCTGGAGATGCAGAAGACTACGCATTGCAAGACGTCTTTGTAGGTAACTAATTTAGATGACGTCTTTGAAATATCCGTAGACTGTGCATACAAGATTGAATCTCATGAGCTGTTAGTTGTAAATTGTAGACATCAAACGCTGGTGCTGCCGGAGTATACTGACAAGGACGGAGAATGGTCTGTTGAAAGACCCCCATCTTGTTTTTCAGTCTTGTGGAGAATATTCTTTACACTCTGAATCTGCATGCATTGATTTTAATATAAAACAAATTCACTCTTTTGTTTCTGGTTCAACTGTGTAAACCAGTAGAAGGGAATAGGCTGTATGAATATGTTTGAACGATCATTGCAGATAATCGATGTACCTGGAGTTAAATACTTAAGTCAAATACCGCTGTGTCGAACTGTGATGTGTCGAACCTACGGTTGTCTTGAAGTAAAAGCTGGGTCTGTGCGTGTTCCTTACTTGGTCATCAGTGTACGGCTGTGTCGAACTGTGATGTGTTAAACTAAGGTTGTCTCGTTGTCTCGAAGTAAAAGCTGGGTCTCTGTGTGTTCCTTACTTGGCCATCAGTGAAAGTTGTGTCAAGGCTCGGATAACTCGAAGTATTTACGCAGTAGCCTTCAATGTGGTATAATATGGCCACTCACAGTGGAAAAAAAGAAACCGATCAGCACAGAGGGGCGCCTTATCAGAGCCCATGAGAGCGCCTAATATCCCATATAATGTTAGTTGTGGCTTAACGCCACGTTCAGTATTTCAGTTGTATGACGGCGGTCTAATACTCGAGACATGGCTAGACAAACTAATAAATAATCGAGGGCTGTCTTGACAAAACCAGATAGATGATCGAGACCTGACTAGACAAGCCGGATAGGTAATCTCGGATAGTATACGGCTTAATGTATATCCTATAAAGTTCGTCCCTTTGGCATGCACTAAGTAAAAACAGAATCTATTCGAGGAACCGGAAGCTTCACTCGAATGGCAACTTGGCTTTCTTGATGTCGATTTTTTTCTTATAGTTTTGGCGAGTAAACCGTCGTGTTGTCGTGTACAAATAGTGGCACAGTAAATTGGTATTGTATGAGATATTGTACGACAACACACACACTCCTCTAATAACACACACACACACACACACACACACACACACACACACACACACACACACACACACACACACACACACACACACACACACACACACACACACACACACACACACATTTGTATATAACAACAACAACACCAACAACAACAACACAACAACAACAAAAACAAACACACACACACACAAAACACACACACACAAAACACACACACACACACATACATTTGTATATACATATTCAAGGTTTGGCTTTGTATGTATTTGTCCATTTGGGTCTGACTGAAAAAGCTGGTGTGAAAAATGTATGTCACCGATTTAAAAGGATTTTCAAGTCCAGTTTAATTGCTTCATGATATAAAGCTAATATTTCTACCAGATACCAGTGTAGAAAAGATAGCCCGTCCCAACGTCCGAGACGGGTGAATTTTGTGGAGGACGGGTTAAAAAAATATCTAGTCCGTCCTCATGTCGGGTCAATTTTAGCAAACCAATGACATATATATAATGATTATAACCTTTTTGAATATTTACTGCCGAAGGTGTTTTATTTATATTTGGAGGACAGGCCAGATTTTGGCAGGACTGGTAAAAAATCTGACCTGCCAGTCCTGTGGACAGGCTAGATTTTCTACATCTTTCCTACACTGCAGATACATTGCTTGACCATAGGAACTATCCACCTTCCATGCTGAAACAAATGATATGGTAACAATTGTACATATGAGGATATTTCTTATGGATGTAGACAGGGTTTTGTCGCTTCTGTTTGATAGTGAACATGTCAGAAAGGCAACGGTTACGATAAATCTTCTGAGAAGGTCAACCAACTTCCACAATTGTTGTTTTCCCGATGTTATGACCGAACTAGTTTTGTGAAGCCATTACTCAACAAGTCAAATGTTAGGATGTGTGTTTTCATACTAATGGATCCATTTCTTTTACCGAGCTGTCGCTGAATTGTATTTCGTTCATCAGGTTCAATGAGCAGGTTCAATATTCCAACAATTCCAAAAATTCCAGAACAATCGCGGTTGGTGACACCAGAAATGTCACATGGAATCGAACCCTGGTCGAATCGGAGACGAGCGAATGGCTTAACCATAAGGCTACCAGGTTGGCTCACATGATGACTGCGGTACAATGTACAGTGGAGACCACAGACCCTCGTGTCTTTGCGAGGATTAAAGATTTAAAAAATATTGTTTTTGAGATGACCCCCAACTCGAAATGCTTCACAATACAATGCATCATAATGTGTTGTATTGTGAAGCATTTCGAGTCGGGAGTCATCTCAAATTTTTGTATATATTTGATAAAATCTTTAATCCTCGCAAAGTCACTAGGACCTGTGGTGGAGACAGCATTTTAATGTTTACCACAAACCTCAAGTCAGATCTCACCTGACTGCCCAATTAACAGGTATACAGGTAGCCAAATACTGTGATGACATGCTACCCGACCCTTTCATGTTGACCGCCGCGTGATGGATTGCAACATGAACATGTTCAAGCGTGGTCGTTGTGGGTTAAGTGGGGCCTATTGGTTTGTAATTCTCACTGTTGATAATTGAAATTCACTGCCCGGTTCCGGAAACCGGATTTCCGGATAAAGAAGCATGCATTAGATGTGGCATTTATTTCGTTTCACGTAAACATCGAGCTGTAGACGAGGTTTCAGTGTATCTTGTGTCTGGATTCGTATTTTTTCAGTTGACATCGAACCTAATGTTTGGTATTCCACGTACATTATATTGTGTAGAATGTTTGTTTATATTGTCCGGTGAGCTATACCCGTTTGTTTCAATAAATGTTTTTTTCTGGAAAACAATTATTTGTTTGAGTGATGGGGACACCATATATAGGCTTCACACGTTGTGCCCATAATTTGTTTGAACTGAAGACAAAGATGAAGTGTCTTATGAACATTGAAAAGAATAATGATTCATTCGTCGAATAAATCTTCAAAGATATGTCCTTTGTTGTCAGATAGCACATACATTTGCGTCCTGCTGTGGTACGTGTAACACGGCTATCAGTATGTCTTCGTTATCAAAATAACTTATTATAGATGGATGTGTGTAAATAACATTGTGACCAATCTTTACCAATCATGATAATATTAGATATCTTTGTTATGTCCGTTGTACAATTCGAAATATGATATGATTACATTAGCGTATCCTATCGTACGGATGGCGTTTGTCACAAACACATAGAAAGTCAAGTTAATTATTTGCCTTAAAACCAACGAGAATATATTGCACAACTTGAGACTTTTAATTGCATCTAATATCCGTTTTGTAAGAGATGCAGATGTTTGGAAATGTCGTCCACAGGTCTACTATAAAGCATTTAAAAATATTTACTGAGGCCTTGATGGTGTCACCCTGATAAAACACTGTTTTAGTTAGCGTATATTCTTTATAATCTTCGTAGAAAGAATATATGTCGTTCCAGCGTAATCTTCTTAAAATAGAAACTAGAAAACCCTTTCCACATCCATAAAAAATCTCTTCAAAAAGCCGAGTCGATTGTACAATTATGACTATATCATGATTACGTATTTGTTTCAGCAGTATTACAGCTTACGATGTTGTTTGTAAACAATTCGAGTCTAGACCAGAGAATCCAATGAAAATGATAATTAATCTTGTATATACTTGATGTTTTTGCTAGCCTGTGGTTAATCCACAACAACTTTATTATGCCATGAAGGTATGCCCTATTCTTTGGCAGATATTCCAGATATACACTGAAATACGGATATCTGGAAATAACGTAAAATACATGTATGTCGCACAAATCTGGAGGTCGAGCGTGTTCCATCGGGCTGTAGCCTCGGTGTCTTGCTGAACGGGCGTTGTCATGAAAGACAAACCAACACGCCTTGCAACATACAACATCCTGTTCTTTGACCGTTTGTTTTGGTGCAAAATATGGAGCTGGTTTCGTTCTGTTATAGCGACATATGAGTTTAAAATTCGAGGCTGCTAGACACGATTGCACCTATCAAGGAAGTAAAAGGTGAATCGGAGACACTGACCAGGGACGACCTGAACGGGGTCCATTGTCAGCTGTGGTTTGTTGGTATAGTCTGCTGATCACCGACTGTCAAACATTGATCACATTGGCAACTTCACGATGACTTCTTCCAGTTTCCAGTGTGCCGTACACTAACCACTTTGCAGTTCAGACACGCACAATGAATGAAATCAAGTAAATTACAACTGTGTCACCAACAAACCCATTGACAGAAATACTGGTCCACAAAGATGAATAGACTTTCCTTGGTCGTTAGTCATAGTATCAATAGCTGGTATAGCTTCTACTAACGTGATTGTGTGGTCAGGCTCGCTTGCTTGGTTGACGCATGCTATAGTATTCCAGTTTCGTAGATAGATGCTCATGATGTTTATCACCGGATTGCCTGGTCCATACTCGATAACATATATTGATATAGCTGGAATATTGCTGGAATATGGATACATGGATCATGGATCAATGGCTACAGCACTATCTCGTTTCTTAGACTGGCAACGGAAGTCCAAAGAGATTTAATCAATATACAAGCTAACTTGCCTAACATATTTTCCAAATTATATTTTCAGATCTGGAACACTGTTTTTATGGTCCTCGTGGCTGTGTCTGCTATCAACTATTGTCTGGAAACAATGCTTGAATTCCGTGTGCCAATCTCGGGTGCAGAAATCAACAGCTCAGTTCGAAAGAACCTCAGTGGAAATAATTTGAAGATCGAACTGTTGATGTTTACGAAGGTGTACCCTTCCCTGAGCGCCATTGATCTTGTTTGCCTCTGTATCTTTACCGTGGAGTTCATCCTTCACTTCCTGTCATGCGCACGGAAACGGAAGTTCATGAAGAGGTTCCTCACATGGGTCGACATCGTCACGATTTCCGGTGGATGGAGTGTGTATCTCACCGAGATGGGATTCAGAAATGGATTCGTTGCCAAAAACTACGACATGTTCATTTTGTATGTTGTACTTCGAAGTTTCTATATATTCCGGCTTTTCCGCTTTTTACGACTTTCGGAGCGATTTACCGGACTGAAGGTGATATTTTTGGCCATCAACCGTAGCAAATCGGAACTAATCCTGTTGGGGATTTGCTTCACGATATTCGCGACAGTGTTTGGATCTATACAATATTACTGCGAATTTGAAAACAATCACTTCGACACCGTACCAATATCAATCTGGTGGGCAGTGGTTACTATGACAACGGTAGGATATGGGGACTATGTTCCATCTGGGGTGTGTGGTTACCTGGTGGGGTCGACCTGTTCTCTTCTCGGGATTCTTGTCATTCCGATGCCCATTGCCATAATCGCTGCCAATTTCAATGACTTCTACAAGCGAAACCAGCAACGTCAACAGCGGCTGAAGAAACAGATGCCACCTCCTAAAAAGATGTCCACAATCAAAGTTAACCCCTGTTTATCGAAGTTAACCCATTAACCAGATTCTATTTAAGTTAACCTCTATTTACCACCTTAAACTCCGTTTACTCAGTTTAGACTTGTTTTTGGAAGTTCAACAATGCTAGTCAAGAAGGTCAAGATTCCTTTGTTGTAAAAGGTAAAATAGTGGTGACAAGTATATGTATGGGCCAATCAGTGATGACACCCGGTGTCCGCAAGACAATAAGAGGGTATATTAAACGTTATTCACCGAGCCTTTATAAGCACATGCCCTGATGGAATTTATGTCTTTCTACCATGTGGATATTTCAACAAGAGGGTCCACCAACCTTTCAAATATACTTTTGTCATTTTCCATGATACGCTCTACATATTCTGGGTGGTACTATGGGCAGACCTCTAAGTCACAACCACAAACAAATATAGAAGACGTCAACATCAGAGAACAACTAGTCTCGGTCATCTGCCGAAACAGATTCTACTGGGCGTTATAAGGAAAACTAGTTATGAAAAGTATTTGAGTGTGAATGTGTATGGTTTTACGCCGCTGTTAGCAATATACCAGCAACATCGCTTCGGGGGGATACGAGAAATTGTTTTACACAATGTACCCATGATGGAAATCATACCCGGGTCTTCGTCGTAACGAGCGAACGCTTTAGCCACAAGGCTACTGCACCTCCCCTAAAACTATTTGAAGTAATCAGTGAAAGTCAATAATGAACCCAGTTGTTCGTGAAACAAGGATCCTATTATTAACCATATTAACAGTCACTGGTAATAAATGGAGTATGGCAAAAACGTGCATGTTTTATGATGTAATGTAACCAAGCATTCCTACGCCCGTTTCTTTCGATTACACCTCGTCCATTAATTACGTTGATTTTCGCTCGTCACTTACGGTTCTTTCTTGAATATTTGATGCTCAACTCCACTTTCGGAGACACCCAACTATTAGGTTGTGGTCTGTAAATAGTTGAGTGTGGACCAGACATACTGTATGGTATGTGTGATAACTTGGAACGCACACACATGCCACATGTCATCGTATCCCAATTGCGTAGATCGATACTCATGATGAGTCATGATCACTGGATTGTCTGGTCCAGACTCGAGTATTTACAGAACGCCGTCATATTGCTGGGATATTGGCTTGAAGTGTTAAACAACGAACAAAACGACAAGACCGTAGGCTCACCGATATTTATTGGTTGTATCACACAGCTAATATTGATGCGCAGTTTCTAAGCGATGCTGCTCCAGTTTGATTAGAAACCACCCGCTAGTGTCCCACCTGCAATAACAGTTTGGTGAAAGATGTTTTAATTGAATTTCTTTTTAGTATGGTTAATGTCAAGTGTTTACATTAAGAACGTACAGCCCAAAACCGTTATGTCTATCTTACAACTCCTTAGAAACTAATGGCCAGGTGGTCAGGCTCACTGACCTGGTTGATGCATGTCATCGTATCCCAATTACCCAGATCGATACTCATGAATTGATTATTCACAACCCGCCATCATATAGCTGGGGAAATGATGAGCTCTTAACAACAACAAACAAACAACTTGATAACATTGGGAGGCCAAGTCACTTAACATCATGTCTTCATCTAGGTGATGTACTCGGGAAACACTTCGACAAAGAATGCCCTTGGGTGCCCTGTGTACATTCTGATCAATACGTCTGTGCCATCAGTACAATAAGCTACCATCTGCATGTGTATATTTGCCAGGTCAATAAGTACATTGGTTCTATGATCCATGGTATTCGCATTGGATTTACAGGTACTGTTATACACTGGAACACCGTTATTCCTATTGTATATAGACGTATTAATTCATCAACAGAACACTGACTGCTTCGGTTAATCCCTATGATGACAATTTCTATGTAAGGTCAAGGTAGACGTGTACTGCTGTTGTGTCCTTCTCTTCTGAATGATAATTAAATGTGGACTGATCTAATCATGAATTACATTATTGTATTGTATTGTATTAAGTATTGCGATCGAAATTAATGGTACATTAAAAAAACACACCAAAGAACAATCAGTCATAGCAATCTGACCAAACAGATTCGACTGTGAGTGAAAGGTAAAATCATGGTGAAAATTATGTAAATAGATCACTGAAAAAACAGTGATGAAACCCATGAGTCAACTAAGAGACGTGTTCTCGTCCGTGTCACTGAATTTGACCACGAACACAGTAAGACGCCTCTTTCAACTGTCATGGATAAGGTGAGTGGAGTGTCACCCTACTTTGAGCTCTGACAAATCTTGAATTTTACAGTGATTAATGTACTTGTATGGTCTCCCAAACCTCACTTAAACTGTTTAATTAGGATGTAGTTTCACACCTCTGAAGAAATCATGTTTCAGGAAGATACTGATGTGAACCCGTCGCAAGACTTTGTTGACAGTGTAATGGCACGTAGCTGGGTAACGTGGTAACTATACACAGTATCAATCAATCAACCAACAACAGTAAGAAGAGGCCACTAGTCCAGGAACCGAAAGCGAACGAGTCTGTGAACAACAAGAAGTTAAAGAGTAACCATAGTTGCCGACGCAAACAAAAGTAACTCTGAAGCAAAAAAAATAAGTTTGTTTGGCCAACGTGAATCAAACATGGAACAGAAACCTGTGGAAACGTTGCACAAACTTATTGATAACAAAACTGAAGCTCACTTATCTGTGACCTTGGTTTTACTCAAGAAGCAGTATAGTGAGCTTGTAAAGACAACACACAAACAAGAAGCACAACGAGAGTTGATCATTGACATAAAACATTTCCCGAGGGACAGAATGGAAATGTGGTCTCTTAAGTCAATGGTCTTCTGAAAGATGGTCTAACATTGCGTGATGTTACAGTGTCGAAAGCAGTTTAACGCCGCACTCAGAGGTTTGCAAATAACCGAGTCTGGGCCAGACAATCCAGTGATCAACATCATGAGCATCGATCTACGCAATAGGGATACGATGACATGTGTCAACCAAGTCAGCGAGGTTGACCACTTGATCCCGTTAGTCGCCTCTTTGTGGCTGAAGTGTTAGGAAAGTATGTAACGTGCATCTCCGGACCATGACCCTGACGGTGGCGAGACGTCCAACTCATCAACATACGGTATCCAGCTAATGGTTCCAGGCGTGAAAGACACATCAGGCGGGACGTGGACAAGAGTTGCCGTTCTTCACGGGATGAACGGACTGCCAGCCAAACCTCTGACAGGCCCCAGAATGAACATTAGCCAGTCTTTGGTTTTGGGAATGTAAACGGCTGGAGCGCCGACATTTCTTCTGACAGTAACCAGGTACGTACTACACAGACTGCATAGCATAGCAGCAACTCATCTGACAAATGACAACGGTTTATCTGTACCTGGTTATACATGGTTTGGTCAAATTTGAAAGTTATTACCCACTTTGGCTAAGTGTGGTCCAGCTTTCCAAGTAAATGTCATGGATGATCCTTTTGAAAGAATATTATGGCTTTCTATGCGACGGAGATCTTCTAGCAATGTTTACCATAGACGTATGTTATCTGGCATCACACATCAACATTGACTCGGCATATAGTTTCTGCATTTATGACCAATGGTGAAATCCAGTTTGGATTTAGAAAGGAACATGGCGCAGTTATGAGCGTTTTGCTCTTGAAAGCACAGTAATCATTTTTAATAAACGCAAACGTAAAGTTCAAACTGTAAACTACACTCTTGGCAATGAAAACATCGCACCAGGAGATTCCACTACTTACGGCGGTATACTTCTAACGTCTGATTTAACATGTAAATCTAGAATTGAAAAGTGCTGTCAGAAGGCAAGACAGAGTGTTAATTCCCTTAAATGCTTGGGGCTAAATAACACTGACCTACATCCAGCTACCAGTGTTAAGATATGGCAAAGAATGATTCTGAAAACAAGTTTTTATGGCTGTGAACTATTGTTTGACATTAAAGGGCAGCAACTTTGGTTGCTAGAAAACACACAGAGGTACTTTGCCCGCACTGTCCAGGGACTAGATAAGAGATCTCCGTCTGAATCCACTATTGCAAACTTAGGATTGTGGACCATGATTGGCTACATTGATAAAAGTAAACTCCAGTTCTTTGGCTCTTTATGCAACACTAGTTGTGACAATCTCATAAAACACATATTCTGTGCTTCCATGGCTAATACACCCCGAAAATCAACTATTTGTGGAGATCTTCAGTCTGTTTTGTGCAAATACAACCTTAGAAACTACTTACATACTTACTTAGACAGTGGTTCATTTCCCCCCAAACACCAATGGAGACGAATCATAAACAAACACGTACAAGAATATGAAGAACACATGTGGCGTAACAAAGTATCACTTAATGCAGGACTGTCTCGTTACATGCGAGCTCATACCTCACTGACATATCACATACTTTTGAACTTAGCATTTTTATACCCTGAACACAGAGCAGCCTTGCAATTATGTTTGAAACTTTCATCACGAAATAAAATCTCAAAAGAATGTTTGCTTTGTAACAAGCACGCTTATGACTATGACAACCATGTGATACTACACTGTGAAATATTATTAGGTCTCCGAAATAACTTTTTCTCATCTCTGATTGATATACTTGATGTTGAAACGTATGTAAATTTTGAAATGTTGGAAGACGACGAAATGCTCTCAACTCTCCAAGGTGCAGCTACACAGTTCACACGATCCCTAGTGCGGGACACATACCATGCTGTCATTATAAACTTTGCAAACTATGTCTATCATTTGAAACAATATCTTGAGTTTGTATTTTAATGGAGGCACAAGTAACGCAATCCCTTTTGTGAATGTTTCTGTACATACCAATTGTCAACTTTGAATAACATTGTCCTGTTTGTAAATACTATTGTATTGTATGTTTGATTGAATTCATGTATCAATAATCTTCGGATTGATTTCTGGAGGAAATAAAGAATCTCTCTCTCTCTCTCTCTCTATTTGACAAGAATGTGCAGAAAATGAAACGACGCCGTTAAAAATAAGTGTGAAATTGAAATCTCCGAAATAATGTCCCCAGGGAATATTTGAATACAGGGAAAACATTTCCCATGGAGACAATGAGGGATGCCGGGTCATTGTCAAGTGACTAACAGGAAGTACCCGATAAATGGATATATCCGATAAATCCGAGTTAGTTAAACAGCTGACTGTACCAGAAACCATACTCATGGGACAGAAAATTACAGTCACCTGTTACTAAATGAGAATCCTGTTTTTTGAATCTCCAATTGGTGAGGATGAAATTGAATCCTCAGTGAAATCTGTGAAGAATGGTTGCACAGGAGAGGGGAGCTACCCATAGAAATTCTTATAAACACTATATGGTTGTATATACATTCTATGTTCTCTCATAACTGTTACAGAATGACTCATATATTACACCATTGCATTCTCATATCCTTTTACATGTGTTTATGAGGTGAGACTCAAAAATAAAGTATCTGTCTGTCAATCTGGCTTATTTTCAGAGCCATTCCAACACGCAATTTTCTCACGCAGAGAACATTATCTGACGAGTGACACAAAGTCTTGGATATCTCATTACTTAAAATTCTGCACTGCAATAGTTTAATTCCTAATACGTGCCAGCAATAGTGTCATGATCAAACGAACGTGAACAATACTTGCTGATAGTGTTTCAAACGCACAAATAGTTTCGTGATCTGTCATCAGTGTTGTAACCTGTTAGCAATAATAACTTATCAACGAACGTTAATCAGGTCTTTTGTTCTTGTTAACAAAAGTATACAAAAATAATGCGTTTTCCACCAGACAACCAGATTTCTATCTTTAGTGAAAACACTGGTATCATCGCTCTTGACGATTGATAAACATGATGAATCGTTTAATCGATCTGATTTCATCCTATCAATATGGAAACGGGTTGTCGCTTTCAGTTGACAAAACCCGTATTGTTGTACAAGTGGATTTGTTGCATGGACCGGTCTTTTGTCTTTGTGGGGTTTTTCAGAAATTAACTGGGGCGGTGGGGTAGTCTAGTGGTTAAAGCGTTGGCTCGTCACGCCGAAGACCCGGGTTCGAATCCCCACATGGGTACTATGAGTGAAGCCCATTTCTGGTGTCCCCCGCCGTGATATTGCCGGAATATTGCTAAAAGCGGCGTAAAGCCAAACTCAGTCAGTCAGTCAGAAATTAACTTAAGTATGGTTAATGAAGAAATTAAGTTAAATATGGTTTATGAAGGAATAAACTTAAGTATGGTATGAAGAAAGAAGATTCATTCACAAACAATTTCCCATTTAAGCAGTTTTCATACATTGATATATACTCTTCAAAAAATGTAGGGGGACCTCATTTATAATTTTTTCAATTGAAAAAAATGGGAGATATATCGGTGTGAATAAATGTTTATATGATAATAATGAATGTTTTGAGAGTGCATCATCACTTGCACTTCCCTATGACCATAGTTGTTTGTACAGTAATCTTGAAAGATGGTTGGTGTATGGCGTGAATTTTGCATGTGTATTTTGCATGTCAAACGATTTTCATTAAAACCACACACACACACACACACACACACACACACACACACACACACACACACACACACACACACACACACACACACACACACACACACCCGGCAAGAAACAAACACTAACAACTGTGTGATGCAAGATGATTTTCAAAATTAATGGTATACAGAGATTTATCGACCTTCTTCGCCTAGTCGAATGAAAACGATCACCTTAATTATAAGTGATGTGTAAATATACGTATGTTTGGGGTCACTGGATCGATATATTACTCGGAGAAACACACACATAGGTGGCCGTACATCTTTGTATATTCAGTGATTCTCATTTAATATCTTATTATCCATGCCGATTTGCTGATTATAAAAATAAATAAAACAGAACTTAGTGAAAGTCTTTCGCTGTTAGTTCAGTCAATGCACGTTGTTTTCAGAACGCACACTAGAAAGAAGTGGAAACTGAGCTGGATTAAACCTATTGTCCTTAACGTGTTTATCCACATCAGAACTACAATTCAAAGCAACAAAACCCTTTCCACATCCATAAGAAGCTCAAATGTAAAAATAATGTATTTGTATTGCCATGACATAAAAGGTAAAAACGTTTAAATGTTTGAAGTTTTGAATTACGTTTGCACAAAACAGTTTTCAGTATTGAAATGTGTGACTGTATACCAAAGGAAGTGTGTCTGCTTATTATCATGGTAATAGAGTTTCCTCTAGACAGTGAATGAGTTTAATTGTAATGGCTCTCTGGCAATATTTTTGTCATGTGGTATAGCTATTACGGTTGGTGTATTTCTAAAACATGTTAGTGTCCGTGGGGTAGCCTAGTGGTTAAAGTGTTCGCCTGTCACACCAAAGACCAAGGTTCGATCCTTAGGTACAAAGTGTGAAGCCAATTCCTCCAAAATATTGCTAAGAGCGTCTTGAATCTAAACTCACTCATTCATGATAATTGATAGTGGGAGAATAATGAAGCTTTCGTAAAATGTCAAGAGTGAGTGAGCGAATGAGTTAAAATCTTTAGTCACATCGGCAGTATTTCAGCCATATCGTGACTATATCAAGTTATATATTGATAACAACTATAGGTAAATTATAAAAAACCAGTCAACGAAGGACAATAAAACAACTAAATTATCACAGATATAATTTAAAACTAGTAATTAAATCTAAAACAGATTAATTGAAGAAGACAATACAATATAAAACACGGGCTACATATCGCCCACAACTGAAGGTAGATCACCATACCAAGGACTATGGGGACTGCAAGGCCCGTAGCTGGATTTACACCATCCCTTCAGCGCTGACGATTGTGGGAACATTTAGCCATATTTAAAAATAAAAACAATTACCAGGTTTAAAAAAATTGGTAAGTTTAAATTTACTTTGAAAGTTTTGGGACTAACGTACCCTCTCAGGAGGACAATAATTTTACGATACTTTAATCCCCTTTGAGGATACAGTCAATAACAATTGTAGTTGCAGAATTGGTAATTTATTCCACCGTTTATAAAATATCATTCATCTATTGTACAAAACATAAATTTATCCAAATTTATCAAATTTATCAAGTAATTCTTTTTCCTTTAAAAATCCAATTATTAAATGATAATTAACATTATATAAAGATCCTTGATTGTTTTGACATTAAAATATATATTTTTATGATGTAAAATGTCAAGAACTTGTGCGATAAGTTTGTTTTGTGGTGTGAATAACAACCACAGATTTGACTCAACTCCCCATCTCACACCCGGCAGAACGATCCTTGTTCGAGGCCCATCGATTGGATTTGATTGGTTTGTTGTTTACGTCGCACACAGCAATATTCCCGCTATATTGCGGCGGTCTGTAAATAATCGAGTCAGACAATCCAGTGATCAACAGCATGAGCATCGATCTACGCATTTGGAATACGATGACATGTGTCAACCAAGTCAGCGAGCCTGACCACCCTATCCTGTTAGTCGCCTCTTACGACAAGTATGGGTGGCTGAAGACCAATTTTAACCCGGATCTTCGCGGTCCTTCGAGGGGGATTGATTTCTACAAGATTGGTTGTATGTTGGGGAGGTCGGGGCAGAGCGGACAGGTGGGGTAAAGTGATTTCCACGTTAATAGAAATATATACACTACCACCAGACACCGCCCCTGATATCTATAGAAATATATACACTACCACCAGACACCGCCCCTGATATCTATAGAAATAGAAGCGACAAACTCTTTCCACATCCATAATAAATCTCGATGTCGATGTACAATTGTGACTGTATCATGAGTATATAAATGTATTTGTTTCAGCAGTATTAGGCCTGTACGATGTTGTTTGTAAACAAATCGAGTCTGGACCGGAGAATCCAGTCATTGTCACCATGCGATACAATGACAGAGCCTGTGCTTATGAATCACAATGAAATAGTGATGATACCCGGTGTTCGTGAAAATGTGAGCGTATCCTGCCCCACCGTCATAAACATATGTAAAGTCAAGTCCATCGTTCACCGTTGGATGGTCAAATCTCTCAGAGCAGGTCTGACGCCTCAGCAAGAACAGGTTTTGTCTGATGTTGTAGTCAGTTGTTCACATGAAGGACCTAGGGAACGTATGGTACAAGTCAAAATAGGGACTTGCACCGGAATCACCGTCAGTATGAATTGTGATATGCGTGGGATGGTCACTTTTCCCAGACCAGAGTGATTTGACGCCTCAGCAAGAACAGGTTTTATCTGATGTTGTATCAATGGCACTACACAGTACAAGGCCCTTAAAGCTGAGTTTAGTTCTTGTCACCTAAATGACTTGCCGTGTATATTCACTGTGACTGACTGTATACAAACAGCAACATATAATGTTGAATATATCTGGCAACAATCGATAGGGAAGGGTGGAATCAGTAGTGACAACCCGGGTGGCAAAGTAAAAACCTTTACAATCAATACCCACAATGTCCCCAGCTACTCCAGTACTGTTCATCATTGAGAGCCTTTCAAACCCGGGCTTAAGATCGATGACTTAACATAGATGTTTCTTGGTGGTTATACAGTGGACACTCTGATAAACAATGAATAATATGGATCACGACATTGAGACGTAGGATGACACTTCATATGTATTTTGTATAAATCATAATTTAACTGGCTCGTGTATCGTAATTGGGTATGACCAATAATCAACGTTTTACAGCATGAGAAAAACACGAAGGTGCAACACATTTTGTTTTATGTACGACTAGAACTGGAATACTGATGCCTTATACCATAAAATTACAGTCGATGGAATAATAGAGCTAGTTGAGCACTTAGATCCATTGGATGGAAAATCAGTCTGGAATTCTGAAGTCATGTAATATATTTAAACGGACAGTAGTTGGTAGAGTATCTTTAAGATACATTGTATTTTGCAGAACAAATATGTTTCACATTTCCTCCTTTGTGCTTCACGTTTCCTCACGTTTCCCTGATTCAATTAACATCTAATCCAAGAAGATCCGGGTGAGAATTTGTCTTCAGCGACCCATGCCTGTCGTAAGAGGCGACTAACGGGATCGGGTGGTCAGGCTCGCTGACTTGATTGACATATGTCATGGTATCCCAGATGCATAGACCGATGCTCATGATGTTGATCGCTGGATTGTCTGACTCGATTATTTACAGACCCCTCAACAGTTGGATTATTGTTGAGTGCGGCGTTACAAACAAACAGTCATAAAACCTCTTTGTGAGGGAAGTATTATTTTGGGAGCCCAGAAAATATTCTGACTGTTCGAGATTTTCTAAGAATTGACAATTCTACATTACACGCAGTAATGTATTCCAGTTCAGGATAAACTGTCACTGCATATATCCTGAATATCTAATACTGAATATATCTGGCAAACATCTATGGAATCCGGTATGGGTGAAATGATATAACTCAATTATCAACCCAAGCGACATCCACAGTGGTATCTTACACTCCTTTAGAATCAATGTTCCACAACATCTCCGGCAGCGGTACCTCTTATTGTGTCATTCACCATTAAGTTCCTGTTGCACAAAGACGTTTCCCTCAATTATATTAAATTCTACAACATTGTACAGCGTTTATTGTCGCCTTTTGTACTGTATTAATCAATTTTTTGCAATAAAGTAATATTTTATATTTGCAATGAATTTTTGTATTTTGATGATTGTACAGTTAGGAATGGTCTGGCGATCAAAGATACAGGTGAACCATGAATATTTACAACTGATATCAGACCCCCTAGGGAGTATCGTGTTGGTGTTCAAGCTATTTAGATAATAAAGGTAGAGGGTTTTGAGTAACCATTGACTTTCATAAAATATAGAACAGCGCTCGACTCCTAAGTGTGTTGGAACTTTGACTTATTACCGTTGGGATTATTGGCATTGAGAAACGACAACAAGACCTCAGACAAAAGAAATATAGTTGATAAAGCCTTCATTGTCCGCCTCCATCGTAGAATAAGACAACGTGAAAGGCTTGTGTTTCGAATATACTGGAAATGTACAGTGATTGGAAACCTGTTTTGTGTATCAGTACAAACAACAATGAATGGATGATTTCTTAGAAGACTAATTTCACTGTGTGTAAACCCGAACTATTCCACATCGAAAATACTGGGAAAGCATATTGATACGAGTTATGGATCAGAAAAATATCAATGAATTATTTCTTCTTAGACTTATTGTATTGTGTGAAACCCGAACTATTCCGCTTCGAATGACACAATCATAATGAGACATTGTATCCATTCTGGACGCGTTATGTATACTGTCGGGGAAAAAAAGTATACACTTGAAAAGTAGAAACGCCCAAAATATTAGAAACGTAATTTAGATGTTGCAGAAAACAGTCGCAGAACAAAGCAAAAGTAAGGTCCAAAGTTTGTATACTATCTTTGCCAAACACATCACCATGGATTGCCTTTAGCAATATTCCTACGGTGGTCTTAAAATATTCTCGATCACACAATTCAGTGATTAATATCATGAGAATCGATCTGAGCAGTTATGATACGATGACATTCATCAACCAAGTCATGACGTCATACCACCCGTTAGTCGCCTCTTAAGACCAGCATGGTTTTCTAAAGATTCTAGTCCGGATGTTCAAGGGTCCTTGCTAGGTGTAGTATGTACAGGTAAATATTATATGTATGCAGAAGACGCATGGTGGTGTAGACACAGTTGCTGTCGTATTGACGAAACAGAAAAGTTATACCTTACATCAATATGAAGAAACTGAGTCAATCTGATTCGGTTGTATCACAAACATCCACATATTTCCTTCTAAACACAATTTGTCACTAATTAGTCACTATTGATGTTCTTGAAGTAACTTTTAAATCAAGCGACACATCCTTGACAGACAAGTGTGTTCAACAAAAACTCGACAAATCGATACCCGTAACCAATGCGACAACCTGGTCGCAATGCACGCTATAGAATCAATACCCCACAATATCTCCAGTAACTCAACTACTGTTGATCTTGTCGAGTCACTTACATCACGACGAATCCCTCAACCAGGTTGCATTGCTTCATGTCCAGAGGAATCTGTTTCGGAAGATAATCGAGACGGATTATTCTCTAGTTTTGACGTCTATTTATATTTGCTAAAAAGCCACGACAGAAAAAGGTATGACAAAACAACGAATTAAACTGTGCGTCGGCGGGTTTTCCTTTACGACATCTACTGAAGTTCTGTCAAGATTCCCTGAAACCAAACTGGGTAAAATAAGTCAGTCGAGTCCGTACTATGACCGGACTTGTGATGTGTATTCTTTCGACAGAGACCCTAACGTGTTCAGCTGTATTCTGAATATGTATAGGACATCTGAACTTCATCTTCCGTCCAACATCTGCGGCAATGCCATACGACGGGAACTGGAGTTTTGGGAGATTCCTGAGACTCAGATCTCCGAGTGCTGTTGGATCATCATGTTCCAAGTGGACCAGGGCGAGGAGATCAGTCAGGATTTGGCTGCTAACTTTGAAAAGTCTACCAACGTGGAAACAGAGTCACCTTGTGGCAGATTCAGGGATAGTCTTTGGAAATGCCTCGACCAACCAAATTATTCAAGGATTGCAAAGGTTAGCTGTTGTTAGGAGTATTTTCTCAGAGTTTTAAAAATGTTCTTTGTGTATTTAGTATGCATTCGATTTGTGGGAAGATCATTATACATTTGTCTTGGGATTCTGGGTAAGATTGGGCCCCTTGTTTTTTGTTTGTTTGTTGTTTAACGCCGCACTCAGCAATATTCAAGCTACATGACGGCGGTCTGTAAATAATCAAGTATGGACCAGACAATCCAGTGATCATGAGTTTCGATCTACGCAATTGGGGTGACATGTGTCAATCAAGTGAGCGAGCCTGACAACCGATCTTGTCAGTCGCATCTTACGACAAGCATGGGTTACTGAAGACCAATTCCAACCCTGATCTTCAGTGGTGTGGCCCCTCGTATAGAGGCCGTAAGACTCGACTTAAGGATCAGATGGTCAGTCTCTCATGACACGTCATGGTACTCTGATGGCGCACAGTCACAATCATAGCTATTATCATAATATCAAACCAAGAAATATAATCAGGGTAAAAACCGTTTGTATCAGACAAATTATAGGAACGATCAAATTCAAGCGGATAGCCTCACTACCCTCACACAAACACTGGTTTCGTTTGGAGACGTATAGTATAATAGACAGTTCATACGAAAGTCCCTGAATCAATTTGAAAAAAAATGCACTTAACCACAGTAATTCATAGCTGTACACAACTACAAACATAGTTTTTGTGACCCTTTCAAGACCGGAGTTTAAAAACATACATATAAACTCGCCCTTATACCCATTTTACAGCGTACTTCACCCTGAACCTTGGAATGTGTAGCCGTAAAAATATGTGTTTTTTATGACTTAAGGTAAGGGTCGAGAAAGCGTGCAGTGACAAAATACATATACTATACATTCTGCATAAATAACAATTAAATGAAACAAGAGTCAAAAGCACGATCTTGAAAACATGAAACCGCAGTAAATAAACACGACCAAGTCAGAAAATCTGCGCGAAATTATAGCTGCATCTTGACACCATGATAAATTGAAGTTTTAAAGCTTTCAGCATATCTTGGCACTACGGACAAAAAGCGACAAAACCATTCCCATTATCATACGAAATCTCCGCTAAATTCAGATTTCATCGTGTGATAAGCATGTGCCATCTGACTTTATCATAAACAAAGTCCATTATACGATCCCGACCATATGATAAATATGTGTGATCTGACTTTATCATAAATAAAGTCCATTATACGATCCCGACTATATGATAAGCATGGGTTTTCTGACTATGTCATACACGAAGTCCATTGTACGATCCCGACTATATGATAAGCATGTGTTGTCTGACTATGTCATACACGAAGTCCATTGTACGATCCCGACTATATGATAAGCATGTGTTGTCTGACTATGTCATACACGAAGTCCATTGTAGGATCTCGACTGTATGATAAGCATGTGTTGTCTGACTATATCATACACGAAGTCCATTGTAGGATCTCAACTGTATGATAAGCATGTGTTGTCTGACTATGTCATACACGAAGTCCATTGTAGGATCTCGACTGTATGATAAGCATGTGTTGTCTGACTATATCATACACGAAGTCCATTGTACGATCTCAACTGTATGATAAGCATGTGTTGTCTGACTATGTCATACACGAAGTCCATTGTAGGATCTCGACTGTATGATAAGCATGTGTCGTCTGACTGTATCATATGCAAAGTCCATTGTACGATCTCGATAAGCAAGAACCATTTGGCGCTATTTGAAATCTTGGTAAAAAGTGCATGCTCGATTGTACCTCAAAAGTAAACACAAATGGCTTGAACTGCTGGAATATTCCTCGACATGAATGGAAAGTTGACAACTGGAATGCTAAAATCATCCCTTTTTGACATATGGCATTGTGGAGAGTTTTTGTTTGTCAATGTGAATCTTTATACATATATATAAATATGAAACAGCTGAGGCGGTCTCACTTGCTTCCTCAGTTGATGAAACACTTGTCTCCTTAATTTCAAGATTAGGTGGGTAAATCAGTGAAAGGGAATTGGCTATTGGATGTTTTTTTTTAACAATATTACATTGTCGATATACCCGAAGCTTATGTTTAACTTCTTGGCTAAATTAGCTTGTTTTCACTTTGCGAAACCGAGCAGAAAGTTTGATTCATATGCATAGAAATACAGATCCGCCAGGAGGGGAGCACAGCTGGTGCCAATGGGGATGTCTGTTTCTTGTCTCAAGGTTTTATCCCCCAATTTTATCATGACTAAGTCCAGCATTTCACCTGTTAAATTTTAATCTGGAATGGATTTTTCCTCAGATTGTGCAGACATTCCACGAGTGTATGTACGTAACAAATGCCATGATTGCCATCAATTTCTTCTTCAGACAAAGGCATGGGCCTGCATTATAGATTACTTGATATCCAAACAATGCCAAGTTCCGTGTCTAGACAGTTCACATTATGAAAGTGATGTTGTTTTGTAAACCGAAACAATGCCAACTTTCTCGTACAATTCATCTCCACAACGGAAATGTGTGACAACATTGATCCATTGTACTCACATGAAATCCAATGGGTTTTTATGAATACTGCCATAAATCATGATACGAATGGATTTGGCCCACTTGGAACAATGAAGAATTATATTCCAAATATTGATTTTGTTCGCTCGTGGTCATTTGAAATGTCTGTCCATTGTTTCCTCCCAGCTGATGCAGCAGACTACGCATTGCAAGACATTTTTGTAGGGAAATAATTTGGATGACGTCTTTAAAATCTCCATAGATTCCGCATGCAAGTTGTAGACATCAAACTCTGGTCCTAGTGGAGTATACTGACAAGGGACGGAGAGTGGTCTATTGAAAGACCCATCTTGTCTTTCAGTCTTGTGGAAAATATTCTTTACACTCTGAATCTGCATGCATTGATTTTAATAACAAATGGACTCTTTTATTTCTGGTTCAACTGTTTAAATCAGTGGAAGGGAATTGGCTGTATGAATATGTTTGAACGATCATAGCAGGTCATCGATATACCTGGAGTTAAACACTTTAGTCAAATACCGCTGTGTCGACCTGGGATGTATCAAACTGTGATGTGTCGAACTAAGGTTCTCTTGTTGTTTCGAAGTAAAAGCTGGGTCTGTGGGTTTTCCTTACTTGGTCATCAGTTTACGGCTGTGTCGAACTGTGATGTGTCGAACTAAGGTTGTCTCGAAGTCAAAGCTGGGTCTGTGTGTGTTCCTTACTTGGCCACAGTTTACTGCTGTGTCGAACTGTGATGTGTCAAACTAAGGTTGTCTCGAAGTCAAAGCTGGGTCTGTGTGTGTTCCTTACTTGACCACAGTTTACTGCTGTGTCGAACTGTGATGTGTCAAACTAAGGTTGTCTCGAAGTAAAAGCTGGGTCTCTGTGTGTTCCTTACTAGGCCATCAGTGTACTGCTGTGTCGAAGTGTGATGTGTCAAACTAAGGTTGTCTCGTTGTCTCGAAGTAAAATCTGGGTTTCTGTGTATTTACGCAGTAGCTTTCAGCTTCAACACAAGGGTGTTAGACTCTAATCTGGTTTAACATGGCCACTCACAGTGGAAAATAAGAAATAGATCGGCACAGAGGGGCGCTTAACTGGAAACCATGAAAGCGCCTCATATCCCTTATAATGTTAGTTGTGGCTTAAATCCACGTTCAGTATTTCAGTTGTATGACGGCGGCCTAATACTCGAGACATGACGAGACAAACTAATAGATAATCGAGGCCTCTTTTACAAGACCAGATAGATGATCGAGACCTGACTAGACAAACCGGATAGATAATCTCGGATAGTATACGAGGTATTTCGTCAAGCCAGTACTCAACAAGTCAAGTGTTAGGATTTGTGTTCTCATACTAATAGATTCACATCTTTTACCGAGCTGTCACTGAATTTTATTTCGTTCATCAGATTCAATGAGCAGGTTCAATATTCCAGCACATTCACGGTTGGCAACACAAGAAATGGGCTTCACATGTACCCATAAGAGAATTGAACCCGGGTGTAATCTTAGACGAGCGAATGGCTTAACCATAAGGCTACCCCACTGCCCCCTGACCAGGTTGGTTCACATGATGACTGCGATACAATGTACAGTGGAGACAGCATTTTAATGTTTACCACAAACCTCAAGTCAGATCTCACCTGACTGCCCAATTAACAGGTATACAGGTAACCAAATACCACTGTGATGACATGTTACCCGCCCCTTTCATGTTGACTGCCGCGTGATGGATTGCAACATGAACATCATCAAGCGTGGTCGTTGTGGGTTAAGTGGGCCTATTGGTTTGTAATTCTCACTGTTGGTAATTGGAATTCACTGCCCGGTTCCGGAAACCGGATTTCTGGATAAAGAAGTATGCATTAGATGTGATATTTTTTTCGTTTCACGTAAACATCGAGCTGTAGACGAGGTTTCAATGTATCTAGTGTCTGGATTCGTATTTTGTTGACATCGAAACTAATGTTTGGTATTCTACGTACATTATATTGTATAGAATGTTTGTTTATATTGTCCGGTTAGCTATACCCATTTGTTTCAATAAATGTTTTTTTCTGGAAAACAATTGTTTGTTTGAGTTAGTGAACATGCTTTTTGCGCCGTTTTCAGCAATATTCCATCAATATCACGGCGGGGGACACAATATATAGGCTTCGCCCGTTGTGCCCATAATTTGTTTGAACTGAAGACAAAGATGAAGTGTCTCATGAACATTCACAAAAATAATGATTCATTCGTCGAATAAATCTTCAAAGATATGTCCTTCGTTGTCAGATAGCACATACATTTGCGTCTTGCTGTGGTACGTTAACACGTCTACCAATCTGTCTTCGTTAACAAAATAACTTATTATTGATTGATGTGTGTAAATAACATTGTTGTCAATCTTTACCAATCATCATAAAATTAGATATATTTGTTGTGTCCGTTGTACGATTACAAGTATAATATGATTACATTAGCGTATCCTATCGTACGGATGGCGTTTGTCACAAACACATCGAAAGTCAAGTTAATGATTTGCCTTAAATCCAACGAGAATATATGGTACAAGTTGAAACTTTTAATTGCATCTGATATCAGTTTTTTAATTTATTTTTAACATCTATATCCACAGTGCAATATATGTAGACTACATTCACAATATACATATACTCAATATACTTTCACAAATCACCATCATACAATTAATAGATATCTTTGAATATGTTTGCATACTTTATGTCTATGTATCCAATAGTGGTAATAGTGATTGAATACACTTACAATATGTTTCCTAACCTAATATTCTCAGTGAATAGACTGTAAATAACTCACTGTTATTGCATGTAGAGTAAGCATTATATTTTGTAATTTCATAATATTTTGATATCTCCCCTACTACATGCTTGAAATTTGGAACTTGTTTTATTTTGTGTGTATATATTATCTGTTTCACAACAAGACATATTGCAATTAAAGAATTATTATTTTCCCCTTTAAATCCAAGTAAGATGTTTTCTGGTGTATAGTCGATGATGCCTTCAGTTACAGCCATTAGCCATCTAGTCAAACTCTCCCAAATCTTTTGAACAATTACAGAATAGATGGACAATTATTTCTAATTCTTTTGAACAGAATGTACACATAGAAGTGTCTTTTAGACTGATTTTATTTAGGAATATGTTTGTAGGTATAATATCGAATAATGTCTTCATCTGTAACCATTTCAAATTACTACATTTTGTGCATCATATATAAGTTCGTAGCATTGTGTTATCGTACTGTGTTTCAAAGACTCTTTCCCACTTTTTATGGGCATATGCTTTAAGCAGACCTCTTACTCGAGCTCCAGTAGTCGTCGTCTTTTCATTGACCAGGGACGACCTGAACGGGGTCCATTGTCAGCTGTGGTTTGTTGGTATAGTCTGCTGATCATCGACTGCCAAACATTGATCACATTGGCCACTTCACGATGACTTCTTCCAGTTTCCAGTATGCCGTACACTCCGGACTTTGCAGTTCAGACACGCACAATGAATGAAATCAAGTAAATTACAACTGTGTGACCAACAAACCCATTGACAGAAATATTGGTCCACAAAGATGAATAGACTTTTCTTGGTCGTGAGTCATAGTATCAATAGCTGGTATAGCTTCTACTAACGTGATTGTGTGGTCAGGCTCGCTGACTTGGTTGACGCATGCTATAGTATTCCAGTTTTGTAGATAGATGCTCATGATGTTTATCACCAGATTGTCTGGTCCATACTCGAAAATGCATATTCATATAGCTGGAATATTGCTGGAATATTCATACATGGATCAATGGCTACAGCACTATCTCGTTTCTTAGACTGGCAACGGAAGTCCAAAGAGATTTAATCAATATACAAGCTAACTTGCCTAACATATTTTCCCAATTATATTTTCAGATCTGGAACACTGTTTTTATGGTCCTCGTGGCTGTGTCTGCTATCAACTATTGTCTGGAAACAATGCTTGAATTCCGTGTGCCAATCTCGGGTGCAGAAATCAACAGCTCAGTTCGAAAGAACCTAAGTGGTAATAATTTGAAGATTGAACTGTTGATGTTTACGAAGGTGTACCCTGCCCTGAGCGCCATTGATCTTGTTTGCCTCTGTATCTTTACCGTGGAGTTCATCCTTCACTTCCTGTCATGCGCATGGAAACGGAAGTTCATGAAGAGGTTCCTCACCTGGGTCGACATCGTCACGATTTCCGGTGGATGGAGTGTGTATCTCACCGAGATGGGATTCAGATATGGATTCGTTGCCAAAAACTACGACATGTTCATTTTGTATGTTGTACTTCGAAGTTTCTATATATTCCGGCTTTTCCGCTTTTTACGACTTTCGGAGCGATTTACCGGACTGAAGGTGATATTTTTGGCTATCAACCGCAGCAAATCGGAACTAATCCTGTTGGGGTTTTGCTTCACGATATTCGCGACAGTGTTTGGATCTATACAATATTATTGCGAATTTGAAAACAATCACTTCGACACCGTACCAATATCAATCTGGTGGGCAGTGGTTACTATGACAACGGTAGGATATGGGGACTATGTTCCATCTGGGGTGTGTGGTTACCTAGTGGGGTCGACCTGTTCTCTTCTCGGGATTCTAGTCATTCCGATGCCCATTGCCATAATCGCTGCCAATTTCAATGACTTCTACAAGCGAAACCAGCAACGTCAACAGCGGCTGAAGAAACAGATGCCACCTCCTAAAAAGATGTCCGCAATCAAAGTTAACCCCTGTTTATCGAAGTTAACCCATTAACCAGATTCTATTTAAGTTAACCTCTATTTACCACCTTAAACTCCGTTTACTAAGTTAAGACTTGTTTTGGGAAGTTCAACAATGTTAGTAACAGTTGATGCCTGTTTATCGAGGTCAAGTACAGTGTATCAAAGTTAACTCATGTTTATCTTAGTTATCCATATCCATGAAGATCACTGCTTGTCTTAACAGGCGACTGATAGGATCAGATGGTCAGGTTCGCTGGATGCATGTCCCAATTGCGTAGAACGACGCTCATGATGTCAGCCACTGGGTAGCCTGGTCGAAACTCGTCTATTTACATATCACCGCCATATAGTTGGAATATCGCTAAGTGCAACGTTCAGAAATAGACCAACAACAAGTCTTAGTTTGTGGTTTATAAGTTATTCATAAAGACTGTAGGATCAGCGATGTATAATTAACAACGGGAGCTGTATGTACAATTAGGCTCCATATGTAACATTGAGCAAATGAGAACTATAGTAAAATATGTCATAATGCGTATGATTTTACACCTTTTAACCATTTCCAGCAATACCATGAAGGGAACAGCAGAAATTGGCTTAAAAATTTAACTCATGCGGAAGGTCGTGCCATTGTCTTCTACGTGACGAACCAACGTTATAACCATTGTGTTCTCACATCGCCTTCCTACTACATACAGTTGTACTGTGAATGTTAAAGGCATAATCACCATCTGAAACGTTGTATCAAGTTAATGAGGCATGACAGTGTCTGAAATATTCTGTATCACATTCGGAAGCCTGATTGATAATGTATCATGTTTTGGCCATGGTTGGACAATAACAAGACCACACACTTGGATACACAAGGTAGAACTTTAGAGTTTGTTCAGTGATCAGCGGTCACAGTTGTTGGTCCTCCTCCGGGAACTGTCATTGTTCAACCAGCAGTGAATGGGTACCTGGGAGGATAATATATGGGTTGGTTATATACACCAAGGCAGTTGGACAAGGAAATCGAATTCAGACTGATCAATTGATCGGATTATTAATATCTTAACAGATTAAAGAAATGAAAGAAGGAAGGACGGTTCGGTTAATGCCCTCACAGTTCATCAGTTCAGGGCCATTGTCCCCCTTACACGTATCTCAGACAACGGATGGTACTTCATCCAGGAAGCACTGCCCAGTCAAACCACCAAGATATTATCGGTGTGCAGACCCACCAACACTGCATCTTTCTGACTGTCAGAAGGGCTAAGTTCCTGGCAGCAAACGCCTGGTACGTCTTTAAAGGATTGGGAGGTAGCAAACCTAAGTCACCAATTATTATGGGGAGTCGGACAACTTGACACTTGGGATGCACGCGTGACATGTCGTAAGCGAGGTCCGCATATTACCTCGTTACGACACAGGTCAATGCGATACGACACTCGTGTGACGTACGAGCTTAGTATGCACCTACCCATACGCTGACCACGTGGGTAATAATACCTGACATGCCATCATCTGGCTCGTGTGCCAAAAGAGAAAGAAAGTTCAATGATATACCTACTTTCATGAGTTTCATAAATATACCAAGCTCATATTTACATTTTTACGCAAAATAACACTGTAACGGTCTGTCACCGAGCGGGAAATGACTGTCCCTGAGCAGCTCAGACAAAGCTACTGTTTCACTTTTCAGACCAGCTAACCTCATCCATGCGAAGGAGTCAGGAAGGCTGCTCTTCTCTTCGACACAATACACATAAACCCGGTGCAGTGGTCGTTCATCATCATCATCATCATCATCATCATTATCATCATCATCACCATCCTCCTCTTCCTCCTCCTGGACACGTGAAGATCCGGGTTAGAATTGGTCCTCAGCAACCCATGCTTGTCGTAAAAGGCGATTAACGGGATTGGGTGGTCAGACTCACTGACTTGGTCGACACTTGTCATCGTATCCAAATTGCGCAGATCGATGCTCATGCTGTTGATCACTGGATTGTCTGGTCCAGACTCGATTATTTACAGACTGCCGCCATATAGCTGGAATATTGCTGAGTTCGGCGTAAAACTGAACCCACTCACTAACCTTTTATCATTATGAATAGGTTTACTGGGAGACTGAAGTGTTCAACCTGCAACATTTGGGACGTGTATACCGAGTCAGGTAACAAACGCCAGTACGCTTATCAGAAGGCGATCGGAATGATAAACTGATCGAATAAATACATGTAAATATCAAACCGGTTGGAAACTATGGCAGGTTAAACAAACCATTGCGTCACATCGAATCTATGTGAATTTTAAACGAGCCTTATCAGAATAAATCGTTTCATGGCCACGATTAATATTTGCTACCTACTGGGGATTGTTTGTACACGGGAAAACGCTGTTCTAAAGCATCTTGAATTTCCTGTGTCGAACAAAGCCCATTGTGTCATAAAGAGCTGACATTGCTAAAGAACGCCCATTAGTGTAGCTTCGGCATATCCTGCAGATGTAATTCAACATGCAATATTGCGTTACATAATTATTCTCAACGTGTATTAAAATAACTCCCTGTTAACATGGAGTTCAATACAGGGAAGCGGCCTCGCGCATTGTATATTGACATTGACTTTAAAGACGGAGGTGATGCTTCTCATTTTATATTCCGGCAAATTTCCAATTGTAGTAAATGATAGCAGAGTGAGTGACTCGGGCTTTACGCTGCTTTTAGCAATATTCCAGCAATATGACGGCAGGGGACACCAGAAATGTGCTTCACACATTGTACTCATGTGGGGAACCGAACCCGGACATTTGGCGTGACGAGCGAACGCTTTAACCACTGGGCTACCCACTGCCCCAAATGGTGGTGGAAAGGTAAATTCATTGTGTGCTCATCAATTGTTGAGTATTGTCTGATCTACCCCCAGTGTGTGCTTGTACATCAATATGTGAGAAAAGGTGGTCAAGGCCAGAGAATATTTTTGATTATCTGCCACAACAGATTCCTTTGGTGTAAAAGGGAAAATAGTGGTGACAAGTATATGACACCCGGTGTCCGCGAGACAGTAAGAGGGTATATCAAACGTTATTCACCGAGCCTTTATAAGCACATGCCCTGATGGAATTTATGTCTTACTACCATGTGGATATTTCAACAAGAGGGTCCACGAACGTTTCAAATATACTTTTGTCATTTTCCATGATACCCTCTACATATTCTGGGTTGTACTATGGGCAGACCTCTAAGTCGCAGCCACAAACACATATAGAAGACGTCAACATCAGAGAACAACTAGTCTCGGTCATCTGCCGAAACAGATTCTACTGGGCGTTATAGGGAAAACTAGTTATGAAAAGTATTTGAGTGTGAATGTGTATGGTTTTACGCCGCTGTTAGCAATATTCCAGCTACATCGCTTCGGGGGAGTACAAGAATTTGTTTCACACAATGTACCCATGATGAGAATCATACCGGGTCTTCGTCGAACGTTTTAACCACAAGGCTACTCCACCTTCCCTAAAACTATTTGAAGTGATGAGTGAAAGTCAGTAATGACCACAGTTGTTCGTGAAACAAGGATCTTAATGTCCATATTAACAGTCGGTGGTAATAAATGGAGTGACAAAAATGTGTTTATCATGTAATGTAACCTAGCATTCCTACGCCCGTTTCTTTCGATTACACCTCGTCCATTAATTACGTTGATGTCCGTTCGTCTTGATGCTCAACTCCACTTTCGGAGACACCCAGCTATTAGGTTGTGGTCTGTAAATAGTTGAGTGTGGACCAGACATACTACATGGTATGTGTAATAACTTGGAAGGCACACACATGACACATGCCATCGTATCCCAATTGCGTAGATCGATACTCATATGATGTCATGAGTCATGATCACTGGATTGTCTGGTCCAGACTCGAGTATTTACTGAGCGCCGTCATATTGCTGGGATATTGGCTTGAAGTGTTAAGCAACGAACAAAACGACAAGACGGTAGGCTCACCGATATTTATTGGTTGTATCACACAGCAAATATTGATGCGCAGTTTCTATGCGATGCTGCTCCAGTTAGATTAGAAACCACCCGCTAGTGTCCCACCTGCAATAACAGTTTGGTGAAGGACGTTTTAATTGATTTTCTGTTTCATATGGTTAATGTCAAGTGTTTACATTAAAAAACTTACAGCCCAAAACCGCTATGTCTATTTTACAACTCCTTAGAAACTAATGGTAGGCTCACCGATATTTATTGGTTGTATCACACAGCAAATATTGATGCGCAGTTTCTATGCGATGCTGCTCCAGTTTGAATAGAAACCACCCACTAGTGTCCCACCTCCAATAACAGTTTGGTGGAAGACGTTGTTTTTTTTTTATATGGTTAATGTCAAGTGTTTACATTAAAAACCTACAGCCCAAACCGTTATGTCTATCTTACAACCCCCTAGAAACTAATGGCCAGGTGGTCAGGCGCACTGACTTGGTTGATGCATTTCATCGTATCCCAATTACCCAGATCGATGCTCATGAATTGATTATTCACAGCTCGCCATCATATAGCTGGGGAAATGATGAGCTTTAAACAACAACAAACAAACAACTTGAGAACATTGGGAGGCCAAGTCGCTTAACATCATGTCTTCATCCAGGTGATGTACTCGGGAAACACTTCGACAAAGAATTCCCTTGGGGGCCCTGTGTACATCCTGATCAATACGTCTGTGCCATCAGTACAATCAGCAACCATCTGCATGTGTATGTTTGCCAGTTCGATACGTACATTGGTTCTATGATCCATGGTATACCCCTGTGATTTACATGCACTGTCATACCTCCGGAACACAGATATTCCTATTGTGTATAGACGTGTTAATTCATCAACACAAGCATGACTGCTTCGGTTGATCTCTCTTGTGACAATGTCTATGTAAGATCAAGGTAGATGTATATTATTGTTGTTGTCTTCTCTACTGCATGATGGTGGAACGTGGATTGGAAATTAACGGTAAATTACTAAATTTGATCAAACGTGGGCCGGTTTTATCATGAATTACATTATTGTATTGTATATTAAAGTATTGTGATTGAAATTAACGGTAAATTACAAAAATTTGATCAAACGTGGGCCGGTTTTATCATGAATAACATTATTGTATTGTATATTAAGTATTGTGATTGAAATTAACGGTAAATTTCTAAACATAAACACCAAAGAACAATCAGTCATAGTACTCTGACCAAACAGATTCGACTGTGAGTGAAAGGTAAAATAATGGTGAAAATTATGTGAATAGATCACTGAAAACACAGTGGTGAAACCCATGAGTCAGCTAAGAGCGACGTTATCGTCCGTGTCACTCAATTTGACCACCAACACATTAAGATGCCTCTTTCAACTGGCATGGATAAATGCACACCTGTAAAGAAATCATGTTTCAGGAAGATATTGACTTTGTTGATAGTGTAATGGCACGTAACTGGGTAACGTGGTAACTGACTTTTAGTATCAATCAACCAACCAATAACAGTAAGAAGAGGCCACTAGTCCAGGAGCCGAAAGCGAACGAATATGTGAACAACAAGAAGCTAAGGAGAGAGAAAAAACCAAAATAGGTAACTCTAAGTCTGACAACACTGAAAAGTTGTCGTCCTACCTGCATAAGTTTGTTTGGCCAACTTGAATCAAATATGGAACAGAAACAGACAAAATTATTGATAACAAAACTGAAGCTGTGACTAAGTATATGCTATGGATAAGGTTGGTGTATCCAAGAAGCAACACACACTCAAGAATCATAACGAGAGTTGAACATTGTCATACAACACTTACCAGAGGGACAGAATGAAAATGTGGTCTCTTAAGTCAAAGGTTTTCTGAAAAATGGTTTAAAATAACGTGGTGTTACAGTGTCGAATGCAGGTTATATGGCGGAAGTCTGTAATTAATCGAGTTTGGACCAGGCAATCCAGTGATGAATAGCCTGAGCATCGATCTACCCAACTGGGATACGATGACATGTGTCAACCAAGTCAGCAAGCCTGACCACCTGATCCCGTTAGTCGCCTCTTTGTGGCTGAAGTATTAGGAAGTAAATGACGTGCATCTCAGGACCATGACCCTGACGGTGGCGAGACGGCCAACTCATCAACCAACGGTATCCAGCTAACGTTTCCAGGCATGACAGACACATCAGGCGGACGTGGACAGGAGTTACCGTTCTTCACGGGATGAACACATTGCAAGCCAGCCCCGTGACAGGCTCATTATGAACATTAGCTGTCATTTTGTTTTGGGAATGTAAACGGCTGGAGCTCCGACATTTCTTCCTGACAGTTGGCATCGCAGAAAATATCCTGACAAATGACACCTGATCTGTACCTGGTTATACATGGTTTGGTTAATAAAGAAAGTTATTACATACCAGAGCTAAGTGTGGTTCAGGTGGCGATAAGGGGCGGCAGGGTAGCCTAGTGGTTAAAGCGTTGGCTCATCACGCCGAAGACCCGGGGTTCGAATCCCCACATGGGTACATTATTATGTGAAGCCCATTTCTGGTGTCCCACGCCGTGATGTTTGCTGGAATATTGCTAAAAAACTCAAACTCAGTCCAGTCAGGTGGCGATGGGTCCCTCATGAAATTATTCAGCTTTATTGTCAGGTTTCCAAAGTAAATATAATGGATGATTGTTTTGAAGGAATATTATAGCTTTCACAGATCTTCTAACAATGTTTACCATATGTGTGTATGTTATCGACCCCCAGACAATCTACTGCAAGTGTACAGTTTTTGACACTCTAACAGTCAACATACAAACATACCGAAAGTCAGGTATTTGTGTTTGGAGACTTTACTAGCATATGTTTGGACACAGAAGAGTTTATGGTTGGAGTTGATATATTACACTTACTCATGATGTAATTGATTTTAAGACCAGCAGGTGCGCCGCAAAACTATGCGACTATGCGACCAAATTTGGTGTATCTTAAATGAAAGAAACACACTAATAACTTGTTACACTTCTATATTTTACAAAGGAGTTGAACGTGCTGGGACACGAGTAGAACGTGAACTTAGTTTAGAAGATATTGATCCCCGTACTATATCAGACCATTCCCTCCTAACTTTGATAATTGGTACACAGGAGAATGTTCATCGACTGGTACCTGGATCTGATCTCTGGACGGTCTGTATTAAACACACAGATACCTGGCTGCTTTTACATTTGGTGATTAATGACCTTGAGTTGGCTGGAGTGAGTGAGTGAGTTAAGATTTAACGTCACATCGGCAATATTGCAACCATATCGTGACTGAGTTGACTGGAGCATCACAAGACAACACTGACTCAGCATAAGATATTTTTGCAATATGATCAGTGATGAAATGCATGTGAGATTCTGTTTAAGCTTATAAAGCTGATATACGGAAATCAGAAGAAGAAAAGAAGAAAGAAGTCAAGGTTTCGGTGAGGACTTGGAATATATGCATCGCCTGCAGCACTAATATAGACCAACTTTATTCTTAATTTATCTGACTTAAAGGTTCCATCTTTATTTCTGCTGTTAGTTACTTCTTCAATCATTTGCCAGAAAACACGTCAGCAGCTAAATTCAGAGGTAATTGGTAATCGTATAGACTTAAAAGTTGAGAATAAAATGTTACCATTCATTTCTAATTAAATTGCATTTAAATTACAAAATAATTTCATTAAAAACTTCATTGTGAGTGAGTGAGTTAAAATTTTACATCGCATCGGCAATATTACAGCCATATAGCGATGAAAACAAAGGACAGTAAAACCAACTATAGACTATCACAGATATATATTTAAAACTAGTAATTAAATCTAACAATTAATTAACTATAGAGGACGATACAATGGAAAAAAACAGGCTATAGATCGCTAACAGCTGAAGGTAGATCACCATACTAGGGACCGTGGGGACTACCTGTGCTTTGCTACCTGCATGGACCCTAGTAGGATGTACAACATCCCTTCCAGCCGCTGGCGAATGTAGGAAATATTTAGCCAACTTTAAAGAAAAAAAATACTGCGTTTTAAAAATCTGGTAAGTTGAAAACTTAGCTTTGAAAGGACTTACGTACCCTCTCAGGAGAAAAAACATCATTGTATTTCATACAGTGATGAATGCCTGTGATAACCCTTGAAATGGTACACGCCTCGCTGCCACCACACGGACCTACGAGGACAAACGTGTGAAGTAGTAAAGTAGATAGAAATGACAATGATGCAATCGCATGTGTTGTGACGTTGTGCTCAGTGCCAAGCGTTGGTGTGCTTAACTTCGTTGCTACATGAAAGTCGAGGTCTACTAGTTGCAAATATGCATAAACTGAAACATTTGGCACATTGTTTTGAAAGAGGGGTATAGGTATTCTGTGGACACTATATTTATAAAAATATGGACATTATTGGACCTTTATTGAAACAACGATTACAAAACAATTTGGCAGAGCCATAATTGCTACAAAGCAGAATTTGAGTCAACCTACACTGCTGTGAAGATTCCTGGGATGGAAACTGTTTTGTATAACAGTATTTCAGTATTGCTGGTAGGTGACTGATTCATTGTCAAAATTATTTCGTTTGCTTACTGCATCAGTGAGCTTTATCTGAATGCGAATTATTACACCTTTAACATGAACTCATCTCTTAGGCAGCCAAACTTCCAAATACTAGTATGTTAACTTCGCATGAAGACACTCTGTTTTCAATGTTGTTAACACTAGAAACTACAGGCAAATTTGATTCCACAGACAGGACATAAGGCACTGGAATTTGAGGCGAAAAACATGCAATGAGGGATAGATCATGGTCTTTCATGATTCACCATCCATTCTTAGCGAGACAGTATATTGTGTCTATCCTGAACTTAATCAGGCAATTACACCGTTATTTAATGCAACGATAAGACCTCCCAACAAGCCTCCAATGTCAAAAGGTTCCATTCATGTCATGTGGTCAGGAGATGGAGCTCTCCCACGCCCTTTGAACTAAAACCATTTTGTGGCATTGGTTCCTTCTGAAGATAATCCATCATGTCTGAAAGAGACATCTCTCTTAGAAACATCCATCAGAAGTAGTCCAGACCATGACACCAGTTAAAAAGCAAAACCATCAATAGAGGCAAACAAAAATAAAAAGCATTCTTTCAAAGCATGAAGACACCTCTTGTCCAGAAACATCATCAACATCTAAGGTACGGCCAGACAGTTTCATCGACCTTAAAACCTCTCGGTCAGGAGGTACCAAGCGGAATGTTGCTGCAGAGCTCCCGAAACAGATGTAGGTTTTCCATCCGACTTCATCCTCATCACAGTAAACGTGAAGAAACTGATAAACCACATTTAGGTACTTCCAGTTGATATGGTAGAGATGAAAGTGTCTGCGTTGACTGACAGTGAAAAGTTGAAGTACGTGGCTGATCCACTTCATTCCTGGCACTCATTACGAATTTCCAGTTGGATATGATGATTATCAAAGTATTGTGATTGAAACTAAATAGTAAACTAAAAAACCAAACCCACCAATGAACAATCAGTCATGTGCATCTGGTTATTCAAACGGATTCGACTCTGCGTAAAAGGTAAAACAATGGTGAAAATTGTGTACAATGGTGAATAATGGTGAATCAGATCACTGAAAAAACAGTGATGAAACCAATGAGTTTGAGAAGAGCCATGCTACCGTCCCGGTCACTAAATTTGACCACCCAACACATTATGACGCCTTTTTCGGATAAATGCACATGCGTGAGTTTGAGCGTCAGCCTCCTTTGAGCTCTGGCAAATCCTGATTTTAGTGATTAATGCGTTTTTTATGGTTTCCCGAACGCCACTTAAACTCTTCAATTAGTGTGTAGTTCACATCTGTGAAGAAATTATGTTTGAGGAAGGTATTGATGTGAACTCGTCGCAAGACTTTGTTGACAGCGTAATGGCGGGTAACTGGGTAACTAACATTTGTAGCAACCCATCAACTGACACTGAGTATCAAACAACCAACCAACAACAGTACGAAGAGGCCACTAGTCCAGGAGACGAAAGCGAACGAGCAGTTTAACGCCGCACTCAGTAGTCTGGAGTCTGGATCAGACAATCCAGTGATCAACAGCACCAGCATCGATCAACGCAATTGGAATACGATTACATATGTCAACCAAGTCAGCGAGCCTGACCACCTGACCCCGTTAGTCGCCTCTTTGTAGCTAAAGTGTGGCGATACGGCCAACCCATCAACCAACGATATCCAGCTAACGGTTCCAGGAGTGACAGACACACGGTGCAACCACAAGAGTTACCGTTCTTCACGGGATGAACGGACTGTCAGCCAAACCTGTGACAGGCCCCAGAATGAACATTAGCCAGTCTTTGGTTTGGAAAACCGAACGGTTGGAGCGCCGACATTTCTTCTGACAGTAAGCAGGTGCGTACTACACAGACTCTGTTCGGCATAGCAGCAACTCATCGGACAATAGACAACGGTTTATCTGTACCCGATTATACATGGTTTGGTCAAATTTGAAAGTTATTACACACTTGGGCTAAGTGTGGTTCAGGTGGCGATGGCACCATAATGAAATCAGCGTTATTGCCAGGTTTCCAAGTAAATATATAGATGATCCCATTGAAGGATTATAATAGCTTTCACTTCTCACAATGTTTACCAGATGTGTGTATGTTATCTATCCCCAGACAATCTACTACAAGCGTACAGTTTTTGACACTCTAAGATACAAACACTCTAACATGCAGTCAACATACAAACATACCGAAAGTCAGGTATTTGTGTTTAGAGATTTTAGTAGCAGATGTTTGGACACAGAAGTGTTTACGGCTGGAGTTCATATATTACACCCTTATGTAATTGATTTTATGACCAGCAGGTACCCCGCAATACTATGTGATTCCCTCTTAATCTGGATAATTGGTACACATGAGAATGTTCATGGAGTGGTACCAGGATCTGATACCTGACGGTCCAGTGTTAAACACGAATACGGATATCCTGACTGGGTAGCCCAGTGGTTAAAGCATTGGCTCGTCACGCCGAAGACCCGGGTTCGAATCCCCACATGGGTACAATGTGTGAAGCCCATTTCTGGTGTCCCCCGCCGTGATGTTGCTGGAATATTCCTAAAAGCGGCGTAAAACCAAACTCAGTCAGTCCTTCAGTCAAGTGACGAACAAGAAGTGCTCTATAAATGGATATCGGAGTTTAATAAGTTCCTGGATGTACCACTACACCAAACTCATGGGACGGAAAATTACAGTCAGCTGGTACTAAATGAGAATCCTGTTTTTGAAGCTCCAATCAGTGAGGATGAAATTGAATTCTCAGTGAAATCTGTGAAGAATGGTTACACGGGAGAGGGGGAGCTACACATAGAAATCCTTATAAACCCTAATCTTCTAACTATTCTACACACGTAATTGAATATCCGTTGTGACAATGGACGAATGCCTTATGATTTATTTGGCGTACATGTTACAGTAAATGTGTCAAATCAGGAATTGTATATATTTCCTGTAATATTTAGGAAATGTGTACATTTCCTGATTCACTCAGTAAATGTACACATTTCCTAAATATTCCAGGACATTTACACATTTCCTGATTTGAGGGCCTGATTTTTTTACACATTTCCTGATATGATCTTTTTGCTATCTCAAATAATACAGATTCGATTTAAAGGACAAACAAATCATCAATTTACACGAACTCATTTATTGTGGCAATTCAAGCTTGAATGACAACGGCTATTACACTTAAGTCCTGCTTTGTAACATTTACATTTGATGGTTTTGCACTGCTTAGCATTTTGCGCACAATTGCACTTAGTGTATCCTTGACCACCACAGACTAATTCTTGCTGCACAGCTTGACGCAGTCCAATTTCTTTGTCAGTTTGTACATCAACCATGGACAAATTGTTCTGAGCGCTCAAGTCATATTGACTTCTGCAGTAGCGTTCCTTCAGGATACCAGATCTCACAGCAACTCGATACAAGTCATTCTCATTTCCATCCAATATAACACCCATGATATTTCGGGGTTCCCCTTTGCCACGATCTACAAGGGGGATTGGTATTGTCACATTATCACCTGGATTTCCAGCAACATGTTCCAAACGACTGCGTTTCACCATGCGTTCAGCTTGAGCAAACCGTCCATCAGCAGCTTCCTTGCGGTTTAGCTGGCTGTTTTGATGCTGCTCCTCAATCTGTGAGATCTCTGATGATGATGACTCTGCAGAGGATGGATGGTCCTGCTGGTGTGTTGCTGACGGTGTTGTAGACGGCTCGAATGCTGCATGGAGGTCATCTTCAGTGACCAGACGTTCCAGTATTTCAGGGGGAAGGGTAGACGAACGAAGACCTACTTTCGGCTCACTTCCAAACAGGGCTCTGAAAGGTGACTGCTTGATTCCAGAGTGATGGCTGTTGTTTTTTCTGGAACTGCACAAATCGTAGTCCATTGGGCCAGTCGGTTGTGTCATTGACCGCTAACCAGGCAACTAACATATCCTCGATGTCACAGTTAAGACGTTCTACAGACCCCTGGCTTTGGGAATGACGAGGCTTGCCATGTACCATCAACAGATCTGGCCACATAACCTTCAGCTCACTGATGACCAATGCGGTAAATTCACTGACGTTGTCACTTTGAAGAATCTGTGGCGCACCAAACAGCAAAAATATATCTATTAGCTGCAAAGCAACTTCTGCAGCACGCTCGAAGTGAGGGGGCGCAGTACACAGTATTTTGTGAGATGGTCCTGGTACACCATGATCCAACGGTGGTAACCTTTAGCCATTGACTGCATATCAACCTGTGCACGGGAACTAAAGTCTTTGGAGAGAATTGGACTTACAACCACACCCTTGGTGGTGAGACACTTTCTCTTCTTCTGGCACTGGACACACAGAGATTTGAAGAGTTTAATGGCATCACAGGTGATGTTGGCATACTTGTCTAACTCTTTGATCATTTTGTCTCTCCCACCATGAACTGTGAAAATGTGGGCACGTTTCACAATGTCGAACATCTCATCAATGTGTGCAAAGTAGCAAGGAGGTTGGGAAGGTACGCTTACGAACCAGCTTTTCTACATCAGCACACTGCAGGACTTCATAGCGACCAAGGACATAGTACTGGCGATTTGACTTCTTATCAGCAGTACTTGCTACCTTAAAGGTCACATGCAACCAAAAAATCAAACATAATTAAAACACAATTATCACTTATTCATGACATATAATATACATTCTTGGTTATGAAAAAACATATAAACAAAATTATAAGCGTACAATCGCAAATCAAAAGTGCAATATTGTGTACTTCGGTTTACTTCCCAAGAAACGAAGCAGCCGGGATACCGAACCCAGTCAGAGCGGGTGGGTGTGCACTCAAGTGTAACGGCTGGTTCATTTGCAGATGCCCTCACGGCTATTGTGTGTGTATATATAGAGATGTTGGGTTTTGTAAATACATGCTCATTTTTTGTGTATAACATTTTGCAATCAACAGACATCATAACATGTCATGTGTTCAAGTAGCACACCTACCTGTCTGTGTAATTACATAATGTTACAGAGACCGAACTCGGGCCATAAATCAATGCGTTTTGTTTATGGTGTATAGCCTGATTGGTGTTAAGTTCAAATTGCATGTGGTCAGTGATAGCAGCTGTGTATTGAATGTTGTCATTAGCAGACAGGCAGGCAGACACACAGGTGTCAATAAAACAAGACATTGAGTTTTGTCTGTGACAACGACATATATATATCACAGTTAGAAATTCTGTCAACGCTAAATAATGACATTGCTTTTAAGTATCGAACTGAGAAAGTGACTCGGTAAGAAGAACGTGTGGTGAAATAGACAAATGAAATTATATAAACAGTTTATTTACTGTCATAACATATAAAAAGCTCGCGCCTGTGAGATATCAACAAAACATTAGAAAAATAGCTCACACCAAAGCCTTCACCGAGTATACAACCGGACAACCCGCTTCCAAGCTGCGCGAACCTATTTCACTGCGCACGTGCTATGAGCGCAGCCCAGCTGTTGAAACCCGTTTTCCCCAGAAAAGTCGGGGGGAAATTAGTGAAACGTTTGAACTCCGATTTCGCGCGTTTTTTTTCATCGCGTTATTTTTCAACTTTATAAGTTGAATTTGCATTTTTTGACGATTTGTTTCGGTAAGTCCATACCGAAAGGTATCAGAATCTGCAAAGTTGTGTTTTACGTTGCATGTGACCTTTCAGTACATTCACTGTAACATATATACTTTCTGTTTTATACACATTTCTCTCAAAACGGTTACAGAGTGGCTTATGTATTATACCATTGTATTCTCATGTCCTTTTACATTTGTATATGAGGTGAGACTAAAAGATGAAGTATCTGTCTGTCAATCTGGATTACTTCGGAGCTATTCCAACACGCAATATTCTCATGGACAGAACATTACGGCGAAACGACCATAGAGCTGACGAGTGACACAGAGCCTTGGATCTCTCATTACTTAAAATTCTGCACTGCAATAATTTAATTCGTAAAACGTGCCAGCAATAGTGTCATGATCAAACGAACGTGAACAATACTGACTGTCATCAGTAGTGTAACCTGTTAGCAATAATACCTCATCTGCTGAACGTTAATCAGATCTTTTGTTCTTGTTAACTCAGACCTAACAAAAGTATGCAAAAATAATGCACTTTCCACCAGATAACCAGATTCTCTCTTCAGTGAAAACACTGGTATCATCGCTCTTGATGACTGATAAACATGATATAACCGGATTCATTCAATCGATCCGATTTCATTTGACAAAACCCGCAATGTTGTACAAGTGAATGTGTTGCACGGACCTGCCTTTTGTCTTTGTGTGGTAGTATAATGGTTAAAGCGTTCGCTCCAGATAACACAATCATTTTCTCTTTAGTTGATAGTGACTGATAAACACGTGTTCATGATATATTATAAGGGTTGAAAAAGACCGAAGGCTACTGCAAATGATAATGCCCTAAAAAATAGCGCTACCGTTATTATCGCTAAAATGGTTGGAATTTTTAATAAAATAATAGCAAACAACGGTATCGGTTTTGAAGCATTTTTGAACAAACGACGGAGGTTAATGGCCCACTTTTTACAAATATGGAAACGTCATAGAACAAAACAGATGACGTTACTATTGAGCGTAAAGACATTCGACCTTGGCCTTTGCCTACCAGCCGCCATTCTTTTCAGTGCTCAACAACGTTAGAGTTCCAGTCGATGTTTTCATTGCTGCATGTTGTAATCTATGGTACAACTGTTAAGGTAGGCACATGCAAGAAAGTGCATAATGCATAATGTGACGAATGTGAGTCGGAAATATCGTCAATATTGAACCCAAGTTCAAACGAGCCGTAGGACATGCAGACGTGTTGGTGAAGTGAGACCTGACGTCATGGGTGATTGAACATCAAGAGCTGAGCTCCTTATGACGTCATCTAACAACGGGCGTGATAAAGGCCCGTCGTCAAGCAATTTTGGGGCATTATCAAGTTACAGTGGCCCGCTCATTTCTGATAACATGCGGGCGTTTTAATGATAATTCCATCCATTTTAGCCATAATCGTAATTGATACACAATCGATATATAACTAGGAGGAGCACACATATAGGTGGCCGTACATCTTTGTATATTCTGTAATTCTCATTTAGTATTTTAATAAGTTTATTATCCATGCCGATTTGCTGATTACAAAAATGAGGAAAACAGAACTTACTGAAAGTCTTTCGGTGTTAGTTCAGTCAGGGCACGATGTTTTCAGAACGCACATTAGAAAGAAGAAGAAACAGAACTTGATGAACCCTATTGTCCTTACCGTGTTTATCCACATCAGAACTATAATTCAAAGCAACAAAACCATCTCCACATCCATAGGAAGCTGAAATATAACTTGTTTTTGTAGTGCCATGAAATAAAAGATAAGTATGTACATTTTGAATTACGTTTGCACAAAACAAATTGCAATATTTATATATCTAACTGTATACCAACAGAAGTATGTCTGCTTATCATTATGGTTAATATAGTTTCTTGAATGAGTGAATGATTTACATTGTAACGGCACCCCGGCAATATTTTTGTCATGAGGTATAGATATTACGGTTGATGTATTTCTGTTATATGTTAGGGGCCGTGCGGTAGCCTACTGGTTAAAGCTTTCACTCGTCACACCGAAGAACCAGGTTCGAATCCTTACATAGGTACAATGAAGCTAATTTCCTGTCTCCTCCAAAATATTGCTAAAGGTGGCGTAAATCTAAACTTACTCACTCATGAGTTTGTAGTTCGAACTGTAATGAATCGTCCGTAAAAATGTCAAGAGCTTACGATATAAGATTGTTCTGTGGTGTGAATAGCAGCCATGGTTTTGACTCAACTCCTTAGCTCACACCTACCAGGTAGTTCCTTGTTCGAAGCCCATCGATTTGGTTTGGCTGGTTTGTTGTTTTACGCCGCACTCAGCAATATTCTAGTTATATGGCTGCGGTTTGTAAGTAATCGAGTCAGCAAATCCAGTGATCAACAGCATGAGCATCAATCTGCGCATTTGGGATACGATGACATGTGTCAACCAAGTCAGCGAGCCTGACCACCCTATCCTGTTAGTCGCCTCTTACGACAAGTATGGGTGGCTCAAGACCAATTCTAACACGGATCTTCACGGTCTGAGGCCCTTCGAGGGGTATTGGTTTCTACCAGACTGGCTGTTTGCTGGGGAGGTCGGGGCAGAGCGGACAGGTGGGGTAACTTGATTTCCACGTTAATAAAAATACATATATACACTACCACCAGACACCGCCCCTGATATCTACACAAATGGAAGCAACAAATCTCTTTCTACATCCATATGAAATCTCTGTAAAAAGCAGAGTCGATTTACAATTGTGACTATTCATTCATGAGTATATAAATGTATTTGTTTCAGCAGTATTAGGGCTGTACGATGTTGCTTGTAAACAAATCGAGTCCGGACCAGAAAATCCAGTGCTTGTCACTATGCTATACGATGACAGAGCATGTGTTTATGAATCACTATGAAATAGTGATGATACCAGGTGTTCGTGAAAAGGTGAGCGTATCCTGCTCTACCTGTGCCACGCGTCATAAACATATGCAAAGACTAGTCAATTGTCCCCCTGATATAATTCGGGAACGTATGGTACAAGTCCAAATGAGAATTGCACCGGAATCACCGTCAGTATGAATCGTGATATGCTCGGGATGGTCACTTCTCCCAGACCAGAGTGATTTGACGCCTCAGCAAGAACAGGTTTTGTCTGATGTTGTATCAATAGGACTACACAGTACAAGGCCCTTAAAACTGATTTTATTCCTTGTGACCTAAGTGACTTGCCGTGTATATTCACAGTGACTGACTGTATACAAACAACAACATATAATGTTGAATATATCTGGCAACAATCGATAGGGAAGGGTGGAATCAGTAGTGACAACCCGGGTGGCAAAGTAAAAACTTTTACAATCAATACCCACAATGTCCCCAGCTACTCCAGTACGGTTCATCATTTAGAGCCATTCAAACCCGGACTTATGATCGATGACTTAACATAGATTTTTGCTGGTGGTTATATAGTGGACACTCTGATAAACAATGAACCACATTGAGTGAGTGAGTGAGTGAGTGAGTGAGTGAGTGAGTTATTATTTAACGTCACATCGGCAATATTTGAGCCATATCGTGACGAGAACATATGTGACATTGAAATGGAATAGATGTATATTATAAAAAGCAGTCGACAAAAGACCATAAAACAACTAGAATATCACAATTACAACTAAAACAAGTGTGGAAAATTAAAACTAATAGCACTATTTGGACAATACAATATAAAAACTGGCAATAGATCGCCAACAACTGAAGGTAGATCACCAAACTAGGGACCATGGGGACTTACAGTCCTTTCGCTACCTGCACGGACCCTAGTTGGATTTATATCACCCCTTCAGCCGCTGGCGATTGAAGTCAAATTTAGCCAAAATTAAAAACACAAGAATACTACATTTAAAACAGCTGGTAATATTTAAATTTCCTTTGAATGTTTCGGGACTTACGTACCCTCTCAGGAGGACAACAATTTTACGCTACTTCAACCCCCTTTGAGGGTACAGCCACTAACAATCTCAGTTACTGATCTAAATAATAAGATCAATAATAAAATATGTATCTATTTACAAATCAGTTAACAAGTCTAATTCTTTTAAAAATGCAATAATTAAATGAGAACTTATAGAACTAAAAATATCCTTCATAGTTTGTGATTTGAAATTATAGATATCCCTTGTGGTGGAATATTCAACTCAGTCAAGCAGGACATGCTTGACCGTGATTCATTCATCACAAGGGATACAAAACGGAGGATCCTTACCTTTTAATAGGTACTCATGAGTATATCTTGTGTGGCCAATACGACATCGTCGTATGATGACCTCTTCAAATCTGGACTGACAACCCAAGTAAGTATAACCGATAGTTGGTTTTATTGCATGTAATTTATTGATACCTCTTTGGGTGTCCCACTTCTTCTGCATCAGATCACGGATATAAGATCTGAATGCAGCTTTGTAATCAGAGTATGGGATCAGAAGTGGTGTCACAGATTTGTTGAGTGCTGCCTTAGCAGCAAGATCGGCCATTGCATTCCCAGAAATACCAACGTGGCTGGGTAACCAACAAAAGACGATGTCGCATTGGCCAGTAGCAAGCTCATTATACAATTCAATAATTTCTAATAAAAGTGGATGTTTACAAGAAAGATTTTTAATAGCCTGAAGACACGAAAGAGAATCGGAAAATATTATGCATTGTTTATATTTACGGTGTTTATTAATATATTTAAGAGCTGTTAATATGGCGTTAGCTTCTGCTGTGAAAATAGAGCTGTCATTTGGTAGTCGAGAAGATATTGTTCTGGATCCAATGACAGTGGCACAAGCCACCGCGCCACCATCCTTGGATCCATCTGTAAATAAGGATTTGTATGTATTATATTTATTTTTTAATTGATTATGTTCTTATTTATATTGTAAATCATTACAGATTTCTTAAACTTTGTCAGAGTTAGATCAACTTCAGGCCTCACCAGTTGCCACGGAGGAGAAGAAAGAAGACGGGAAGGAGATATATTTTCCAGCTCAATGCCGGCAGCAGAAATGAATGGTTTAATTCTCAAACCAAGAGGCTGAACAAGAGAAGGCTTTTTGTTGTACAGATCCTCATAAAGAGGATAAAAAACACAGTTAAATGCAGGATTTGACTCATAAGAATATAGTTTTGTTACATACTGCAAGGATAATTTTATACGGCGTTGTGTAAGAGATGGCTCATCGGTCTCGACGTTGAGACTGTCAACAGGAGAAGTTCTAAAGGACCCAAGACAAAGTCTTAGACCTTGGTGGTGGACAGAATCTAATAGTTTGAGGCTGCTTTTGCAGGCTCCACCATAAACGAAGGAACCATAATCAAGTTTGGAACGTACCAGTGATCGATATAGATGTAGGAGGGTAGATTGATCCCCTCCCCACTTAGAATTGGAAACGACTTTCAACAAGTCAAGTGCCTTCAGGCATTTAGTTTTAAGGGATTTAATATGTGGTAGAAACCAAAACATACGTAGAATCACATTTTATATGTATTCTGTATAAATCATAATTTAACTGGCTCCTGTATGGTAATTGGGTATGACCAATAAGCAACTTTTTACAGCATGAGAAAAACACGAAAGTGCAACACATTTTCTTTTATGTACGACTAAAACTGGAATACAGATGTCTTATACCTTGAATAGTGTTCCATAACCTTACAATCGATGGAATAATAGAGCTAGTTGAGCGCTTAGATCCACTGGATGGAAAATCAGTCTGAAATTCTGAAGTCATGTAATATATTTGAACGAACAGTAGTTGGTAAAGTATCTTTAAGATACATTGTATTTTGCAGAACAAATATGTTTCACATTTCCTCCTTTGTGCTTCACGTTTCCCTACGTTTCCCTGATTCAATTTACATCTAATACAAGAAGATCCGGGTGAGAATTTGTCTTCAGCGACCCATGCCTGTCGTAAGAGGCGACTAACGGGATCGGGTGGTCAGGCTCGCTGACTTGATTGACATATGTCATGGTATCCCAGATGCATAGACCGATGCTCATGATGTTGATCGCTGGATTGTCTGACTCGATTATTTACAGACCGCTGCCATACAGTTGGATTATTGTTGAGTGCGGCGTGAAACAACAAACAAACAGTCATAAAACCTCTTCTTGAGGGAAGTATTATTTTTGGAGCCCAGAAAATATTCTGACAGTTCGAGATTTTCTAAGAATTGACAATTCTACATTACACGCAGTAATGTATTCCAGTTCAGGATAAACTGTCACTGCATTTATCCGGAATATCTAATACTGAATATATCTGGCAAACATCTATGAGGAAGGATGGAATCCGGTATGGGTGAAATGATGTAACTCAATTATCAACCCAAGCGACATCCACAGTGGTATCATACACTCTTTTAGAATCAATGTTCCACAACATCTCCAGCAGCGATATCTCTTATTGTGTCATTCACCATTAAGTTCCTATTGCACAAAGACGTTTTCCTCAATTATATTAAATTCTACAACATTGTACAGCGTTTATTGTCTCCTTTTGTACTGTATTAATCATTTTCTTGCAATAAAGTAGTATTTTATATTTGCAATGTATTTTTGTATTTTGATGATGGTACAGTTAGGAATGGTCTGGCGATCAAAGATACAGATGAACCATAAATATTTACAACTGATATCAGACCGTCTTGGTGTTCAAGCTATTTAGATAATTAGGGTAGAGAGTTTTAAGTAGCCGTTGACTTTCATAAAATATAGAAGAGAGCTCGACTCCTAAGTGTGTTTGGAACTTTGACTTATTACCGTTGGGATTCTTGGCATTGAGAGACAACAACAAGACCTCAGACAAAAGAAATATAGTTGATAAAGCCTTCATTGTCCGTCTCCATCGTCGAATAAAACAAAGCGAAAGGCTTGTGCTTCGAATATACTGGAAATGTATAGTGATTCGAAACCTGTTTTGTGTATCAGGACAAACAACAATGAATGGATGATTTCTTATCAGGCTAACTTTGTTGTGTGTAAACCCGAACCATTCCACATCGAATATACTGGGAACATATATTGATACGAAAACTGAATTGTGGATCAGAAATATAATAATTAATAAATTATTTATCCTTAAACAAATTTTATAGTGTGTAAACACGGGATTGGCACAGGATACATGATACCAGTTCCCAGCACCCGTTAATCGCCTTTAAAGAAAAGCATTGTTTTCGGAAGATCAATCCAGCCCGGATGTTCAAGGGGCCTTGCAAGGTGTAGAATGTACAGGTAACTATTATATCTATGCCATTTCTGGTGTAGACACATGTACAATTGCTGCTGTATTGAGGAAATAGAAACGTTATACCGTACATCAATATGAATAAACTGAGTCAGTTTGATCTGGTTGTATCACAAGCATCCAAAATATTTGCTTTCGGACCTAATAGAAACAAACATACAGAACTACCTCATTGACTTCTTACCCTTCCAAACATATTTTGTTGACTGAAACAGACAAATTAGTCATTATTGATGATCTTGTAGTAACTTTTAAATTAAGCGACACATCCTTGACAGACAAGTGTGTTCAACGAATAGTCGACAGATCGATACCCGTAACCAATGCGACAACCTGGTCGCAGTGCACGCTATAGAATCAATACCCCACAGTATCTCCAGTAACTCAACTACTGGTGATCGTGTTGAATCACTCACATCACGACACATCCCTCAACCAGGTCGCATTGCTTCACGTACAGAGGAATCTGTTTCGGAGGGCAATCGAGACGGATTATTCTCTATTTTTTACGTCTTTTTTATATTTACAGAAAAAAACATGACAGAAAAAGGTATGACAAAACAACGTATTACACTGTGCGTCGGAGGGTTTTCCTTTACGACATATACTGAAGTCTTGTCAAGATTCCCTGAAACCAAACTGGGTAAAATAAGTCAGTCGAGTCCATACTATGACCGGACTTGTGATGTGTATTCTTTCGACAGAGACCCTAACGTGTTCAGCTGTATTCTGAATATGTATAGGACATCTGAACTTCATCTTCCGTCCAACATATGCGGCAATGCCATACGACGGGAACTGGAGTTTTGGGAGATTCCTGAGACTCAGATCTCCGAGTGCTGTTGGATCATTATGTTCAAAGTGGATCAGGGCGAGGAAATCTGCCAGGATTTGGCTGCTAACTTTGAAAAGTCTACCAACGTGGAAACAGAGTCACCTTGTGGCAGATTCAGGGATAGTCTTTGGAAATGCCTCGACCAACCAAATTATTCAAGGATTGCAAAGGTTAGCTGTTGTTAGGAGTATTTTCCTCAGAGTTTTAAAAATGTTCTTTGTGTATTGATTTAGTATGCGCATTCGATTTGTGGGAAGATCATTATACATTTGTCTTGGGATTCTGGGTAAGATTTGGCCCCTTGTTTTTTGTTTGTTTGTTGTTTAACGCCACACTCAGCAATATTCCAGCTATATGGCGGCGGTCTGTAAATAATCGAGTGTGGAACAGACAATCCAGTGATCTACGCAAATGGGATGACATGTGTCAACCAAATCAGCGAGCCTGACCACCTTGTCCCGTTAGTCGCCTTTTACGACAAGCATGGGTACGTTACTGAAGATCAATTCTAACCCGATCTTCACAGTTTGAACACTTGAGGAACCTACCTATACCCACATGTGCATAAACAAAGTCCACTGTACGATCTCGACTGTAAGATAAGCATGCATAATCTGACTGTATCATAAACAAAGTCCATTGTACGAGCTTGACTGCATGATGAGCATGTACAATCTGACTGTATCATAAATAAAGACCATTGTACGATCTCTACAGCATGACAAGCATGTGTCGTCTGACTGTATCACAAACAAAGTCCATTGTACGATCTCGATTGTATGATAAGCAAGAATCGTTCGGCGCTCTTAGAATGTTGGTAAAAAGAGCATGTCTACCGAATTTCAAGTTTGGATGGGTAAATCGGGAAAGGGAATTGGCTATTGGGTTTGTTTTTTTACAATATTATATTGTTGATATATCCGAATCTTATGTTTATCTTCTTGGCTAAATCACCTTGTTTTCACTTTGCGAAACCGAGTAGAAAGTTTGATTCATATGCATAGAAATACAGATCCGCGAGGAGGGAGGCACAGCTGGGGCCAATGGGGATGTCTCTTTCTTGTCTAAAGGTTTTATCCCCTAATTTTGTCATGACTACGTCAAGCATTTCACCTGTTAAATCTTAACCTGGAACGGATTTTTCCTCAGATGGTGCAGACATTCCACGAGTGTATGTACGTGGAAAATGTCATGATTTTCAGACAAAGGCATGGATCTGTATTTTAGATTACTTGATAAACAAACAATGCCAAGTTCTGTGTCTAGACAGTTCACATAATGTTGTTTTCATATGAAAGTGATGTTGTTGGACGTTTTGTAAACTGGAACAATGCCAACTTTCGGAAATGTGTGACAACATTGATCTATTGTACTCACAGGAAATCCAATTGGGTTTGTGAATACTAATATATGATAAATCGTGATACGAATGGATTTGACCCACTTGGAACAATGAAGAATAATATTCCAAATTGATTTTGTATTGTTCGCTCGTACCCATTTGAAATGTCTGTCCATTGTTTCCCTCCCGGGGGATGCAGCAGACTACGCATTGCAAGACGTCTTTGTAGGGAAATAATTTAGATGACGTCTTTGATATCTCCGTAGACACTGAGCATGCAAGTTGTATGTTGTTGACATCAAACGCTAGTGCTGCCAAAGTTTACTGACAAAGGACGGAGAATGGTCTATTGAAAGACCCATCTTGTCTTTCAGTCTTGTGGAAATTATTCTTTTCACTCTGAATCTGCATGCATTGATTTTAAGAAGAAACAAATGGACTCTTTTATTTCTGGTTCAACTGTTTAAATCAGTGGAAGGGAATTGGCTGTATGAATATGTTTGAACGATCATACCAGGTCATCGATATACCTGGAGTTAAAAACCTTAGTGAAATATCGCTGTGTAGAACTGGGATGTGTCGAGGACGGTAGTCTCGAAGTAAAAGCTGGGCCTGTGCGTGTTCCTTACTTGCTCATCAGTGTAAGTTGTGTCAAAGCACGGATAACTCGATGTTTTTACGCAGTAGCTTTCAACTTCGACACAGCGGTGTTGGACTCTAATCTGGTTTTAATCTGGCTTCTGACAGTGGAAAAAAAGAAACAGATCAACACAGAGGGGCGCTTAAGTGGAACCCATGAGAGCGCCTAATATCCCATATAATGTCAGTATTTCAGTTGTATGACGGCAGCCTAATACTCCAGACATGACTAGACAAACTAATAGATGATCGAGACCTAACTAAACAAACCAGACAGATAATCGCGGATAGTATACGAGGTATTTCATCAAGCCATTGCTCAACAAGTCAAGTGTTAGGATTGGTGTTCTCATACTAATAGATTCATTTCTTTTACCGAGCTGTCACAAAATTCCATTTCGTTCATAAGGTACAGTGAGCAAGTTCAATATTCCAACACATTCACGGTTGGCGACACCAGAAATCGGCTTCACGTGTACCCATAAGGGAATCGAACCCGGGTCGAATCTGAGACGAGCGAATGGCTTAACCATAAGGCTACCCCGGTGCAACCTGACGATATAATGTACTGTGAAGACAGCATTTTAATGTTCATCACAAACCTCAACTCAGATCTCACCTCACCTGACAGCCCAATTAACAGGTATACAGGTAGCCAAATACCACTGTGATGACATGCTACCCGCCCCCTTTCATGTTGACTGCCGCGTGATGGATTGCAACATGAACATCATCAAGCGTGGTCGTTGTGAGTTAAGTGGGCCTATTGGTTTCTAATTCTCACTGTTGGTAATTAGAATTCACTGCCCGGTTCCGGAAACCGGATTTCCGGATAAAGAGGTATGCGTTAGATGTGACATTTATTTCGTTTCACGTAAACATCGAGCTGTAGACGAGGTTTCAGGGTATCTAGTCTCTGGATTCGTATTTTTTTCAGTTGACATTGAAACTAATGTTTGGTATTACACGTACATTATATTGTGTAGAAAGTGTGTTTATATTGTCCGGTTAGCTATACCCATTTGTTTCAATAAATGCTTTTTTCTGGAAAACAATTATTTGTTTGAGTGAGTGAACATGCTTTTTACGCCGTTTTCAGCAATATAATAATAAGTGTCTGTGAACATAAATAATATAAATGACTAATGATTCATTTGTCGAATAAATCTTCAAAGATACGTCCTTCGTTGTCAGATAGCACATACATTTGTGTCTTGCTGTGGTACGTTAACACGTCTATCAATCTGTCTTCGTTATAAAAAAACCTTATTATTGATTGATGAGTGTAAATAACACTGTGATCAATCTTTACCAATCATCATAATGTTAGGTATATTTGTTATGTCCATTGTACGATTCAAAGTATAATATGATTACATTAGCGTATCCTATCATACGAATGGCGTTTGTAACAAACACATGGAAAGTCAAGTTAATTATTTGCCTTAAAACCCACGAGAATATATGGTACAAGTTGAAACTTTTAATTGCATCTGATATCAGTTTTTAAATTTATTTTTACCATCTTTATTTCCACGGTGTAATATATGTAGACTACATTCACAATATACATATACTCAATATACTTTCACAAATCACCATCATACTGTGAATAGATATCTTTGAATATGCTTGCATACTTTATCTCTGTGTATCCAATAGTGGTAATAGTGATTGAATACACTTACAATATGTTTTCTGACCTAATATTCTCAGTGAATAGGTTGTGGAAGGGTGACCAGAAGGTAAAGAACTCGCTGTTACTGCATGTAGAGTAAGCATTATATTTTGTAATTTCATAATATTTTGATATCTCCCGTACTACATGCTTGAAATTTGGAACTTGTTGTTTTATTTTGTGCGTATTTATTATCTCTTTCACAACAAGACATATTGCATTTAAAGAATTATTATTTTCCCCTTTAAATCCAAGTAAGATGTTTGCTGGTGTAAAGTCGATGTTGCCTTCAGTTACAGTCATTATCCATCTGGTCAAACTGTCCCAAATCTTTTGAACAATTACAGAATAGATGGACAATTATTTCTAATTCTTTTGAACAGAAGTACATATGGAAGTGTCTTTTAGACTGATTTTATGAAAATGTTTCTAGGTATAATATCGTATAATATCTTCATCTGTAACCGTTTCAAATTACTACATTTTGTACATCGATTTGGCATCATATATCAGTTTTGTAGCATTGTGTTATCATACTGTGTTTCAAAGACTCTTTCCCACTTTTTATGGGCATATGCCTTATTGTTATTAGGGTCAAGTAAAGAAAGATAAAATGTTTAGGAGCCTTTAACCCTTAGACTAAGTTTGGATATATTGAATGATAGTATTGGGAAAAATGGCAGTGTTTTGGGAAGAATGATTTATCTTCTCTTCAAGCCGGCAATTGTGGAAGATTTGATACTATAATATTTGAATATATTTGTTTTGACTTGATATATTTCTTGTAGTTCTTCATAAGTAATTTCCCTGTAGTAGGATTCATTAGATCATAAATAAAGTGTATACCTGCATTGTACCAATTATTTATAAAATTGTCTCGTTACCTATGATACACATATGATTAAACCAAATAGATTGGTTTAACATGTCGTTTGAGTTTAATGTCTTATATTGCTTTTGTAAATATGATCTCCATGCAGAGATTACATCTCCCAAAAAAGGATTTCTTATGTAAGGTTTATGTGCTTTTCCACAAATTCAGAATCAGTTAACCAAAGTCTTCTGTAGTTAGGTATACAATTTTCAACTAATGCTTTCCATTTGCAGCTACTGGAATGTAATCTCTTTATCCGTGATATGTTCTGTGCATAAATGGTATTCTTAATTAGTTGGACACTGATTCCTCCATATTCAGGTGGCATAGCAAATACATCTCATTTAATTTTATCAGGTTTGTCTTTCCATACAAATTTGAAGCAGGCTTGTTGAAATTTATTTTTTATCTCATCTGGGGTTGATGGAATTCAGGAAAATAGATGGTTTAATTTTGAGAGTAATAGTGATTTCAAAATAACATTTCTACCGATTAGGGTAAGTGTTCTTATTGTCTATAACTTCATTTCATTGTCTATCTTTTTAAACTTATTGTCCTAATTCAATTTCACCATTTTTTCAAGGTTAACATCAAATATAATACCCTGTAGCTTAAAGTTACTTTGGGTCCAATCTAAGTTCTTGTCTTGTCTTAATTTTCAGTCCAGAAAACCTTGTAAAAAAGATATAGTATTCAGCAAGGCATATACAATGTAGACTACTCTTAGTGCTATCTAAAGGTAGGGAAGTATCGTCAGCAAATTGTGCAAGAACATATTCAATATTTCCTTTTTAATGCCTTTCATATTTTTATTATTTCGGATAAGTATAGCCATTATTCCGCACAAAAGATAAAAATATATGGTGATACAGGATCTCCTTGACGACAACCTCTGCTATAGGAAAAAAAGTGCTAGCAAATCCATTTACAAGTACACTTGATTTCATATCATTAAAAAAAGTTCTTTTCCACTTCTGAAAACTAGGTCTGAAATGAAAGAATCTCAACACATTTAGTATAAAAGTTCTATCAACTGAATCAAAAGCCTTTTCAAAATCAATTAGAACTAATAGTCCTGGTATTTGATAAGATTCTGTATACTCCATTAGATCATATAGTAGCCTAGTGACCTCACCAATATATCTTCCTGGTACGAAACTTTTTTTATCATCATTTATTATCAGTGGTAGAATCTTTTTCATTCTATTGGCTATAACTGCTGATGCAATTTTATATGATGTGTTAAGGAGAGAAATTGGCCGCCATTTTTTTTTAAAATGGCTTCGGTTTGTTTTCTTTTGGTAGGCATGTAATTGATCCTTGTTTCTGGGTAACTGATGGGTTTTCATTTAGATATGCATAATTTAAAGAATTTATCAAGAATTATGCATAATTTAAAGAATTTATCAAGACTTTATTTCAATCTATCCAAAAGAATTTAAAAAAATCTGTGGTTAAACCATTTGGTCCAGGATTTTTTCCGTTTTTCATTTTTTTTCAGTGCTTTTAGTGTTTCCTTATATGTTATTTCGCCCTCTTAAGATAGTTTAACAAAAAATTAAGATTAATATGTGTGCAGTTGTTATTATTATAAAGTTGTTGTTTTTTTATAAATGGTTTGGGTTTCCTTTAGTATTTCTTCCTGATCTTTAACTTTTGATGCATCAATTTTTTAAATTTCTGATATAGACTTGTTTAGAAAAATTCTAAATTCCAAATTTAAAAAACCATCTACTTGTTTTTTTCCCTGTTCTGTCCATTTTGCTTTGGATCTAAGAAATGATCCCTTTGTCATTGATTCTGCGCTTATCCTTTTCCTTTGCTGATGCATAGTGCATTGTTAAGCCTCTAATTTCCATAAGAATCATTTCCCACAAAAGTTGATAATTAATTTGGTATTTTGAATTTTGGTCTCCTGTTTTGGAGTAATATTTATTCAAAGTGTTTTTAAATGTTTCCTTGACTAGTTGTACATACTTTGGATCTTGCAATAAAGAGTTATTGAATTTCCAAAAAACCTTTTCCTCTTTGTGTTTCAGATAGAGATAGTGTCATAGCAATAATTGAATGGTCTGAATCTATAGTTGGACTTGATAACATTTTGTAGTAATCTAGAACATGTATCAGATCTATAATTCTTGCTCTAGCTTTTAAATTGTTGATATTTTTATAATTGAAAGTATCTTTCATAGGATATCAGTTTTGTAAGAGATGCAGATCTTTGGAAATGTCATCCACAGGTCTACTATAAGCATTTAAAAGTATTTACTGAGGCCTTGATGGTGTCACCCTGATTTAACAGTGTTTTAAAATCTTCGTAGAAAGAATATATGTAGCCTCTGCGTAATACTCTGAAAATGGAAGCGACAAAACCCTTTCCACGTCCAAGAAATCTCTCCTAAAAAAAAAGTCGATTGTAGAATTGTGGCTATATCACGAGTATATATGTTACAGTGAATGTGTCAAATCAGGAAATGTGTAAATTTCCTTGAATATTTAGGAAATGTGTACATTTCCTGATTCACTCAGTAAATGTACACATTTCCTGAAATTGGCATTCTAAAAGTTGAGGAGATGAAGAAGGAGGACACTTTTTTTTACAACTTCTTTATTCTGTATATGCGACGTTTTGACATAGATTCTAATGATCTCCATTGGGTTGTGGCCTCGGTTCATTACTGATAGGGTGTTGTCATGAAAGACAAAACGTCGACCAATACGCCTTGCAACATACAACATCCTGATCTTTGACCGTTTTTTGCAAAATATGGAGCTGGTTTAGCTCCAATATAGCGACATATTAGTTTCAAATTCGAAGCTGCTAGACACGATTGCGCCTATCAAGGAAGTACAAGGTGAAACAGAAACGATGACACGTTTACCACAATTTCGACGTTTTGTACACCACTGACGTCTGTTGGTAATATGACGAGATGTATGGATCGGTGGGCATTTAGATGAGCTGCTAGTAGACCTTTACACGAGCTCCAGTAGTCGTCGTCTTTTCCTGGACCAGGGACGACCTGAACGGGGTCGATTGGCAGCTGTGGTTTGTTGGTATAGTCTGCTGATCACCGACTGTCAAAGATTGATTGCCTTGGCCACTTCACCGTGACATCTTCCAGTTTCCAGTATGCCGTACACTCCGGACTTTGCAGTTCAGACACGCACAATGAATGAAATCAAGTAAATTACAACTGTGTGACCAACAAACCCACTGACAGAAATATTGGTCCTCAGAGGTAAATCGACCTTCCCCTGGTCGTTAGTCATGGTATCAATAGCTGGCATATCTCGATTCCTATTCTTCTACTAACAGGATCGGGTGGGCAGGCTCGCTGACTTGGTTGACGCATGCTATAGTATTCCAGTTGCGTAGATCGATGCTCATGATGTTGATCACAGGATTGCCTGGTCCATACTCGATAATTTATATTCATATAGCTTGAATATTGCTGGAATATTGATACATGGATCAATCGCTACAGCACTATCTCGTTTCTTAGACTGGCAACGGAAGTCCAAAGAGATTTAATCAATATACAAGCTATCTTGCCTAACATATTTTCCCAATTATATTTTCAGATCTGGAACACTGTTTTTATGGTCCTCGTGGCTGTGTCTGCTATCAACTATTGTCTGGAAACAATGGTTGAATTCCGTGTGCCACTCGTGGGTGCTGAATACAACAGCTCAGTTCGAAAGAACCTCAGTGGAAATAATTTGAAGATCGAACTGTTGATGTTTACGAAGGTGTACCCTGCCCTGAGCGCCATTGATCTTGTTTGCCTCTGTATCTTCACCGTGGAGTTCATCCTTCACTTCCTGTCATGCGCACGGAAACGGAAGTTCATGAAGAGATTCCTCACATGGGTCGACATCGTTACGATTTCCGGTGGATGGAGTGTGTATCTCACCGAGATGGGATTCACACATGGATTCGTTGCCAAAAACTACGACATGTTCATTTTGTATGTTGTACTTCGAAGTTTCTATATATTCCGGCTTTTCCGCTTTTTACGACTTTCGGAGCGATTTACCGGATTGAAGGTGATATTTTTGGCTATCAACCGAAGCAAATCGGAACTAATCCTGTTGGGGTTTTGCTTCACGATATTCGCGACAGTGTTTGGATCTATACAATATTACTGCGAATTTGAAAACAATCACTTCGACACCGTACCAATATCAATCTGGTGGGCAGTGGTTACTATGACAACGGTAGGATATGGGGACTATGTTCCATCTGGGGTGTGTGGTTACCTGGTGGGGTCGACCTGTTCTCTTCTCGGGATTCTTGTCATTCCGATGCCCATTGCCATAATCGCTGCCAATTTCAATGACTTCTACAAGCGAAACCAGCAACGTCAACAGCGGCTGAAGAAACAGATGCCACCTCCTAAAAAGATCTCAGCAATCAAAGTTAACCCCTGCTTATCGAAGTTAACCCGTTAACCCCATTTTATTAAAATGATCGTCTATTTACCACTTTAAACTCTGTTTATTAAGTTTATCGAAGTTCAGCAATGTTAGTCAAAGTTGATGCCTTTTTATCAAGGTCAAGCACAGTATATCAAAGTTAACCCATGTTTATCTTAGTTATCCATATCCATGAAGATCCGGGTTAGAAATGGTCTTAAGCAACCCATGTTTGTCTGTCGACTGATGGGATCGGATAGTCAGGTTCGCTGGATGCGTGTCCCAATTACGTAGATCGATGCTCATGACGTCAACTGCTTGGTTGTCTTGTCTAAACTCGTCTCTTTACAGACTACCGCCATATAGCTGGACGTTGAGCAAGAGACAAACAACCAGTCTTAGTTCTTGATGTATAAGTTATTCATGAATACTTTAGGATCAGTTATGTCTGGTTAACATCAGGAGCTGTTGTGCAAATCTGTAACATTGTGTAAATAAGAACTATCGTAAAACATGTCACAATGCGAATGGTTTTACACCTTTTAACCATTTCCAGCAATATCATGAAGGGAACAGCAGAAAATGGTTTAAAATCGAACACATGCGGAAAATCGTTCCATTGTCTTCAGCGTGACGAACAAACGTAAAACCACAAGGTTCTCACATCGCCTTCCTGCTACATACAGTAACGGTTAAAGACATAATCACCATCTGAAACGTTGTATGAAGTTCATGAGGTATGACAGTGTCTGAAATATTCGGAAGCCTGATTTATAATTTATCATGTTTTGGCCATGGTTGGACAATGACAAGGCCACACACGTGGATACACAAGGTACGACTTCAGAGAAGGCTCGGGACAGTTTGTTCAGTGATCAGCGGTCACAGTTGTGGGTCCTCCTGCGGGAACTGTCATTGTTCCCTGTTCAACCAGCAGTGAATGGGTACCTGGGAGGATAATATATAAGTTTGTTGTATACCCCAAGGGAGCTGGACAAGAAAATCTAATTTAGACTGATCAATTGAGCGGAATATTAATATCTTCTACAGATTAAAAAATGAAAGAAGAGAGGAAGGTTCGGGTAATGCTCTCAGAGTTCTTCAGTTCAGGGTCATTGTCCCCTTTACCCGTATCTCAGACAACGGATGGTACCTCACCCAGGAAGCACTGCCCAGTCAAACCACTAAGAAATTATCGGAGAATGTGCAGACCCACCAACACTGCATCCTTCTGACTGTCAGAAGGGCGAAGTTCCTGGCAGCAAACGCCTGGTGCGTCAATCAAAGGATTGGGAGGTAGCAAACCTAAGGCACCAATTATTATGGGGAGTCGGACAACTTGACACTTGGGATGTACGCGTGACATGTCGTAAGCGAGGTCCGCATGTTACCTGATATGCCATCATCTGGCATTTGTGCCAAAAGGGACAGAAAGTTCAATGATATACATATACATACTTTCATGAATTTCATAAAAGTAACAAGGTCAGGTTTGTTGGCTTGGATACGTCTAATGCTTTATACAGGTCTATTCTAATCGCCACGTGATGGAATATAAATATTGCAGTGTGCGGCGTTAACCAAACAAAAGCCTATTCTGAAGAATTCTATAATTCTCTACATATTCTGGGTCGTACCGTGGGCGGAGCTCTGAGTCAAAAGGACCGAGTCACGCCATCATGTCGCCTAAGATACTGTGTTTCTACCAAGGTAATGGACTGACTCATCAAATTCATTTCACAGTCGACATTTTATATTTACATTTTTACGCAGAATCACACAGTAACGGTCTATCACTGAGAGGGAAATGACTGTCCCTGACCAGCACAGACAAAGCTACTGTTTCACTTTTCAGACCAGCTAACTTCATCCATGCGAAGGAGTCAGGAAGGCTGCTCTTCTCCTCAACACAATACACATAAACCCGGTGCAGTGGTCGTTCATCATCATCATCATCATCATCATCATCATCATCATCTTCATCATCATCATCCTTTTATTGGACCCGTGAAGATCCGGGTAAGAATTGGTCCTCAGCAATCCATGCTTGTCGTAAAAGGCAACTAACGGGATCGGGTGGTCATTCTCACTGACTTGGTCGACACATGTCATCGTATCTCAATTGCGTAGATCGATGCTCATGCTGTTGATCACTGGATTGTCTGGTCCAGACTCGATTATTTACAGACTGCCGCCATAAAGCTGGAATATTGCTGAGTGCGGCGTAAAACTAAACCCACTCACTCACACTCACCTTTATCATTATGAATACTTTTACTGGGAGATCGAAGTGTTTAACCTGCAACATAGGGAAACTGTATTCCGAGTCAGGTATCAAACGCCAGTACGCTTATCAGAATGCGATCAGAATGATAAACTGAACGAATACATACATGTCAATATCAAACCGGTTGGAAACTATGGCAGGTTAAACAAACCATTGCGTCACATCACATCAATGTGAATTTTAAATGAGCCTAATCAGAATAAATCATTTCATGGCCACGATTCATATTTGCTACCAACTGTGGGTTGTTTGTTCAGGGGAAGACGCCGTTCTAAAGCATCTTGAATTTCCTGTGCCGAACAAAGCCCATTGTGTCTTAGAGAGCTGTCATTGCCAAAAACGCCCATTAGTGCAGTTCGACATATCCTGAAGATGGAATTCAACATGCAATGTTGCGTTACACAATTATTCTCAACGTGTGTTAAGAAAGCTCCCTGTTGACATGGAGTTCATTACAAAGAAGCGGCCTTGCGCATTGTATATTAATATTGATTTTTAAGACGGAGGTGATATAGTTTAATGCATTGTTGTCTAGGTGTAAAGAGATGCTTCTCATTTCATATTCCGGCAAATTCCGGGGTGAGTGACTCGGGCTTTACGCCGCTTTTAGCAATATTCAGCAACATCACGGCGGGGGACACCAGAAATGGGCTTCACACATTGTACCAATGTGGGGAACCGAACCCGGACATTTGGCGTGACGAGTGAACGCTTTAACCACTGGGCTACCCACTGCCCCAATTGGTGATGGAAAGGTAAATTCATTGTGTGCTTATCAATCGTTGAGTATTGTCTGATCTACCCTCAGTGTGTGTATGTACATCAATATGTGAGAAAAGGAGGCCAAGGCCAGAGAATATTCTTGATTATTTGCCACAACAGATTCCTTTGGTGTAAATGTAAAATAGTGGTGACAAGTATATGTATGGGCCAATCAGTGATGACACCCGGTGTCCGCGAGACAGTAAGCGGGTATATCAAACATTATTCACCGAGCCTTTATAAGCACATGCCCTGATGGAATTTATGTCTTACTACCATGTGGATATTTCAACAAGAGGGTCCACCAACCTTTCAAATATATTTTTGTCATTTTCCATGATTTCTCTACATATTCTGGGTTGTACTAATAGGCAGACCTCTAAGTCACAATCACAAACAAATATAGAAGACTTTCTTTGAGAGGCATTTTAGAAGTTGTGAAGATGAAGGAAAACTGATTTGTATGGATAGTCAACTTCTTTATTGCAATGAGTGCGACGTTTCGGTGTAGGTACTAACACCGTTATCAAGCAAGTGATACAACAACTGAAGCAAGGAGAATATATACATAGCTGTATAGTGAGTATATACAATTAACAAGGTTGATGTACATTGGATATTTGATAAGTGATTACAGCAGAGGAGGTTGATGTACAGAGTGATTGATTGTGATTAGAGTTGAGTTTATACAATTGATGAGTTGACGTACAATAGTTGTGATACAAGCACAAAGGAGGGAGCATGGAAGCCAGATGGACAAAGGGAGTAGGGAAGGATTACTGGTGGTGGTCTTTGATTAGGTGGTGATAGGCTGACGAGATGAAATAACCTTGATCTCGATTCATCGTGGGGTTGTGGCGTTGGATGTTTATGGCTTCAAGGAGTTTCCTAATTTTGTAGTCTTGTCGGTTGATTTCTAGGATATCGATGTTGTTCCATAGGATGGCATGGTCAGGGTTGGCGTGACCATCCTTGAAGCCATAAACATTCAACGCCACAACCCTACCATGAATCGAGATCAAGGTTATTTCATCTCGTCAGCCTATCACCACCTAATCAAAGACCACCACCAGTAATCCTTCCCTACTCCTTTTGTCCATCTGGCTTCCATGCTCCCTCCTTTGTGCTTGTATCACAACTATTGTACGTCAACTCATCAATTGTATAAACTCAACTCTAATCACAATCAATCACTCTGTACATCAACCTCCTCTGCTGTAATCACTTATCAAATATCCAATGTACATCAACCTTGTTAATTGTATATACTCACTATACAGCTATGTATGTATTCTCCTTGCTTCAGTTGTTGTATCGCTTGCTTGATAACGGTGTTAGTACCTACACCGAAACGTCGCACTCATTGCAATAAAGAAGTTGACTATCCATACAAAACAGTTTTCCTTCAAATATGTAAGACGTCAACAACAGAGAACAGCTAATCTCGGTCACCTGCCGAAACAGATTCTACTGGGCGTTATAGGGAAAACTAGTTATGAAAAGTATGTGAGTGTGAATGGGTATGGTTTACGCTGCTTTTAGTAATATTCCAGCTACATCGCGACGGGGGGACACGAGAAATTGCTTCACACAATCTACCCATGATGGAAATCATACCCGGGTCTTCGTCGTAACGAGCGAACGCCTTAACCACTAGGCTACTCCACCTCCCCTAAAACTATTTGAAGTAAACAGTGAAAATCAGTAATGACCCCTGCTGTTCGTGAAACAAGGATCTTAATGTCATTATTAACACTCGCTGGTAATACATGGAGTATTACAAAAACGTCTTTTATCATGTCATGTAATCTAGCATTCTTACGCCCGCTTCTTTCGATTACACCTCCTCGGTTAATTATGTTGATTTCCTTTTGTCACTTACGGTTCTTTGTTGAATCTTTGATGCTCAACTGTACAGACATTCCAGCTCTCAGGTTGTGGTCTGTAAATAGTTGAATGTGGACCAGACATATACTGAACATCATTGAAAACGCACCAGTCTAAAATTGTCCATATTTTCATCAAGATGGATTTCAGCATGACAATGACCAATGAATATAACTCACATGAAGTCGAAGGGCATGTCCAGTTGAAAAAATGCTTTAGAAACAAATTCCTGTCCACAGTATGACTCTTAATTCCAAAATGCATCAACATGCAGCCACGCCATGAAAAAAGCGCGAATTTCATTCTGAAATCATACTGACTGTGACATTTAAAGCAGGTGTATGAGAACCGATTCTCATTGCTTCACTAACGATTGTGAAACGAGGACAGAGATGCCGAGGTTAACACCTCACGAAAGAGAACGTGCACTAGGCATGATTCAGGTTGGCACCAGCAGCAGGGATATTGCTCGACAACTTGGACTTGGCCACTCCAACATCGTTAGGCTTCATAGACGGCATCAGTAGACAGGCAGCACCCGTGACCTTCAATGACCTTGGCAACAACGTGTTACGACGCTCCATCAGGATCGCCATATTGACCTTGTCCATATCAGGGATTGAACACTGCCGACTGCCAGGACTGCTGCACTAGTTCAAGGTTGACGTGGGGGTCATCAGCGCTGACTCCATGCGACGCCGTCTAAACGCTATAGGGCTCCATGCTCGACGTCCTTACGTTTGACCAATTCTGACTGACAGACACCGTAATGAGCGTATACAATGGGCTAGCAAGCATTTTCAGTAAAGGTTACAACAATGGCATGGTGTGGTAGTCACTGACGAGTCACGTCTTCATCTACGTAATGCTGACGGCCGACTACGTGTTTGGCGTAGACGTGGTGAACGTTATGCTGATGAGTGTGTGGTTCAGACAGATGTTATGGTGGTGAAAGTGTCATGGTCTGGGGTGGAACAAATTACAATCACAGGACTGCCTTCATGTCTGCCAAGGGAGAGTTAATGCCCTTTATTACGGTGAGCAGATTCTTCAGAATCACATCGTATCTGTCTTCAATCACCACCAAGATGTCCATACTTTTCAACAGGACAATGCACGGGCACACACAACAAGAGTTTCCATGCAGTATCTGGCCCAGCATCACATCCATCCTCAAGAACTCTATTCGGACGCTTATTGACTCAGTGAGGAAACGTTGAACTGCATGTGTCAATGCAAATGGCGGTCACACGCGATATTGACTTTTCGATTTGACCCCACGTGTGTTTGATCCTTTCTGACTGTGGAACATTTTAATGAATGAGCGTCTTTTCTGTGTTGTTGTTTTTGTCAGTCGTCCATCTGTTATTATCCACTCCAAAAATATCAATTCCTTACACGTGTTGTTTATAATCTGAACTTTTATAAGTGGTGCGTTTTCAATTATGTTCAGTATATTACACGATACCACCGGAGTACAACGTCACATGATCACGAGATCCATTAGGTAGCCTCTTTCGGCCAACAGTACTTGCTGGGTGTCTATTCTAGCCAGGAATCTCCACTTGGCAAATATTTATTCACCAAGATCAGGTGGTCAGGCTTGGTTGACACATGTCATCGTATTCCAATTGCGTAGATCGATACTCATGATGTCGTGAGTCATGATCACTGGATTGTCTGGTCCAGACTATATCTGGGCTCACCGATGTTTATTGGTTATATCACACAGCAAAATTATATTGATGCGCAGTTTCTATGCGATGCTGCTCCAGTTTGATTAGAAACCACCCGCTAGTGTCCCACCTGCAATAACAGTTGGTGGAAGACGTTTTAATTGATTTTCTGTTTCATATGGTTAATGTCAAGTGTTTACATTAAAAAACTTACAGCCCAAACCGCTATGTCTATTTCACAACTCCTTAGAAACTAATGGCCAGGGCCTGGTTGTTCAATACTCGGTTATCTTAACCGCCGGTTAACTCCTAACGGCCGGTTAAATCCTTAACCGGCCTTTAGGTAACCGAACGTTAAATATGCGTTGTTCAAAACATGGTTAGTCATGCCGATGGCTAACGTCGCCGTCAAAGTTTAATAGTGTGGTTAACGTCACTGGTTAGCTTTCATATATCCCACAATTCCGTTTCCTGTTTACTTCCGGATTACCAAAAATAGAATCGCGAAATGTCGCCTGCACCCCAAGGAAAAAGAGAAGTCGAAATTTCTCTGCTGACGATGAGAATGTAATCCAGTCAATATGGTTGAGACCAACTCTATAGTTTATCATAGGCATGCGAATGTCGTAGCGCTACGAACGCTTGTATTGGAACACAAGGTTCCAGACGTTTGCATATATATTTCAAAGACATATGATCCCAGCTCTGTGTGGGACTACTTCAATTCCGACAATAGAAAAGACATTTTCCCGAGAAACTATAGCACAGCTATAAATAAAATATGATGAATCCATGAAAATACATGTAATATTAATAGTAGAAGCATGTTTTCAGTGGATAGAATATTTACAAATATTACACACAGGAGTTACGCTTAGACGGCTACAGTCTTAATGAACCTTTGAATTCCCACTAGACCTATCACTCACTTTTCACTCCTTAAATTGTCATGACTGTATGGTCAAGTCATTAAGATGCTATCAATATCATTTATTAATTATTTGCCAAGTCTGTCAAACAATTGTAATGTATGAACACACATTGCCAAATCTTTTATCATCAAACAATATAGAGGTTGTGACAATAATACCATTAGCTTTTATCTGAAATATGCATTCAATGCCAATAGAAACTTAATATGTTACTAGCACCACGTGAAAGTAATCAAACTGTAATTGTACTATAGGCCCCAGGGCCAACACTGCTGAATAAAATCTATCTATTATTCGACCTTACTGTTGACAGGAATCTCATGAATAAAACTATGCAATATCGACATTATCTGAACGCCTTCACAGAAACATATTCCGGAAAGATGTCTTGAAAAACATGAAGCTGCGTCTAATTCATAGATGAACATAATTTCCTCGATACTCATTAATCAGATGGGCCTTCATTTAGTTCAATTCCGAGTGACTGCAGAAAATGCATAATTCTTTTTAATGACTTCAAGGTCGGAAAACATGTGTCATATTTCATAAGTGTAGTATAGAACGCTGTAGTAGATGAACATAATTTCCTCGATACTCATTGATCAGATGAACCTCCATTTAGTTCAATTCACAAGTGACTATAGAAAATGCATATATAATAAGTTCTTTTCAATGTCTTTAAGGACGGAAAATATGTATTATAGAACGCTACAACGATTCGGCAGAGAAATACTATTGTGCCATTGTATTCCTTATATAAAATACATCAGTGTATAACATTAGCATTCAGATATTGTTATAAAATAAGTTTAAACTTCCAAACATTATCGTGTAAAATGACAAGAGATAGTGTTGTGTTCGCTGTGACAAAAAGGTTTCGATATTCAAATATAACATTTAATCAAAGTGACTACGAATTAGGCCTGCATATCACTCACAACTCACAACTTTTCGCGAAGGCCGGTATGGAGACGCCAATGTACATCACATATATTTCATATTCAGCGGCGACAAATGCATCACTGAATTCTAAGGCTGGGACGGGTACTACGGTACTCGAATCCGGGTCGGGTACAGCTGGAATCGAGTCCTATTTCTAGGAATCGGGTACCCGGAAAGTGAGAGAGCTCTGTAATGACAAGGGCAGACAATAGCTTGTCTTTTTCGTTTTTTACGTAACACACATTTACATCATTGAGTGAGTGAGTGAGTGAGTGAGTTTAGTTTTAGGCCGCACTCAGCAATATTCCAGCTATATGGTGGCGGTCTGTAAATAATCGAGTCTGGACGAGACAATCCAGTGATCAACAACATGAGCATCGATGTGGGATACGATGACATGTGTCAACCAAGTCAGCGAGTCTGACCACCCGATCCCGTTAGTCGCCTCTTACGACAAGCATGGGTTACTGAAGATCAATATTCTAACCCGGAAATTCACGGGTTTTTACATCATTGGTATTGTCCGATTAATGGAGCATAGTTTTAATGACTGTAATTTATCTGTGCATGAGCAGTGAGTAGTTAAGTTAAAGTAGCAGCAGGAACGAAACGTTCGTTGTTATAACGAGGAGTGTAAGTAATGGTGTCACTCTCTATATTGGTTAAACAGACGTAAATGAAATAGTTTGAGGTCAGTTTTAATGTCTTATTACCAACTGTTCAAGTTTTCTATAATAGTATCTGTCAAATCGTGATTGAATATTCAGAGGTTGACCCGAATGTATTTCTTACATTTCCGGGTACTCGATTCCGATTCGGGTAAGTACATGCGGGTACTCGATTCCATTTTTTCCTACTCGTCCCAGTCCTACTGAATTCCTCATACATTTTAGAAGCTAATTACAACTGGTCTTTGTCACCAATACCAAGTGTCTAGATAAACTGAAACGAAAGATATTGGGGGTGGAAACAAATGCTGTGCTCGAAAGACAACACCTGTTTGAAATGTAAACAAAGAAAATTTCAGACTTTATACTGTGTAGAATTTTCTCAAATTTTCAGACACCCATTTGCATGGAAAGAGCATAGTAGCAAGAAATAGGAAATTAAAAATAGATACAATACAGGAATGTGATTTGTTTATACGAAACTGTCAAGTTTCTGTGCAGCGTGACGCCATGACTGACCCAAAATCACGCAGAACGACAACGGTAATAATCGGCATTTCTGGCCGCTTCTTCTCTTTCTCAAAATGAAAACGATAAAAACATGTAACAATATACAGATAGTCAGAATCATTCTGATTACTTACATCTCATATTTATGTACAAACGATCCCTGAATCAAGGGAAGGGTCCTCGCAAAACCCATGTCAGCCGCCATTTTTTAAGAAATCTCAACGCTAGTGATGTCATACGTCAACATTGTTGTACGTGTTTGGCAATTTCTCTGAGGTGAAGGTCGGTAGAATAAGAGTATACATAATCACCATATCCCGCCGATTACAATTTCAGTATCATAATGAAATCATTCGGATATTTTTTCATGAAACTAATTTAATTATCTACATTTAGTCTTGTTCAATATCACATCATACGTGGGTATAGGGTGTACGTTGTTTGATTCTTTGTGTTTGTGTTTGTTTGAATAATATTTACAGAAGAAATTCACACATTTAGTGTAGTAAAACATATATAAACCTTTACACAATTGTTAAGAGATGAAACGTAGGCATCATGTTCTTGTACAATATGTATTTAGTTTCTATGAAGTGCATAGTTACAGTTTCGTATGTAACTCTTCGTCAGAATAATTTCCAGTCCACGATACACCCTATCCTTTCTTTGCTGAACTGGCCTCATGAAAGCAGTGTTAGCCATGAACGCCATTTGCGAGTTAACCACACTGTTAAAATGTTAGCGGCGGTCCTTAGGTGTGTTAACTTAACGTCACGTTAACAACCTGTTTAAAGTTAACATAGTTTTGAACAACAAGATAACCCTCTGTTATTAGTTAACGGTCGGTTAAATGTACTTAAGGGCTGGTTAAAAGATAACCCAGTTTTGAACAACCGGGCCCAGGTGGTCAGGCTCACTGACTTGGTTGATGCATGTCATCGTATCCCAATTACCCAGATCGAAACTCATGAATTGATTATTCACAATCTGTCATCATATAGCTTGGACAGTGATGAGCGTTAAACAACAAACAAACAAACAACTTGATAACATGACAAACTCCCAAGTGGCTTGACATAATCTCTTCATCCAGGTGATGTACTCGGGAAACACTTCGACAAAGAATCCCCTTGGGTGCCCTGAATACATTCTGATCAATACGTTTATGCCATCAATACAATCAACTACCATCTGCATGTTATAATTTCCCAGTTCAATACGTACATTGCTTTTATGATCCATGGCATTAGCATGGGATTTACAGGTACTGTCATACATCCGGAAGGCCGTTATTCCTGAGGTGTATCAATGACTGCTTCGGTTGATTTGGTGACAGTTTCTAATATGAGGTCAAAGTGGATGTATATTGTTGTTGTTGATTTTTTCTCTGCATGATGATCAAACGTGGGCTGGTTTAATCATGAATTACATTATTGTATTGTATATTAAGTATTGTATTGAAATTAATGGTAAATTACTAACATAACACCAAATAACAATCAGTCATAGTACTCTGACCAAACAGATTCGACTGTGAGTGAAAGGTAAAATAATGGTGAAAATTATGTGAATAGATCACTGAAAACACAGTGGTGAAACCCATGCGTCAGCTAAGAGACGTGTTCTCGTCCGTGTCACTGAATTTGACCACCAACACATTAAGATGCCTCTTTCAACTGTCAAATGCACACTAATGCCACTCTAATTTGAGTTCTGACAAATCTTGAATTTTACAGTGATTAATGTTCTTGTATGGTTTCCCAAACCTCACTTAAACTGTTTAATTAGGATGTAGTTTCACACCTGTAAAGAAATCATGTTTCAGGAAGATATTGATGTGAACTTGTCGCAAGACTTTGTTGACAGTGTAATGGCACGTAACTGGGTAACATGGTAACTGACTTTTAGCATCAATCAACCAACCAACAACAGTAAGAAGAGGCCACTAGTCCAGGAGCCGAAAGCGAACGAATATGTGAACAACAAGAAGTTAAGGAGAGAGAAAAGTAACTCTGAAACCAAAATAGGTAACTCTAAGTCTGACAACACTGAAAACTTGTCGTCCTACCTGCATAAGTTTGTTTGGCCAACTTGAATCAAATATGGAACAGAAACAGACAAAATTATTGATAACAAAACTGAAGCTGTGACTAAGTATATGTTATGGATAAGGTTGGTGTATCCAAGAAGCAACACACACTCAAGAATCATAACGAGAGTTGAACATTGTCATACAACACTTACCCGAGGGACAGAAAGAACATGTGGTCTCTTAACTCAAAGGTCTTCTGAAAATGGTTTAAATTTGCGTGGTGTTACAGTGTCGAATGCAGGTTATATGGCGAGAGTCTGTAATCAATCGAGTTTGGATCAGGCAATCCAGTGATGAATAGCCTGAGCATCGATCTACGCAATTGGGATACGATGACATGTGTCAACCAAGTCAGCAAACCTGACCACCTGATCCCGTTAGTCGCCTCTTTGTGGCTTAAGTATTAGCGAAGTAAATGACGTGCATCTCAGGACCATGACCCTGACGGTGGCGAGACGGCCAACTCATCAACCAACGGTATCCAGCTAACGTTTCCAGGCATGACAGACACATGAGGTGGGACATGGACAGGAGTTACCGTTCTTCACGGGATGAACACATTGCCAGCCAGCCCCGTGACAGGCTCATTATGAACATTAGCTGTCATTTTGCTTTGGGAATGTAAACGGCTGGAGCTCCGACAAATATCCTGACAAATGACAATGGTTTATCTGTACCTGGCAAACTGTCCAGAGACGTGTACCTGAACGGCCGAGAGAAATGCTGACTGGTCGCCCCAGTGTTCCTGTGAAGAAGTCCCTATATAAGCAGCACCGTCAATGTAGTCTACAGAGAGGCAACTTGAGGCACAGAAGGGCACTGAACACATACCAACGGAAAAGACCAACACACGAGGCCAGCAACTCAGCTGAGAAGAGAAGTCCGAAGAACAACTCTGGTTATACCTGGTCAGCGCCTGGGAAGTGCCTAGCCTCTCTCAGTCTCCACCACACCCCGTTTGTTGTCACTGTTGACTGTTATAGTTATAACATCCTAATTAAAGAACACTGTTGAAACCTTTCATCCTTCGTTGTGTTACCGTGCTACAAGTTTGAAAACAAAGAAACATGTACTTGGTTGCATCATTAAAGCCATATTATTTTGTGGAAAACAAAATATTTCTCTGAGAGGTCACTGCCCTCGGTAAAGGAAACTTTTTGGCCCTTTTGACACTCATGGCTGAATCAAATGACATTCCACACAACCACCTACAAAGCTGCAAAAAGAATGCAACCTACACATCTAAGACCATTTATAATGAGACAGTTTCCATCATTGGTGAATGCATTCGGGCGAATATAACAGAATGTTTACTTAAAGAAGGAACCGTGTACTCCGTCACAGCTGATGAAGTAGCGAACAAAACATCTAATCAGGAAGTGCTAAGTGTTTGTTGATGTTAAAAACAAACCAGAGATCAGAGAAATCTTTCTATATTTCTTATCATTGGAAAGAACAACTGGCGAGGCTATATCGACGGCACTCGTCAACTGCCTACAGTCACATGACCTTGATGTTACCAATATTAGAGGTCAATCCTACGACGGTGCTGCTGCCATGTCCCCATCAAGGAAGAATAAATAGTATTCAGCCATTGGCCCTCTTTGTTCAGTGCAGTACTCACCGCTGAATTTAACCATTGCATCATCCTGTAAGCAGGGATCAGGAACATTATGGACAGTCTGAGTGAAGTCTTTATATTTTTTTATTCCTCGCCCAAGCGGGCGGCAAGGGTTCTTTGAACATGTACTAAATGTGAAAGGTTCTGAGAGTAGACGGAAAACTGTCAAAGGTTTGTGTAAAACCCGATGGGTGGAAAGACATACGTGTTTTGACGAGTACGTTTGTATTACCCTTGAAACTCTTGTAGAGCCGACCACTTATCCTGAGTTATCCAGTAAGGATGATGACTGGTCCTGGGATAGAGATTCATGAATCGCTGCTCAGGGGCTGCTTCATACAATCAAGTCTGGGTCTGATTTAGTGGCATTCTTTCACTGTTCCACGTCTTGCATCGTGGAAATGTCCAGGTAAAATGCCCTGAGGAACACTTGAAGATAAACTTGGCAATACCATTTATTGATTATGTCAGTCAAGAGCTGAGTTTGCAATTCTCAGATGATGACAGAGTTGGATCAGTGCTATTTTCTCTGGTACTTGCAAATATCAGCTCAATTAAGGATGCGAACAAGTATGTAGACAGGCTGTTATTTTGGGAGGCCGATTTGGTTACCCCTCTATCTTTGAAAAGTGAAGTAAAGGCATGGGAAGAAAAATGGGCTGACGTGACTGAGTCTGATCGTCCAAGAAACCTATCTGACAGTCTGGAATATGCAGATGTGTGCAATGAATATGAGCAGTCTCCGAGATATTAATAATACTGTATGTGTAAAGTGAGTTACTGTCATTGATAGTAACGATTCATTATGGTAACTGGGGCGGTGGGGTAGCCTAGTGGTTAAAGCGTTTCACAGAAATCCAGTTAAAACTAGTGATGGAATCTAAAACATGTTAGCTAGTAATGACAAGACAATGTAAAAACAGGCTATATCTGACTAAATTAACTGCCAACAACTGAAGGTAGATCACAATACTAGGGACCATGGGGACTTACACGATGAAATTGAATTCTCAGTCAAATCTATGAAGAATGGTTACGCAGGATAGGGTGAGCTTCCCATAGAAATTCATATAATCCCTAATCTTCTAACTATTCTCCACACGTAAATGAATATGTGTTATGACATTGGACTAATGTCTTATAATTCAGTGGATGGATATACTGTCACCCTGGTTATAATGCCACCCTGGATATAATGCCACCCTGGATATAATGCCATGTATTTACCAGAACGGATGTCCTGCCTATATAATACCCCGGTTATAATGCCAAACTGGATAAAATGCCATTTGCCAATGGTTTTGGGAACAACAGTCATTTCCCCCCGGGCTATAATGCCAATTACACTGGCTGCATGTTGTATACATACCTTAATTGGTTAATTGGCATGACTTAAATTGATTGACTAAACTCATTAATACTTTAAGTAGTCATGTCATCCCAGATGGGATAGCACATGTGACAATACACTTCCTGCCACATACACCAAGAAGTCACGCCCCCAGACGCTGGGATTATCCCGTCATCCAAGGCTCATTACAGGAGATATCAGCTCAATCACCTTGTTGACTGCATAGGGCCTCTAACTGTCCTACCTGGTTATAATGCCACCCTGGGTATAATGCCACATTTCTTCTGGAGAAACGGTGGCATTATAACCAGGGTGTACTGTATATTCTATGTTTTAAGCACATTTCTCTCAATACTGTCACAGAGTGGCTCATATATTATACCATTGTATTCTCATGTCCTCTTACGTGTGTTTATGAGGTGAGACCCCAAAATAAAGTATCTGTATGTCAATCTAGATTACTTCGGAGCCAATCCAACACGCAATATTCTCATGCACAGAACATTATGGCGAAACATCTGACGAGTGACACAAAGCCTTGGATCTCTCATTACTTACCATTCTACACTGCAATAGTTTAATTCCCAAAACGTGTCAGCAATTGTGTCATGATCAAACGTGAACAATACTTGCTGATAGTATTTCAAACGCACAAATAGTTTCGTGATCTGTCATCAGTGTTGTAATCTGTTAGCAATAATAACTCATCTACTGAATGTTAATCAGATATTTTGTTCTTGTTAACTCAGACCCAACAAAAGTATACAAATATAATGGGTTTTCCACCAGATAACCAGATTCTCTCGTTAGTGAAAACACTGGTATCATCGCTCTTGACGATTGATACACATTATATAACCGGAATCGTTCAATCGATCTGATTTCATCCTATCAATATGGAAAGTGTTTGACGCTTTTATTTGACAAAACCCATTATGTTGTACAAGTGAATTTGTTGCACAGACCTGCTCTTTTGTCTTTGTGTAGCAGCATAACGGTTAAAACGTCCGCTCACGGGTTCGATTGCCCACATGGGTACAATGTGTGAAGCCCCTTTCTGGTGTCCCCCGTTGTGATATAGCTGGACTATTGCTAAATACAGTGTAAAACCACACTCACTCACCCATTTTTCTTTGTTCTCTACAGTTGTCTATCTTTCAGACTACCACACTGATCATGAGGATAGTGTTTTAGAGCTAGTTCGTGAGGCAAATACATAGAATACAGAACAGTTGTCAATTATTGTTAAATGGAACACTACCAAGGGGTGGTAAGACCCTTACCTCTTGCTGCTGGGGGCTGTGGGGTAGCCTAGTGGTTAAAGCATTCGCTCGTCACGCTGAAGACCCGGGTTCGATTCCCCACATGGATACAATGTGCGAAGCCCATTTCTGGTGTCCCCCGCCGTGATATTGCTGGGATATTGCTAAAAGCGGCGTAAAACTAAACTCACTCACTCACTCTCCCATCTGATCCCGGTACCATGTGTGGGAGAGGCCAAGTGCCACTCACACGTATGCTAGGAAACTTCTGAAACAAACTTTTAATAATTTTTGCCATCGTCGGAAATTTTAGATGAATTGAAGGAAAACAAGAGTACTCATTTTTTTCAAAAGGTTCTGCGGCACAGTTCTCAAATGATGAGAATGGCATTTTTACAATTATCTAGTCACATACTTTACACCATTGTTTTACCCTTGGCTCGAAGGTCAGGCAGCATCACAGAGGCGATCGTCAGCCCATCTGCCTAACCGCTGTCCGAGGGTCAAGTCCCGTTAAAGTAAGAATTCTTTGTCTATATACTACTGTCAGGCTGCCCTGTATCATATACTACTGTCGCGCTCCCCTGTATCGTATTACGATACACGTATAGTCAGCCTGCAGTATCCAGCACATCATCCACAATGTTAAACTTCCGTGGCCAAACGGCCATACTCTAAGGTTAATTAGGGTTAATTACACGCAGTCAGCTGACCTGTACATGGCTGTGCTGATGGTCATGATAATAAGCTGCTGATATTTCATTTATATTGACAGCACTGTGATTTATATTTATATAACACAACTTAACTTAACTCCGAGAATATACAAACAAATCTATATACTCTGATAAAACCCATCCCCCGTCAAAGTGCCAACGATAGATGTGTCTTCTCAAAATCATGGGTTTCATAACTGTTTTTTCAGTGAATAATTCACATAATTTTCACAGTGAATAATTCACATAATTTTCACCATTATTTTACCTTTAGTCTATAGACTAAAAACAGGACGGCGTTCCGGATGTATGACATTAAATCCCATGGGTAACATTTATCATAGAGCCAATGTACGTACTGAACTGGGAAATATCAACATGCAGATGGCAGCTGATTGTATTGATGGCCCAGACGTATTGATCAGAATGTGGTCAGGTCACCCAAGGGGATTCTTTGTTGAAGTGTTTCCCGTGTACATCACCTGGATGAGATGATGTTAAGCGACTTGGCCTCGTGTTAACCCGATGAGAGTTCGGTCATGTTATCAAGTTTGTTTGTATATTGTTTAACGCCGCACTCATCATTGTTCAAACCATATGATGGCAGTTTGAGAATACTCGAGTGAGTGAGTGAGTTAAAATTTAAAGTCACATCGGCAATGTTTCAGCCATATCGTGACTAAAACTAGTTTTAAATTTATAATACATACAGATAATATATAAAACCCTGTCAACGAAGGACAGTAAAACCACTAGATTATCACAAAATGAGTTAAAACTTGCTAGCATATATCTTTAAAAGTAGAAAACTATTTTTTGACAATACAATGTAAACATGGGCCAGTAATCGCCAACAACTGAAGGTAGATCACCATACTAGGGACTATGTGAGAATACTCGAATCATGCGCTTCGATCTACGTCATTGGGATACAATGACGTGCATCAGCACTGTAAGCAGGTTATTGAAGACCAATTCTAACCGTCTTTGCTCTTTATATTCAAATTATTGGATTACCTTATCTCCACCAAAACATTACAATGTCTGTTCTCATGGGAAACGTGTCTTTTTTCTTCAATGAAAGGTCTGAAAACATTGCATGTGATCCATCTCAATCGACTTATGACGCGAGGGCTTCCATCGTTGTGGACCAACTTGGACATCAAATGAGGAGTGATCTATCAGAAGATTAACTGTAGAATCACAAGCTAAGGCACATGAATGTGCGACATCAGAATCAGTTGGAATGTGCATGCATGCCTGCTCCCAGAATAAACTGTAAACTCATGACAACATTCATCTTATCCATATAAGTGACAAGTGACAAGTGACAAGTTTATTAGTATTTTGGGCCACGTGACCCATATTACTAATACATAATAACTGCACACAGTGCACATACCGGTATATCATTCATTCACAAATGATATCAAATTGGCAAGTTTCTTTTCAAATACAACGACAAAGTTTTGTGTCAGTGGATGCTGGCAGTTGATACATTTTTGAAGCAGACGGATTCTTGTAATAATATTGGTATGGTAACGAGGGGAGATATGTCATTAATCTGTAAACAAGAAACAGCGCCTTTCGCCTCTGAATAGCCCGAGTTTCACGCGCCCTGGACCAAATCAATCTTGAGGAAAATATGAGTCCTAAATATTTATAATACGAAACACTTCAATTCTGTACCAGCATAAGACCACTGCTCTGTCTTTTTTAATGGGCCACCATTTCTAAATGTTACTACATTTGACTACTCCAAATTTACTTCAAAGCCCTATTTAATACAAGCTTTCTCAAGAAAGTCTAATTTCCTTTGTAATCCTAAAATTGTATCATCGACCAAAGCAAGATCATCGGCAAATAAAAGTAACAAAATTTCCTTCAAGTTTTCTTGGACAAATACCCCCCTCAACTCGCTCTGTTCAAATTCTGCCACTAGCTCGTTTATAAAGAGGATAAAGAGAACTAAGCTAAACATTCATCCCTGTCGAACACCAGCAGAAGTACTAAATTTTAAAAATATCTGTTCTACCCTCTTTCGCCTTGACACAAGCCTTGACCTTTGAGTACATATCGTGAAGAACATTACATAATTTGCCACCTATACCCCTTTCATGAAGAACATAAATAAGCTTTTGTCGATTTACTAAATCAAAGGCTTTGCGGAAGTCGATGAAGGCTACATAAAACCGATGTTTTGGTTTCCTCAAATATTTCTGACATAGTGCCTGTAAAGTAAATATGTTATCAACTGTAGAATAATTACTTCTAAAGCCAGCTTGCGATTCATAAATAATACCATTTATTTGGATCCACTTCCTGATTCTATCTTCCACAATTGAAGTAAAAACTTTTCCTAAAATATTTAAAAGAGATATGCCACGAGAATTATTAGGATTCGAAGCTGCTCCCTTTTTAAATATAGTGACAACCATACCAATATTCCAACAATCTGGAAAATACCCACTATCCAAAACTGAATTAAATAAAATTTCAAAATATGGAACAAAGACTACTGCCTTTTTGACGAACTCAGGAGGGATGCCATCTACGCCAGCAGATCTACCATTTATAATTGAAGTTAGAGCTTTCATAATCTCGCCTTGTGAAATTGGATCAGATAATAGAAAGGAATTATCACAACTAGAACAGCTCTCTATATCATGATTGGTTATGAAGTTTACAACAGAGTGGTTATCTAAAGTATCAGATTTCAACAAATTCTTAAAATAATCAAACCAAATATCAAACGCAATAGACGATTCCTTGTACTTAACACTCAACAGAGACTTAAGTTTACGCCAAAACTGTTTACAATCCTTTTTGGCACTAGCCGATTTGATATCTTCAACCAGATGCTCTTTGTACAACTTCTGCTTACAACGACACAAATTTTGAAACTCCTTTGTGTAGTTCAAATAGACGTTCAAGTTACTATCATATTTACACCTGCGAAATAAAATTAAACATGCATATTTCTTTAGTTTTACAGCAGCACATTCACGATCAAACCAAACAGGTTGTTTACAATATCTACTTTTCGAGCCAGAGTGTATTACCTTAAACTGATCACCAGCGAAATAAAAACAAAAATCTGTTAACTTTTCCACAGCATAGTTAACGTCATCATAAACTACATGTAAGAAATCGTCCAACATTTCACTGACTACTGATGATTCAAGTCGTTCCAAATACATCTTCTCTCCTCCTTCCTTCCATCTATACTTAGTGATGGGGTTGGCACAGGCCATATAATGAACCTTTAGACCAGAGATGGCATGTATGATTCTTCTTCTATATCTGCAGCCTTTCGTCCAAGCTTATGAGTGAGCTAACCCTGCATTCAACTGTGTCTTTAATCCTCTTTATGAGGATTTGTACAACAAAAAGCCTTCTCTTGTTCCACCTCTTGGTTCAAGAATTAAACCATTCATTTCTGCTGCTGGCATTGAGCTGGAAAATATAGCTACTTCCCGTCTACTTTCTTCTCCTCCTTGGCAGTTGGTTAGGCCACAAGTCGACCTAACATTAACAGCATTTATAAAAGCAGAAACTAATGAATTACAATATAAACAAGAATATAATCAATTAAAAAGTAAATATAATACATAAAAGTCCTTATTTACAGATGGGTCCAAGGATGGTGGCGCAGTGGCTTGTGCCACTGTCATTGGATCCAGAACAATCTCTTCTCGTTTACAAGATAACAGCTCTATTTTTACAGCAGAAGTAAACGCCATATTAACAGCCTTAAAATATATTAAAATACACCCTAAATATCAACAATATATCATGTTTTCTGACTCACTTTCTTGCCCTCAGGCTATTAAAAATATTTCTTGTAAACATCCACTTTTATTAGAAATTATTGAATTGTATAATGAGCTTGCTACTGGCCAATGCGACATCGTCTTTTGTTGGTTACCCAGCCACGTTGGCATTTCTGGGAATACAATGGCCGATCTTGCTGCCACGGCAGCACTCAACAAATCTGTGACACCACTTCTAATTCCATACTCTGATTACAAAGCTAGCATTAGAACTTACATCCGTGATCTGATGCAGAAGAAGTGGGACACCCAAGTAGGTATTAATAAATTACATGCAATAAAACCTTACATTGGTTACACCTACTTGGGTTGTCAGTCCAGATTTGAAGAGGTCATCATACGACGATGTCGTATTGGCCACACAAGATATACTCATGAGTACCTATTAAAAGGTGAGGATCCTCCGTTTTGTATCCCTTGTGATGAACGAATCACGGTCAAGCATGTCTTGCTTGACTGTGTTGAGTGCTCCATCACAAGGGATATCTATTCCCGAACTATGAAGGATCTTTTTACTAATATAAGTCCTCATTTAATTATTGCTTTTTTAACAGAATTAAATTTGTTAACAGATTTGTAAATAGCTAAATATTTTATGATTGGAAGTTTGAATTAGTAACACAGATTGTTAGTGGCTGTATCCTCGAGGGGGGTTAAAGTACTGTAAAATTATTGTCCTCCTGAGAGGGTACGTAGGTCCCAAAACATTTAAAATAAATTTCAACTTTCCGTTTTTAATCGTAGAATATGTGTAATTTTAATGTATGGCTAGATATATCTCAATTGCTAACAGCTGAGGGGATGATGTAAATCCAGCTAGGGCCCATGCAGGAAGCAAATGTACTGTAAGTCCCCATGGTCCCTAGTGTGGTGATCTACCTTCAGTTGTTGGCAATCTATAGTTTTTATATTGTGTTGTCATTTATAGTTCCAATATTTTAGATTTAATTGCTGGTTTTAAATGGATATACTAGTAGTTTTACTGTTCTTCGTCAACAGGTTTTTTAATGTCCTACTTTATTGATATATAATATAATTATAAACTGTTCTCGTCACGATATGGCTGAAATATTGCCGATGTGACGATAAATATTAACTCACTCACTCACTTATGAGTGAGTGAGTTAAAATATAACGTCACTTCGGCAATATGTCAGCCATATAGTGACGAGAAAGGTTTTGCACAATAAATACAGTTTGTTAAACAAGAAGTCATTGAAGGACTGTAAAATAACTAGAGCATCACAGATGGTGTTTAAAACTGGCATTTAACTATAAACTATAACAATACACTTTAAAAATGGGCTATAGATCACCAGCAACTGAAGGTAGAACACCATGCTAAGGACCATGGGGACTTGCAACAGTACCTTTGCTACCTGCATGGACCCTAGCTGGATTTATATAATCCCTTTAGCCGTTGGTGATTGTAGTCCAAGCTAATGAATCAGGGATTCTGAATAACGTTTCAACGTCATCAGCTTGACCTGTACAGGCAGTAAACATTTCCGCCATATAGGTGGAAGATTGCTGATTGCGGCGTAAAACTAAACTCACTCGGTCACTTAATTAATGAACACGGAAAAGTCATCCAATTTGCATCATTATCCACTGTGCTATTTGGCCAGCAATTAGCCCTTTTGTCCCTTAAGCCAGATCATTGCAGCTTTGTACCCACTACTTGCGTCCAAGTAGGTAAATGTTTTAACAGCCTGCCTCGCCCACATTGAGTAAAAGAGTGAGTGAGTGAATTTGGTTTTAAGCCGCTTTTAGCAATATTCCAGCAATGTCACGGCGCGGGACACCAGAAATTGGCTTCACACATTGCACCCATGTGGGGGGTCTAACCCGGGTCTTCGGAGTGACAAGCGAACGCTTTAACCGCTAGACTATCCCACCGCCCACACTGAGCTGATCTCATCTTCAGCACAAACTTTATTTGCTGCCGATGGTGTAGCCTTATGTGTTTAAAACATACTAACCTACGGTTTGGTCAGTTGATATAATCATGTTGTCTGATGGTCCATAATATTCCAATAGTTCACAATAACATAGTCCAATAAAATGTGCATTCGAAATACAATAACTGCGCTAAATATGAAGAGGAAGCTGAGATATTTAATGTATGTATTTGACAATCACCTTAACCATAAAAAATACTTCCGAGCAAAACTTGAATTCTTGGCTTCATGGCCACAGTCCAAGCCAACATCAGCCCTAAACCCTCTCTATATATTATGAAGAAATCAAGTATGGTATAAAGAAAGAAGATTGATTTACGATCAATTTACCATTTATACATATACATACATTGATCAAGCTTCTTATATATATATGTATAAAGATGTGATTTCTGGCCAGGTGCCTGTGTTTCGGTATGGTAGTTTCACGTAGTCATACCTACATCATTTACTTACACAAAAATTGGCATTCAGTGTCCCTTAATACTGTAAGCAATTATCGGATTGCTAATTTTATTAGTACTCACCAAAGTGGTGATGGTTTAGTATGGTCTTATTACGTTGCATTGTTATTTACGTGGCGGCTGTTGTTCTGTTTGAGTGATCAGACTAATTACTGGTTGGTTTATCAAGAAGAGGTGTGTATTGATTGATTATCTAATGTGTTGTCTAAATAAATGGAGTTAACCAAAACCCTTTAACTTTGCATTTCTAATTATTTTCCACTAGCCTCCTGGTATAGGTAGCTATCACCGTCACAATTGGTTAATGAACGAATAAAATAGCGATGATACCAGGCGTTACCTAAAACTGATAAGCCCATTATCGAACTAGAGATCCAGTAATTTGACGACGTCCAAATCAGATCTACACAAGACTTTTTTCTAATTATGTGGAATCTAGTTGGAAGCTGGGATTTCATATCCCAGTGTGCATACCGATTCTGTACAGGGTAGATAGATTATTGACAGAAACAGCGTCATAATTACCAGACTTTTCCATATGGCTCCATCTTCCGCCAACTGCGATGTTTCGAACAGTATCTTGATATTCTCAAACAAATTCTTCTTCATTTTAGGATATAATGCTCAAGCTTACCTGGGGATACATCAACATTTGTTTATATCTACATCAAGTCAAGTCAAAAAGTCAAATGATGTTTATTGTATGAAAGGCCTCCGGCCCATATACATGAGAGTTACAGTCATAAAGGAATATTCTGGATATTTACATATATGTTTAAGGGTATACAATTCGTTTTATAAGAAGATCACATTTTGCTGATGCATGCTTTATATACAAAGACAACTGAACAAGAATATTTTCATTATTAGTTTGTAACAAAGATATATAATGCATATAGGGGTTGTTTAGCAAGAAAATGGTGTTGTATATATTTTTGTCTTAATTCATGATAACAAGGACATATCAGTGTAAAATGAATTTCATTTTATATCCCTACGTTTCATAAAGGACAATATCGACTTTCTTTCTGGAGAGAGTTTTTTAACCCTTAAATTAATCATTAAAGATAACAAACCTAAACGATATTTTACGAATATTATTCTTAAATTATATGTTGTAATTATTGATAACATGAACGTCTGTTACTTTGATTCTGCTTTGTTTTGCCTGTTTAGGAGTTGTACACTACCGAAAGGATGATGAACAGTACCAAAAGAATCTTGTAAATGTGTACCTCCCACTCACAATGTTCTGAACGGACAATGTTCAAATTATTGGAGGAAAATTAAACATGACCAGCACTCAAGTTTATTTCAACAAGTTGTACTGTTTCCAATTCTAAAATAGGTTCAGATTCACATGCTAGTTTCACATCTATATCTATAATATTCTAATTTGTTTTACTTTCCTTCCTTGACTTTATGTATAATGAATGTGTAATTTGTTTTTGTTACGATATGGCTGAAACACTAAGGATGTGACTACAAATCTTAACTCACTCACTACAAAAGGGATTGGATAGTTAAACTGTTACCGAAAGTCATCGTATCCCAACCGCGTGTATCATCCTCATCATGTCAAGCATAGTCTACTTCCCTCAGATGTAAGCTAAGTTTGGCTCAGGAACACCAGCTATAATTATTCAAGTAAATATAATCCACAGTTTGAGATGAGCTTGACTAAGGAACATTCAAGCCATACGTATTCAAGTAAACATAATCCACAGTTTGAGATGAGCTTGACGAAGGAACGTTCAAGCTGTAATTATTCAAGTAAATAATTGCGTGAAGACCGAACCACCCAACGATTCACATCAGCAGCACCGATCTACGCAGTTGGATACGTTGACATGCATCAACCAAGTCACTAACTCAATCTAACCCATCGCTGCTTAAGACAAGCATGTGTTGCTGAAGACAATTTATGACCGTGGTTGTCACAGGGTACTGGAAACTGTTGCAAGGAACTACAGTAACACAATTTCATTCTCATTCCCATCCCCATCCGGATCTTCATCCTGCTCCTCTGGTGAATGGACATTTGATTTGGTAAATGCCTTTTTTGTGAAGTGGGCGACAATGCCAACTGCTAGACAATCTCCAGCCACGTTCACCGATGTCCGAAAGCGATCCCTGTAACAACAAAATGCTCCTTCAGCAACAGGCAGTGAGCTGGTAGAGGTTATTCAACAGACAACATCGCTGCTTAATGTCGTCTCTATGTATCATTTCACCATGGCGTTCTTCTGACAGACCAAGAGACAAAATCCTATTCTAAGGTCGAAACCGCAGAGAAATGTGGATCCCAAGGACTAACTATACCTATGCACTAATAAGACGCAATGCTGCTTACATTTGTTGTAGAAATAAAATAGAGTTATATTTTTATGTAGTTTTATAAAAACATGAATAGTTAGAAAAGGTGCGTACTGGACCTCCCGTGCCCTCGTTAGCTTAGCTTAAGTATCGATATATGACATTATAACCGTGAGGTTGTGGTGACATATTACATGTGTTTATGACATTATTTAAATTAATAAATCGCTGTTATCGTGAGCTGACAAAATAGAATATGACGCAAACTTTAAACTGACACAATATAATGGACGTACGTTAACCAATCAATGGTGAGCAGGTACGAGATCCCCGTGTCTGGAAGTCCCACAGCGTTCAGAACAAGCAGTACAGTCGTTACGCCTGTCCCAGGAACCCCTGCTGTTCCGATACTGCCCAGGATAGCTGTCAAACTGAAATCATACAATCTTTTCCATTTCACTTGTGACGTATGCCATTTTCATGCTTCCTTATTGGTTGTATATCAGAAATATATATTAAAAGGTTTTGTAGGGTATGATTTCAAAACAAATCAAAGTCAGGAAAATTGAATTGTGAACGTGTTTTTAGTTTTTTTGAAGTGAGTGAGTGAGTTAGGATTTTAAGTCACATCGGCAATATTTCAGCCATATCGTGACTAAATCAAGTTATAGATTTATAATAGTTTAAAGTAAATTATAAATACCTGTCAACGAAGGACAGTAAAACTACTAGACTATCACAGATATAAATATAAAACTAGTAATTCAATCTAAAACAGTTCAACCGTACAAGACGATACAATATAAAACAGGCTAAAGATCTCCCAACAACTGAAGGTAGATCGCCATACTAGGGAACATGGGGACTTACAGTACCCTTGCTACCTGCATGGACACCAGCTGGATTTAAACTGACAATAATACTACGATGAAAAATGTGGCAGATTAAAATTTACTTCGAATGTTTTGGGACTTACGTATCCTCTTAGGAAGACACGGATTGTATGGTACTTCAACCTCCCTTGAGGATACCGCCACCAACAATGGCAGTTGCCAATTTAAACTACCATTTATAAACTACCATTTATCTATTTATCTATTAACATATTGTTCAAAATTTATCTAATTCGAGGTATGAAATAAGCCAAAATTCCAGCCAGAAATCAGGGCTGGTAACTTCTAAATGTTACTAGCCCAAAATGGACTTAACGAGACCAAATATGGTGAATTTACTCAGATGTATGGAACATCTAAAACTTTTACCAGACCATCGGGCTGGCTAGCTGTAAATTTAGACCGTGCGTCAGAAATCCAGACCGCCTCGGGCGGTAGGACGGGCCTTATTTCATACACTGCTAATAATTCTATTTCCTTTAAAAAATTAATGATTAAATGATACTTAACATTAGTAAAAAGGTCCTTAACTGTTTTGACATTGAAATATTTATCTCTTGTGATGGAAAAATCTATACAGTTAAGCAGTACATGCTTGACCGTGGTTCTGTCATCATTAATGATACAAAACGGAGGATCCTCACCTTTAAGCAAATATTCATGAGTGTATATATTATGGCCAATGCGACATCGTCGTGTAATGACCATAAATCTGGACTGACAACCCAAGTATGTGTAACCAATATTGAATTTCATTTCATGTCATTTATTGATACCTAGTTGCGTGTCCCAATTCTTTTGCATCAGATCACAAATATAAGATCTGATGATAGCTTTTTGATCAGAGTATGGAATAAGAAGTCACATATTTGTTGAGTGCTGCTTAGCAGCAAGATCGGCCAGTGTATTCCCAGAATTGCCAATGTGGTCCGGTAACCAACCAAAGACGATGTCGTATTGGCCAGTAGCAAGATCATTATATAACTCAATAATATATATTAAAACTGGATGTTTTGCAAGAATGATTCTTAATAGCCTGAAGGCACGAAAGAGAGCCTGAAACGGTGATATATAGCTTATATTTAGGATGTTTTTAAATATATATTAAGGCTGTTAATATGGCACTTGCTTCGGCTGTGAAAATTGAGCTGTGATCTGGTAATCGAGAAGATCTTGTTCTGGACAAGTGACAGTGGCACAAGCAAGTAAATAAGGATTTGTATGCATTATATTTAGTTTTTAATTGATGAAGTTTATGTCAATATCGTAATTGATTAGGTTATGACTTTTTAAACGTCAGTATTAGGCCAACTTGTGCACACACTAATCGCCAAGGAGGAGAAGAAAGAAGACGGGAAAGAGTGTTTTTAGGAAGAGACAAGGGTTCTTCTTAGCCTAAATGATTCATATTTATCTGTCACCAGACCATGCAAAGTGTGCATGCATTAGAAAAATGTTATGTTATATTCAGTCGAATATAGGCTTTTAACAGTAGGTAACGTATTTATGGTAAAGCTATCCTTCCATAAGATACGTAACATCTATGAAAATACATCTAATCTTAAAATATCTGTCTGCAGTAACAGACCCTAAATTAACAATATCATGAAAGAGTACGTTTTTGGGCGAACATTTTGGACGCCAGTTTAAGGCAGTTGCAATGCAATATGCAAAAATGGAAACACATAATTTCTGTAGCACGATATGAATGAATAGAATATGTTGTATAGTATAGACATAACATGTACCTCATTATAATTATATTGGTCACCGAAAGGCTGATGCCATTGTACTGGGCGATAAACACAGATGCACACGCATAATATACTGTTGCACCATCCATATTGACTGTAGCCCCGAAAGGGAGGACAAACTTGGTGATGCTGTTGGACACTTTCAACTTCTTCTCCATACACCGAATTGTCACTGGCAGGGTGGCGGAGCTTAGAAACAGAAGAATTTCTTCATTTAAGACTTTTCAACTTTTAAAGACGTGATTACATCTGAATCCGTATCTTTACAGATTATTTAAGTATACAATTACAGATATACACTCTCCTAGGATTGTTGTACTCACACAATACAGACATCATGCAGACATTATTCAGACACCATGACTATTATTATGACTATAGAAGACATCCGCCGGTAGGCCTTCAACATACATCATACCGACATAATTCGGAATTGGTATCTACAGTATCATCTAGACATAAATGCACGTCATACTGACACCACACCGACAGTTTTCATTTTTACTCTTACACTTTTCAAGACTTGTCTCGTTCCGTTTCCATATAAAATAGTTTGATATAAAATATATCTTTACGGATATAATAGACTCTTATAGGTATTTGTACACATACGATACAGACATCATTCAGACATCACACGTACACCATTATCACTTTACAAAACATCCGGCTATATAAACATCCAGCATATATCACACAGGCATCATGTCGAATACACATCAATATCATCTGGACATTCTTGTACGTCATACAGACACCATACAAACATCATACAGACACTACCTAGGCATAAAAAAACCAAGCGCCTTGAGCATGTACTAGTTGAGCGGATATGTGCGCTATATAAATATCCTATAATCATGCGAACAGTAAGTATGCATCATAGAAAACTCAGCAAACACACATTTTAATGGCAACATGCAAACACTATGCAGACATCATACAGACACCATACAGGCATCATACGCATATCATAATCTTTCGCGATTCCATTTAAAGACCATATTTACAGCATGCAAACATTATACAGACACCATAAAACATACTCGTAATAAAACTATCCTGAACTTTCAATTTGGATAGGAAGCATAAGTGCTAACAAACTTTCAAAGACTGACATCTTAAAAACGCAGTACCATTTCTCTTTATCACCACCCCTAAACAGAACGCATGGAATGCACTTGCACAACGCAGTAGCATAGGGCTTGATTTTGACGGTTTTCAAGAAGGTCGATAAATCACTGAAGACCAATAATTTGGACAGTCATCTTGCATCACACAGTTGTTAGTGTTTGTTTCTTGCCGGGTTTTTTTTTTGTTTGAAAATGAAAATCCTACACATAAAAATTTCACGTCACACACCAATTATCTTTCAATGGGCGATTACGGTACACACAACTATGGTTATAAGGAAGTGCAAGTGGTGCTGCACTCTCAAAACAATTATTATTATCATATCAACATTGATTGACTCTTGATATATCTCTCAATATTTTCAATAGTAAATTAACAATTAAGTTCCCTGCTTTTTTACGAGTATATCATACAAACACCGTTTCATACATCATAAGGATATCACACAGACGTGTAATCTCACAGAGAATACAGTTGAACAAAATGCAATCGTTATTTGCAAAAGAAATATTGGCACCCATATATTCATCCCATTCATTTGGCACATTTGAGAACCCAGTGGAAAGGAGAATTTGGTAATACCATAATTGGTTGTATTACCTCGATGATGTTGCGAAGGCTGTTATAAGAGCCTGTCCAGCCGCCCCGAGAACACGAAATGGGTTAGTCCTGGTCAGAATCAAATACAATAAAGGCGTAGCAATTAAGGAATGGACGACCATTCCTGCTAATTCAGTGACGATGTAGAGGACCAACACTTCACCTGTCTCACTCAGGCTCACTGAAGACAACAACTGACCTGTAATCATGGACATTATGCCGAGCGGGGAGAACCTGTGAAAGACAACGAAGACATTATCACAGTGAGGACACAACGTATGATGATGAGAACATAAATTAAGTCAGCTTCACTTCATTTGTCAGATTATAACACATCTGAGTCCCTAGTATGGTGATCTATCTTCCGTTGTTGGCGATCTATAGCCTGTTTTTATATTGTATCGTCATGTTTAGTTAAAATATTTTATATTAAATTACTAGTTTTAAATTGACATATGCAATAATCTAGTTGTGTTACTGTCTTTCACTGACAGATGTTTATAATTTACCTTTAATTATCACAAATCTATTTAGTCACGATATGGCTGAAAAATGGCCGATGTGACTATAAATTTTAACTCACTCACTCACTAAAACACATCTGAAACTTCATTTCACTCTAAAGAGTTTCAAAAACGTTATTCCTAGTTCGGATTCTAGGTTAGAGTTCATGGTAAAGTTATGTTTTGACACTCATACTAATTTCCTCACTTGGTCATTGTCCTCATGAACTTTTTGCTGTGCTATTTGTCTATTTACATGGTTAAACTGAAATTTAGATCATGGTCAAACTTACTTCATCCAGACATGTAGGTTATTGACCATTCAACTCACCACATAGCTAGTTGAATCATATGGAGAGTGATGGTGTTGATGGCATTGAAGAAGTGTAGAACCATGGATCCATGTTTTCCTATTCGGCTGAGAAATATCCCAAAGACCACACAGTATGTCAGTATACCTGTAGCATGAATACAACTACATGATAGCTCCATACCGCCGCATGTAATCACAAAAATAGAGACAAAACCGTTCTTTAATCATACGACATATTTGGTTAGACAAGTAGTTACGAATCCCAAGCAAATAGTCACGGTAACAGGTGTTCGCGAGGCACCTTATCAAAATCAAGTGAATATACGATTTAAGCCAGTTGAGGAACTGCATCAGACGTTATGTTGTCTCTAATGCGAACTCTGGAAATGTCCTCGAGGTGTCCAGCATGGACTTTTATGTTTTAAGAGGCGGTGGGGTAGCCTAGTTGTTAAGGCGTTCGCTCATCACGCAATGGGCACAATGTGTGAAGCCCATTTCTGATGTCCAAAGTCGTGATATTGCTGGAATATAGCAATAAGCGGCGTAAAGCTGAATTCACTCACTTTACGTTTTAAAGATGTTAGAAGCAGACACTATCAACAAAAGATTTAGAGCAAGAGTTGTGTGACACTCACGACGTATTTAACACGTGTGATTGATTCAACACGATTTGAAAGGGTATTTACAAAGTTTATAATTTGGGGCAAGATTAGGCTGTGTTGTAAAATTGGTTAAACAGGTAGGTCTTTAAAGTTCTTTTGAAAATGCAGAGATTTTCAACAACAAAAATAAGTCAACAGGCAGTTCATTCCACAGTATTGCTGTATTGAAGGAAAAGGACATTTTCCCAAACCAGCTAAGCTCTGGTTTGGGCACACAGAGGACACACAGATCTGCAGATCGAAGTTGTCGTGCTGGTTCAAAGTGTTTTGTGAGTTCTGACAGATAGGCAGGTGCGGAATGGTGATAAGCTAAGGAGCGTATCTTGTACTCAATTCTGTCATGATAACACCAAACAGCGCACAAGAGCATGGACCGCATTTTCGGAAGAAGGCGTCTGATAGCCCCTGATGTTTCCTAGCTTTTAGTGACATGACCTGATTGTCTGACTGATGTTAGCTTCCAAGGAGAGTCCACGGCCAAATGTCAGACTGAATGTCAGACTTCCCCACGCGTATCTGAGCTTCCTTCACCTTGGCACAATTGATACGAGTACCCAGTACTCTGAGTACTACTTGTCATTCAGCTTGAACATATTTGAGTTCATCCATTGCTTTATGTCATCAATGCAGATCTCCATGTTTAGAAGATTCGACTGAGAGCATAGGGGACAAACGTCCTTATCGGTTGCATGACATCAGCATACAAGTGATGACCTACCTCACTGACAGCAATCAGTCGACCTCACACGTATACAGAGTAAATAGAATAGGACCAGAACTGACCCCTGTTGAACCTCATACTTGAGAATAATCTGATCTGAAGTGTCACCCTTAACAATCACAGATTGTTGTCGGTTGGACAGATAGGATTCAATCCAGGGCGCATCCTGTTACACCAATGTTAGTTCTGAGGAGTCTTTCGTAGACTATCGTGTCAAACGCTGAAGACAGGTCGATGAGTACGAGTAGTCCAACTTGTCCATTATCAACATCAACTTGCAGATCATTTAGAACACGGAGTGGTGCAGTTTCACAGCTATGACCCCTTCTGTATGCAGAATGAAATATGTCCATAGATATGAAGACAGACCACAATAAGATAACAACGATAAAACACGATTGCTAAACATTCTGGAGACTGATAAAGGAACATACACCAGGATGAGATCATCGGCAAATAACAGTGAAATTATATTCAACATTTCTTCTGATACATAATTCCCATCTTCAAACTTGATATTTAAAGAGCTACTGAATCCAACTCTATTGCGCTCTTACTGACTTCCGCAAAGCGTTCGATCTGCTCAATAGGAACTTTAATCTATATATGTTCTGCTGCAAAATGGAATTTATGGAAAATTCTTCAATGTTTTTAAAAGTAACAGTAATTGTACAATACGGGGAAAAGCTCACTGACTACGTTGAAAGTAAGTGTGGTGTTCGACAGGGGTGTTCCTTGAGTCACTCAAGGACACTCTCAATTACAGATTAGGGACTAAAATAACAGTCCCAACAATCAACATGCTAAGAGAACGATGCTTTATAATCCTGACTTAGCTGACTAAAATAACAGTCCGTTGAATAAACATCTCCCTTACTTCGTTCGGGGTCCTAATCGCGGCCAACTCAGACCACACTTCGGACTTATGATCACGCCAAAGCTTATCTGGACAAAAAACATATAGAACATTATCCAGCCAAGCCAGTAAAGCGTTTCTCCCAGTTAAAGCTCTCATCAGACACCTGAATATATCCGTAAATGAGGCTCTCAATATAATTGACATGAAAATTGTGCTTATTCTTACACACGGAGCAGAAATATGGGGTTTCAATCAACGTGGTGATATTGATCTAGTTCAAAGAAAATTCTACAAATACGTTTTAGGACAAAGTTATTTATCTTCAAACTGTGTAGCATATAGAGAATGTGGGAGAAACCCTCTGTGGACTGTATATATGTGCAAATGTGTAAAGTATTGGCTCCGTTTGATAACACTGCCCATAACACATACCAAAACCAGTGTTATAATATGCCTTCATCGATATTGGCCCAGAGACGTGACGATTGGTCAAGCAGCATAGAGAATCTTCTATTTAAACATGGGCATCTCGGGCTTTGTCAAGATGTTGGTAATGAGGGAACATTAATGAACATTTTCAAACCAGTTCACCTGATGAAGGGACCTGGAATGGTTTCGAAACGTCGTGAGGGATATTATAAAGAAGTCTAATCCATAAAATTTTTCAAACAACGTTATTAGATACCTCAACTCAAATGTGGCATGAGCGTATTGACAGCAGTTCTCTTACATTTCACTCCTCTTTTACATCTCTGTTAGAATATGAACGGTATTTACCTCTAATACTTAACATCACCTATTTAAAGACGGATCGTAACTAAATTTCGAAATGGCAATATGAACATTGGATTGATGAAACTAAGAAGAGGACAGAGCACCGTAAATAATATCGATACATTGTGTAGGACCTGTTTATCCCTAGAAGATGAGAGTCATATGTACACCACACTCATACATACTCAAACAAACTGGAGACAGACGGACCTTAACAGAACGTTCCAGGACGTTCGATAGAAACGTCAAGCTAGACACAGGTCTGTAGTCTTTTTAATACAGATGAATCTAAGTCTTGCTTCTTTATGAGGGGCTTGACAATGGCTTGTTTTATAGTGGTAGGGACAGATCCCGTATCTTGTGATAACTGGAATAAAAAACGTCTATATGCATCAAAAGATTCTTGGTCGGAATGGGATAAAGATCACATGTTGTTGGCTTGCTTTCAGTGATAATTTTGCATATCTCCTGGTCTGAAGAGACCCGAAAGCAATTTAAACCGTCAGCTCCTATAAAAAAAATATGCTTTGAACACATTTGCGAGCTCTTTGTCATCATTTGCATCCGGCAGAACTGTTTCCACGTGTTTACCCAACATCATAAAGACAAAGTCATACAGAGCATTGGCATCACTTGTACACTCATTTCTCTTCAAATGACTTGGAGGAGTCAGATTTTCTTATTTACACAGGAGCAACAGCAGCAGTGTTTTTTTTGCATGTTTGTATATTTGCCGATGTACTTCTTACGTCGACTTTCTCCGTTGATATTCAACCTTCCGTCTCTGGTTCTTAGCACAGACGACATCCTCGTTGTACCGGGGAGACCCAAATCTCGAGGAGATATTCTTGATGGTACACGGGACACTTTTGTCCAACAGTCATGTTGATGTGTCGTCATAGGCTTGACACAACTCATCTAAATGGGTCTGTAATGAGCACAGGATTCTTAAGGTCATTCCTAAGCGCACACTTCACTTCTATTTGTCCAGGTTGAAGTTCCAGGTAGACATCGCAAATGGAAAGAAGAAATGGTCAGACATTTGTCTATCCAAGACATACAAGTCCTTGATAAGACCACTTTTGCCTCTCACAATAATCCAATCTATTACATGCAGTACTACGATGTCATGAAACTTTAAACACACTATCTTCGATTTCTTTTCAACCCAAAACGTACTGTCAAGTATACTTTGAATACTCTAGTGACCTCAAGTCTGTATTGTGTAACTTAAAATTGCACTGTTCTGCATGTTAATTAAGGTGCCTACCGAGAGTGATTGAGAAAGAACTTACCAACAATATTGATACCTCCCATAACAACTGTCTTCTTCAGCGCCAACGGGCCTCTTCTTGTCATGTTTAATGCAGCATTGTCTCCATTTACACTTGCATTGATCAATTCTAATCTTTTGTCACCATCGGTCGTTATGGTTCTGGTGTGCTGAATGGCGGCACCAATAATGTTGTCAGGGAAGACGTTTCTGTAATGGTAGTAATATCATTTTGCTATATGCAGTGTTCCTGATTGTAAACCAGTGTTGTAACTGTAATAAATTGTTGTTGAAAAGATTCAGTAGAAGTTGTGTTTTAAAAATACTTAGTTGTCAGCTTTGTAGTACTACCTTGTGGAAGTACTATATTTTATATTATTTTGAAGCCAAGAGTAATCAGGAATATTCTGGATTGCATAGACTAATTCAGAATTGCATGGATTGTATCTAACATTCTGAAAAGTTAATAGGACAGCATAATGGGTCATCTTCCATAACAATAAGAACAACATTAAGCGTGAAGATGATTATTTTGAACCCTGATCTATTTCGGAGGCCTGGTCACTGTTGCTTCTAGGTACACGTTATGATCAATGGTATTTTGTACTGATACAGAATGAAATTCATTGATATTACAACAATACCAACGAACTTTCTTCTTTCACTGTACTTGCTTTGCAGTAGTTTGTAGATTTGCAAACAATAAATATTTTTCTCGTTCATTGGTTTCACACTAAATTCTTTAACGTCTACAGTTCTGGCTTAAGTTATTGCATTTCAGTTTGGAAATGGACAGGTAACAATATTTAGGTTCCTTTGTTAAACATGTGCATGTTTGTATGTAGCAATCTTGAATTCTAGCAATAAATACATTAAAAAACTATTAAGCCTGATTTGACCAACTCCAAAAGATTCTCCAACAAAAATATAACCAAAAGAAAATAATATATTCTTGGTGTTTGAAGGCCATGTTGTTCTCCGGATTAACTCTGCCTCATACTTGTTTTGCGAGTTTTGCACATCTAGTGAAAATATCGACATGAATACCAATGCGATAACATTCCCTTAACAAGAAACCCATCTAAAGCAGACTGATGATCTAAACTTACGTCATTTCACTGAATACCGTTATGTTTCCCGATCTTAAAGTCGTACACAGCTGTGTGCTTAATACTGTTTATGAGTAACAAGTCAGTTCGCTAAGAATAAGAAATAAACCTTTCTTCTTCAAGTATTGAACTACATAATATATTTCCTTTCCGCTTGCGTTCATCACCTCCTTGGCAAATTGTAAGGCCACATGTGGATCTTACCTTAATAAATTAAAGAAATATTAAACCAATAAACTACTTTATTGACAATAACATAATCAGTTAAGGGGCCAATATATTTTCAAATCTAGTTTACAGATTGATCAACGGACAGTGATGTTGCAGTTTTAAAAAGGTAGAGCTGACTCTTTTCAATTTAAACAGCCGAATCATCGGCCATTTTAACAGCTCGTGAATATATAAACAAACAGTTTACAAGCTAATAATATATTGTCAGTTTTTTGGTTGCAATTGTTGGTATCTCATTGGTTGGTACTACTGCCAAGTCAGTACTCAACAAATCTGTGACAGCACTTCTTAACCCATACTGTGCTTACTAACCTGTAATAAGATGGTGTATCCGAGATCTAACGCAAAAGAAGGGGGCTATCATTTGAATTATATGGAATAAACCAGCCATCTGCTTGGTTGTCAGTCCAGATTTGTTCACCATATACTCATGAATATTTATTGAAAGGTGATGTCCATCCGTTGTTATGAAAGAATCACATTCATGCATAATTCTTCCATCACACGGGATCAATATTTTAAAGCAATCCTGTTTTTAACAATACAGAACCCTCATGTAATTCTTGGATTTGTAAAAGAATTTTAATATGTAATTTTATAAGCGTGCGAAGCACGCGAAATGAAATTATAATTTTATGAGTATACTGAAATAAGGTCTAAATGTGAAAATCTCTTTCTTCAGACTGAGATACAAGCCATTCAAAGTCTCGTGAGAAAAATCGAGATCTCGTCCTTATTTCGAAGGCTGAAAGACAAGTAAACGCAAAATTGCAGCAATGTTGTTTAGTATTAAACGTCTTGAATTGCAATTTACAAAATAATTATGTATATATTATACACCTTGCATACATTTCCAACAAACTTGTTGTCACATCGTAATAATGGAAAATTAGAAATATTGTAAAAAATCCAAATCACAACACTCTTGTCTTGGTGGTTAAAAAGGCAACTAGTCTTCATCGAACACAAGTCAATAAAGATCCCAATATTATAACAGTCGAAGGGAAGTAAGTCTTTCCAATCTTCCAGTCACGTAGAACTTGAAGGAATGAAGCGTCCATAAAAGAATTCTTCCCGTCGTGAAGGTGAGGTGAGGTGAAATTGGGTTTAACGTCGTGCTTGAGAATATTTCGCTCATATGACGACGTGCATGCGTGAGTATGTGTATGTGCGGCTGCTTGTACTAGCCCAGACTTAAGCTGGTTTTATAGTGCTAGCCCACTGAGATACCATGCCGCAGTGAAGCATGAATACCCCACTCAGACACAATATACTGACTCCGAGCCGACCAGTCCTTGATGTACCCATTAATGCCGAGCGCCAGGCAGGGACCAACAAGTACCATATTTTAACGCCTTTTGGTATGACGCGGTCGGGGATCGAGCCCGCGACCTTCCGCTCTCCGGGCGGACGCTCTAACCACTACACCATGGAGGCGGTCCAGTCATGTGGAGGCCCAGAAGCTTATCTGAAATGACCAAGTAACAATATTCAAATCTTAGTTGGTAACTTGGAAGTTACGCCAATCATCATTTATTCAGAAATCTCTTTATCTCTTAAAGTAACTTAACACCCCTGGGAGGAGAGGGTGGGATTCAGACCTTACTTTAGTATACTCATAAAATTATGATTTCATTTCGCGTGCCTCGCACAAATTTTACTTCGCAACTGAAATAAGTTCTAAATGTGATAGTTTAAAGATTTACTATTTTACTTGGAAAATCATTAGTTGCAACAATATCCCCCAACGGAATATCTTAAATGTGTCAGAACTTGACCAATTGACACATTTAAAAATCTCTGCCATAGACACCCCTTGGACCTTAGCTTTTGAGGTAGCAGCTGATCCAGTGGAGGGATCTTAAACTTGTTTGTATCTACGCCTGCTGCAGCCAAGAGTGTCTTAAGCCAATTTGCAAGAGTAGAAATCACAATTGTTTTGTGTGGTTTATTGTTGCCTGAGAAAAGAAAGTTGGTGTTTCTGTGATTCCGATGTACGCCAACTCCTTAATCGGTGTATGTATGTCTACAACAAATGTAGATGGTCTCGAACCTGTTTTTCTAGTTTTTGTGATACTGATCATTGTGAAATTTGTCTACCATTGTGGGGGTCAAGTTTGATTATTTCAGAGCACCTAATTGCATGTGTTAAAGCTAGTAGTATAGAGCGCTTGTGTGTCGCCAGGCAAGTTGTCGTTGGCTCCTAACCCATCAGTATATATAGTTGAGTACTTTGTTTACATCCCATGTCTCTGGGTACCTAGGTTTTGGAGGTCTCTCATTAAAGACTGCAGTCATAGTTTCTCTTACTTGCTGACTCTGACCTATGGATGCGCCATTAAGGTGAGGGTGATTAGCCCAAATTGCTGATCGAATCCCATTGATAGTGCTATAAAACAATCCCAACTCGAAGCAATGGGCAAGAAAATGTACTATATTTGCCAGAGAAGCGCAAAATGGATCCCCCTACTTTTCTCGACACCAACTACTCCACTTTGACCAGGAGCTAGTATAAGTTTCCCTAGGTCCTTTTCGTCTTGCTTTAGTTAGTAACTCTGAAGCAGATTTTGATATTCCTTCTGCTTCTCTGCGTGACCTGACACTTTCTAGGCCGCTAGTGTCAGTGTGTTTTGTGGAGAAGTGGGTGTGGTTCCCCGGCTGGGAAGGTCAGTAACGACTGATCTGGGGTAGGAGTACTGGGCCGGCTACTAGGAGACTCAACAGTGCCGAGTAACACTTTCTCTAACTGCTTTCTCCTTCTGGATTTTTTTTCCCAAGCAACGACCTATGAGGATGAACGGTGGGAATGCATATGCTTTCCCCCCACTCCATGGGACTGTCAAAGCATCTGTGTGTATCGCTAATGGATCGGTTCGCCAGCTGATGAACTGTTTCAGTTGACTGTTTTGTCTGTTTGCAAATAGGTCTATATCCAGTGGACCCATTAATTGGTTGATCTGCGCAAATATATGTCTTTAGATACCAATTGCTGGTATCTTGAGAATGTCTGGATTCCCAGTCCGCATGGACATTGTCTAAACCTGGCACATATTCGGCTGTTAGGTGAGTTCCTTTCAACATGCAGTAATTCCAAAGCTTTTTCACTGTGTCTAGTAAAGCATTTGATTTTGTTCCAACTTTCCGGTTGACGTAAGCCACAGCTGTAACATTGTCCATTCTGAGATGGACATGAATCATGCTCTCCTTCTTTGTGAAGGTTTGTACTGCAAGATAACCTGCAAATAAACTGACGTGCAAAAGAAAGTACACAGGTGTAATTGTTGTTGCAATCCCAAATATGCGTTCTAACTAATAAAGTTATTGAAAAACATTGATTGTATAGAACGCAACCATCATGTTTCATTTGCCAAAATGCAGCCCAAAACATTTGTACGTGTTTTGCCCGATTTTTATCAAAATTGTGATTATTGTCCCCATGCACCAGCACTTTTCTGTTAGAGAGTATAAAACCTGTTTGTCGTGAAGACTGAACAATCACTTGACAGAAATCTCACGAGAAAATGCCAAGATTGACGTTGGCGCAACGAGAACGGGCCAAAGGAATGACACAAATGGGTGCTTTCAACAGCGATATTGCAAGGACATTGGGTTGCACAGGACAAACCATAATTCGGTTGTTTAACAGTTTCAGTACGGCAGGCCAGACATGTGATCGACCCAAAAGTGGACGTTCCAGAGTCACAACATCGCTATCTGCGGGTTATTCACCTACGCAACTGGATGTTGACGGTGACGTCATCAGCAGCCACATCATTGGGTCATCGCGTAAGCCGATTCACAGTGACAAGACGACTTCGTCCTGCTGGCATCTATGGACCAACCGACCGCTGCGTGGAATGGCCTTGACCTTCCAGCATCGTTGGAACCTTCTGCAGTGGTCATCACTACATCGCTGTTTATTGTTACAATATCATTTTGCTGATAAAACACGTGTATTGCAGTGTGCTTCAACATACATTTTCCATTTCATCAAACGGTTTTGTTATTTTTATCTTATTGGAAGAAACACAACCTGTGTACTTCCTTTTGCACATCAGTTTAGTTCCAGTGCATTGATTTGAAGTCCAAAGTCCACCAGTCACGACAAATTGCCCCCACCTCTTTTTGAGGAATCTGTTGTTATTATTATCTCTGACCCTTTACTGTTTTGAAACTGCGACCATTCCAGGTCTCCAGATTCTCTATCCACCACTGCAACTCCGCCTTGCATTCTGGAGTAATTACAGTTTTTGCCTTGTAGGTTTTGTGACATGCTACAGACTATATCTTCAGTTTCTGCAGTCTCTGATAGTGAAGAGGGGCTTGGAGAAATGCTAATGCTGATGACGTCAACTTGCCTATCAACTGGGCTATATGACCGACAGATGTATATGATTTTGACTGCAGGTTTTGGCATTTTTTGAATAATGCTTACTACTTTTGGTATTGGTAGAGCGAGAGTCTCCGAGAAACTCTATACTCTGAGATGGGCTCATCAAGGACTTTTTGAAGTTTATGATGAACCCTAACGTTCGTAGGAGAAACACTGTCGAATCTAGTTCTTTTCTCTCGCTTTGACTCTGATTTGCGATTAACATGTCTTCTTGGTAGATGACTAGTCTCAACGGGTCTGAATCCCCCTGACCTCTTTTCCCTGACAAACATAGTACTGACATATTGTTCTTTGAACATCTGAACAACCTGCACTGCTCCTATTTCTACCATTTTGAAATTTCTTTTTGTTTAGCATCGTCTTCTAGATGTGACTTGTGTAGCTCTCTTGGACAAACATTTTGAACAGGGCAATTTAGAAATTCTATCACCAAGCCTAAAACCATTTGAAGGATGCTTTGATCTGATGTTATCCTTTTACAATTTGGAAAGAAGTGTGGAATTCGACCCCTATAAGATTTTGATTTACAACACTGGTTTCTAGACTCAGATCTTTTATCCGTGTGTGCAGCTTGTCCAACGGTATTTTGATTTTGATCTATTGATAATAAATCTAACATACCTTGGTCGTGTGCCCTTGGACCGGGAGGATGAGGTGAAGCGAACAGTCTTTCTTCCGCCATGTCCTCTTGATTGGCCACCGCCTCTGGAGTAAGACGGCGGACCCAGATGAAAGGGCTGGTTTGTGGAAAACGATTTCCTGTCTGTAAACAGTCTTTCAATGTCTTTTCTTTTTCTTCCTATCCTTAGAAGATTTATGAAAGTTCTTGTAAAACTTGTCACCAAAGAGAAAGTCATTTTGCTTAGATAGCTTCTTTTGATTCTTGATCAAGTATCTTTGAACTCTTTCTGGTTACGCATCACTTTAGTCAGGATATTGAGGCACCTGTGATAAACGGTGGCAACATGAGCTTGACCCACCAAACAGACAGTCTTCTCAACAGTGGACTCGTTATAATCGCCCTCAGATTTCCTGATCTTATCAATCACAGTCCAGATATGAGACAAAGGCCCCATAACCTTTGTCACCTTGTCCTGAATACGTTTCAGAGAACCTTCAACTGCTTCAGTAGTGGAATGTTTGCTTTCATCAATCATATCTTGCCACTCGTCGTCGAGTGAATGTGGCTAATTCCAGCTGGAACAGGGTTGTCGTCCAATATACTTTTGTCCACTTTCTCATCCGAAAGATATGTAATGAAACTTTCGGCCATGTAAGTGGACATGTCACTAGATAGTTCTCAGTTCATTGTTATCTGGCCTCCAGCACTGAAACGTACATAAGGCGCCACTATTTTGGATGTAGAATCTCGCTGTGAAAAATATTCACTGTAGATCTAGAAACGTCCGAAACACTATCACAATTTGAACAAGACGAATCACAGGACGATAATGAACCAGAGGAACTCGAAGAATGAGATGAGGTCGATGAACTGGAGGACGACGAGGCAGATTTATCTCACTTGAATCGCCGTCTGTCGCGTGACGTCAGTTTTCCACGTTTAGGGATTTAAAACCCTTTCCAATATACGCAATTATTGCGTTTTCGTTTCCTGGACCGATCTTCATCACTTGAATCATCACCATGTCTCTCAGCATTATAATATCTTCTGTGGTTTGCCTCTTGGCTAGTGCTGGCAATTGCCGTGTCAACTGCTTAAGCCATATTGGCTGTGTGTGCCGTAATGGTTAGGCGCTCAAACCCGCGCTAGGAACACGGAATTTCCGAGTCTGACATCTCATGAGTGACATAAAGTTTATAAAGAGGTAAGTATAACTGGCAATGTATACTAGAAAAAATGAAAAAACACGATATAATCAGAGGATGACCCCCGATAAAACAGGGCAAACAATTTTGCGACTGTCGGCCATGGAAGCCAAAGAAATAAGGACGAGATCTCGATTTTTCTCACGAGACTTTCAATGGCTTATGATGTTTTAGATTATCATGTTTTGACCTTATTTCGGTTACCAAGTAAAAATTAATTTTAATGTACGTGGGGTCATTTTAGACATTGAAAGTGCTAATAGCTTCAATTATTTGTGGCTGTGCCCCATCGGGATGGGGGATGGGAATTTGCAGGAAGGGGAGGGCCCATGGGAAGGGCGCATTGATTCTAATCAGTAAGCAAAGGTCGCTAGTATGGAGATTTTTTAAGTTAATGACGATGTTTTGCACATGTTGATGTTATTAATAAATGAGTTATGCTTTTATATTATTTCAACAAGTTTGGAACTGAATTTGTGATAATAGAGGTATGATACTGCTAGATTTATATTCTAACAAATTATATTTTCCCAATTTCTTGTCCCGATACCGTCCCGATAACGTTTATTTCACTCTCTCGACCTAAACAAATCAATAATCAAACCATTTAAAAAGTCCTTATGAATGTCGTTATGAATGGCGTGGAATTCACAACATACCTTATGGCATCCAAAACCATGTCCGTGCCAGATGTCCTTACGTCTTTTACTTGGGAAGTGTCTGCTATGATGGTTCGAGAGTTACTGCCTGGTTTGATGGCATGTACCAACGCCAGTGATATCAGGAGCGCAATAATAGTTGTAGCTATATAATACAGCATAGCCAGCAAGCCAATCCTTCCAGCAACAGCTCCCTTCATGTTCCCCAAGCCTAAAAGATGAACATAAAATTGTGACAGAGAGTTAGCCGTGACGTTGGACTTTTGAACTTTTTTGTCTTTCAAAGAATAGCGCTACAGAGATTAGCTTTTGAGCTTTCCATCTTTCACATAAAGATTGGAATGATTTATGGACAAACGATATGTTTTGACGTGATTTCAACTAGTTTGGAATTGAATTTGTGATAATATAGGTATGATACTGCTAGATTTCTATTCTAATTATATTTACCCAATTTCTCGCCCCGATACTTTAATGTTTATTTCAAATTATTCTTGTCCCACAGTTTTATACAGACTAGGTGAGTGAGATTTGTTACAATTTGTTAAGATTGTCAACTGAAACGTGAATGAAACAAGTAATTATGGCATTGCGACTGTGCTAGCTTTTTACAGTCAACAAATAGGTAAACAATCAATCTGTGTTGTTCGCATTCAAGCCCACGTGTCTGAGTGTCATGTGCTCAATACACGCAATTACAAACATTATACACCTTACATGAATATGCCCGTGCAAATTGTGAATCACGACCTTGATATCAGTATGTTTGAAAGATGTTATTTAATGTAATAAATGTATTACTATTGAACTTTGAATGACGTATAGTCGAGTTCTTTTTTTCCGTTATCGCATGAAGTGGTTTGATGAATACATACTTTCTGGAAGCAGTTTGAGATATTAAAATAAGCAGTATAGGTTGTGGGCAAAATCTAGTAGTTCTTATTAATTTAGCTGTTATGTTCTGCTTCATCACTTGTCCGTATATGCTACCTGTAATCATACTGGCCACTACCAGAGGTAACATCAGCAGCCTCAGCATCCGCAGGAACAACTCCCCTGGAAACTTCACAAGACGGATGGCTTCTTCCGACGGGGTGAACTGTCGACATATTACCCCAACTACCACACCCACGACTACGGCGATGACCGTGATGATTAGAAGAATGTTACCACGTATGAACGATAAGACCTTCATCTACATGAAACAAAACAAACGGAAAAGCATATATATTTTAACTCAATTGGTAACATTAACCTCTTTCTCGTTTAAAAATATGTGTTGTTTCTCTGCTTTATAAATCACATACAAGCCATTAAGAGGTATATTCAAAGCCATATATATCGTTTTCATTTCGACATTAAATGTGTTAGCCGTAAGTACTTTCAGATGTAAAGTTAGATTTGATACAGGATTATGATCAAACAAGGACCGCTATTGTCACTTTTGTGCAACATGAACTTATACTGGAGATGAAGATGGATACGACCAACCAACACCATTAGTCTCTCAATCATATTACTCCACAAGCTTTATTTGGATGAAATGACTCTCCATTCAGTAAATAATGTATATAAATCGCAATAATGGATGCCAATGCAGTAAATATGTACATTAAACGCAGACAAATCAGTAACTAAAGTATAAATATATATATGCATCTTTACCACATCGGTATCAAGTGATTGAGAGATTAAGAGTTTTGGCAGGGTAATCCATTTAGGAACACCACTAATATATAATATTATCGTGATAATTGATATTAAACATAAGGATTATTTTATGCATACAATATACCTTGTTCCTGACGATATGTGTAAGCTGATAAATTACGTGGTATGTACTATTGACAAGACACAGTGATAACGATAGAATACTTTGTATGTGTTATACTACCCATCAAAAGTTTAGACTCACTTAAAGCACTCACTATTTATTATATATATATATATACATATGGTTGTATCGAAGATGAATTTCTCCTCTAACTTGGGGGAACCAACTGCAAACCTTATACAGATGAACTGCACGAGGATCATGCATCAAATTGGCGAAAAGCATGTGCAAACATCGTGCATGGGTGCGTTTTGGTGTAAAGTTTTGTTGAGAATTCGCCAATTTTCACTGGGTGTCATCATCTATTTAACTCATGACAATAATCTTTTTAACGTTACAAATGTCTTTGAAAATACACCAGTTCATGTGTAAACAGTACCTTGAAACAGTATGGAATCTTTTGCAAAATCTAGTTTGGAAAAGTTGGCTGAAGTAAGTGGCTACATTTACACTAGTGAATCTAAACTTTTGATGAGCAGTACATTTAATGTTGTAAAAATACACTGATGCCAAGGAAGTAATCAATACGGTTCTTTTAATGCTGACAAGACACCCTGATACCGTAGTAGCCTTTCGTATGCATTCTAAGATGCCTAGCGGTTAGAACAATCAAAAAAAATAATACATTATCAGACAATAAAGGTATAGTTTTTTGATGACGTAACAATTGAATGACGTTATCCCGTCACTGCGTCATTCTAGTGTGCCCCCTCGTAATCGAACCATTTTACATTACGTCACAATGTAAGAGACGTCACGATGCATGTCAGTTGTCATCGCCTCGTACGGCCTCCTACAGTAAACTACTCCGTTGCATCCCGTTTCTTGGTTTGCAGTTGCTTCACGCAGCTAACATCACTGGTGGAAACATTACGTTTATGTTTTACGACCGTTAAAATGTGTCAATTCGACTCACAAGTTTTCAGCGACACGGTAACGTTCGCAGTGTTTACATTCCCACAATGCAATCGTGGAATGTCGCTTGACTACTCATCTGGATGTACTGATCTAATTTTACGTTGGTAGTAGAAATGCGACGTTCATATTGCCCCATATGGTTTACGTTAATGGCAGATGTAATTAAAATAATTCAGAGAAGATATTTAATCCGAACGTAAACCGTCATCAAACTGTTATCATTTGGTTTTTTTTTCTGGTAACGTTCGTCTTAACGTAGGGGGGCAGACATATCAATAGAACAGCGCGCCAGTTAGCCCTGTGCGAGCATTCTTAATTTAGGCCACCGACAACGTCGTTTGTTTTCTGCCTTAAATTAATGGTAATTATCCTCAGAAAGTATTAAATTTAGCATCTTAGAAAAGATGTAAAGTTCGCTCTTCCCCAATGTGTTTTGTGTAATAAAGTATAGTTTAGCCCTGAACTATTATAACATCAAAGCACTCGGACTACCGTCCTCGTGCTTTAATTATAATAGTTCAGGGCAAAACTATACTTTATTACAAAACACATTGGGGTAGAGCGAACTTTATTTCCTAATTATAAAAACGCTGATTCTTGAACGTTAAATCAAGTACGTCAGTCACTAGCCCGCTTACAAACTACAGTGAAGCCTCGTTAATCCGGACGGTTGCGTTTCTCAGCAAATTCGCCCGGATTGCGAATCATCCGGACTACTGAATCAAGACCCAAGTTCAAGCAAGAGTTGCTTCCCTTACTATTACAAAAACGACGAGAATCTGGATAAAACAAATAAGCATCTAATGTACAGCTTATAAAACGATGAATAGCAAGTACAACAATAATCTATAGTCATAGCAAAAAGTCTTTCATTGATGTTTGTGTTCGTTTAACCTTCCTTATTGAATTCATCACATCAATAATTTTACCGAGTGGCATCCGCATGTTGATCCGACGTGTCTGATCACGTCCTTCCTCAGCACAGGTGAGGTAATGTCTAACAAGCACTCAATTAACACTCAATTGCATAGCAATTTTATCTCGACACATAGCGAATTATGAATATATAGACAGTAATAAATAGTCAGTTAAGTCTATACTCTAAGAATGTATGCCCAATTTTACCCTTTGTTTGTTCCATGTATTGTTAAGCAGATGTTGTTACGAGATAATTACTATTTCATCCTGTTATCAAATCCAAAAGCCCTCCCTTTTGGATTCTTCGTTGTAGCCTACGACTGGCTTCCGGGTCAACGTAAGCGACAGGTCAACCTTAGTTGATTGCTAAAATGTCGATTTACGTCGATAACCTGGAGTGTGGCCATAATATCACTGGTTTCTCTAATCCTAATTCGATTACTTACAAGCCGCAAAATTGTAGCTGGAATATTGCTGAACCCGGCGTTAAGCCACAAAAATATAAATGTATAACAAGTGTAGCACAATGACATTGTTCACTTGAACAGAATTTCAAAAACATTGTAGTTTGCACACTTAGGCAGACACACCATCCAAAAACAATCACATACCTTGTCAGTTCCGTATTTAAAACATCCAAGAAATTACAAGGAAATTACTCTTCGGTTTTAATGTCACGATTGCGGTTTAGTGTACAGTACAAGTACACTGTTTCAACAAGACAGGAGCGCCCTGTGTATTCGGTAAACAAGCTGTCACTTCCAGCTTATTCAAGACGAAAGCCATTCACATCTATGAATGCGCCATTTTTTATCCTTACTTTAATATTCATTACATCCTTTCATAACTGGTTTGTTTTTCTTCTACTTTATTCATGACTGACGTCATGCAGCAATGCATATGCTAAAGGCAATATGTCCAGTATAATTTAAAAGTATTAGTTTACTTTTATGTTAACTAAGAGTGTGTGAGTTTAGTTTTACGCCGCACTCAGCAATTTTTCAACTGTCTGTAAATAATCGAGTCTGGACCAGACAATCCAGTGATCAACAGCATGAGCATCGATCTGCGCAATGGGGAACCGATGGCATGTGTCAACCAAGCCAGCGAGCTCGACCACCCCATCCAGTTAGTCGCCTCTTACGACAAGCATGGGTTACTGAAGGTTCATTCTATAACCCGGACCTTCAGGGGTCTGCTTAGTAAGAAACGGCACCTTACCTCAATGTGTACTTCGCTTTAAACTGAAAATATTATATTCATGCCAGTACACTATCGAACAATGGAGATTGCAAAAATGCTAGAGGCATCAGGAAAAAGGTTGAAAGAGCGTTAATTAAACATCCTAATCAAGGTTACTTGCAACAGTTGAGAATATCAAAAGCAAAGGTTCGTGGAACAATAAACCAAAATAGACGTAGCAGCTGGAGACATTTTGTTTCTAAATGACTACTCCTGACTCCAATGTGTGTGGAATGATTTTGTTTCTAAGGAGATGTAAAGGTAAAGGGTTCACTGACTGTGTCCAACACTTAAAATCTGACCCAGACACGTTTACATCCAAAAAGTCTATAAGTTAGCAAAAACAATTATGATCCTTAATTTCAAATGAATCAAAATCAACAGGCAAAGAAGATTCTGAATTTCAAACGGAAGATTCGAAAGATCACAATGAATCAATCATAATTGTGACCTACATCATTATTTTTCTCCAAGAGGTGATAGGGCTACTGGTGGATCATCAATCTTGGTAAGGCAAAATGATATCCATAGCCCAGTCACACAAATCTCCAAGCCGTGGCAAGTTAAGTTGCATTTACTCTCTGTTGCATTTAACTACCTAGACCATGTTTAATGGCAGAGGATTTAACTACCTTATGGTAGTACTAAAACAAACACCAAAGGTAAATTATTGGAGGATTTCATCACGAACAATGATCTATTCATTTATAATGACGGTTCAAAGACAGACATATTCCCATCCTGGCACAGGAACATATTCAGCTCTTGATTTGTCTACTACTGACTCCAACCTATTTGAATGTTCAGTCCACGGTGACCTATGTGGAAGTGACCATTTCCCAACTATACTAAAACCCGTGAACCAATCTGATGTTCCTCAATCGTCAAGATGGAATTTTAAAAAGGCCAACTGGCCTTTATATGAAACGCTCTTTACTGACAAACTTAAACCTGAACTTTTTATCAATGTTCCTGATGCTATAAAATGCTTTTCTGATGAACTGAATTTCATAGCTATCGAGTGTATCTCAAAGTCATCTGCAATTCCTCAAGAACTTGTTGATGTGGTATTAACTTTTAAAAAAAAGGAAAAAGCCTGGACTGAATACCAGATAGTTTACGATGTCGATATAGTTTCTTGTCGGCAAATACTTTCGATCTCGGAATCATGTAGGGATCTTCCATGTCACACAATACTTTTTGAGATATCGCCTGTGATATCTGGGCCTAATTATCCATAACAGACAATTACGAGATGACAGATAGCAACAGGCACACAAAGGAGTTTGCTGCTAATGACGCTATCGCTACTAGGGATGCAAGTGCAAACAACATGGCGACAAACATGACACCACAGGACAACACTGAAACCCTTCTCTGTTTGAAAAGAAGCAGATGCCGTTCGTCCTCGACAATCGTCTGCGTCTATGAATGTCCGAGAAAGTAGCATGTGCTCCTTCTGTCAATATCAAGCTTCAAATTCAATGCTTTGAAAGGCATGATGTGATATTTCTGAATCGCGTCACTGTAAGAACATTTAGCTTTAAACATGTGTGTGGCATACACTGGCTATATGAGCAAATAGGTTTCCATTTATGTCCAAACCAGCATTGGTGTCCACATTTCACGAATATTTGAAGACTTATTTGTGCTTGAACAAGCTTACGGTAGTCAAAGACTTAATTCTTTAAACTAACAAACGTTGGCTTCGTATGGGACATTATGCAACCAAACACCTGGTTATTGGACGTATAGAACAAGTCTATAAAAGGGTATTGCATGGGACATATACCTTTTTCATTGATGCGTCACATTTTTAAATGTCCTCGGCAAGGCCACCATAACACACATGACGCTCTTTTCGTGTTAAAAGTAACTTTCTCAAATGTACACCTGGAAACAACAAACGCTTGACCTGCTGGAATATTGCTATACATAATACAAGGGAAGGTTGATTGGAAAGTTGAAGTCATTGCTCTTGTTATGCAGTCTTGTGGAGAGATTTTTTGTCGTTCTGAATCTACATGCATAGATCTAAATAGGAAACAGATGCGCCGGCCTCACTGGTCTCTATTATTTCTAGTTCAGGTGTGTAAATAAGTAGAAGGGAATATTGACTGTGTGTTGGTTATCGAACAATAGGAATGAATGGCTAATTCTTGTCTAAACTATTTACCCCCAAATTTTTCGTAACGTTATCAGTGAAGAAGTCCAGTTCACTTTGTCTTTTTTGTCAGTACACTTCGGACATGTACACAACATGTATCCAATGTGATCTGTACGTCACAATCAAAACATTTTTGGTCTGTTTTTATTTTGGAAATAATACCAAAATACAATGTGTGTACGTTCTTTTGTACGTCAGTATAACATGACTTCTAACACGTTTTGATGTTAGTAAATGAATCATCTAACCAAAGCACCAAATCTCACAATCATACAGAATTCAAGTGCTCCTGAACGTAAAACATTTTGTAACGTAGACAAAACCGTCTGATGAATAGTAATTGATGTGTACGATTTAACACAGCCAAGATTCATTGATACCCGATGACAACATACTGTGGCAGTAATTAATGTTGACAGGACACATTGCTCCATACTTTTTTTATGTACTATTTAATATTATACATACTGATGCTAGGGTTAGTGAGTCAGTGAGTTAAAGGTTAAAGTCACTTCGGCAATATTTAAGCCATATCGTGACTAAATCAAGTTATAGATTAATGGAAAATTATAAAAAAACTGTCAACGAAGGACAGTAAAACAACTAGATTATGACAGATAGAAATTTAAAACTAGTAATTAAATCTAAAGCATTTTAACTATACATGACAATACAATAAAAAAACAGGCTATAGATTGCTAACAACGGAATTAGATTACCATACTAGGGATCCTGGGGACTTACATTACTTTTGCTACTTGCATGGACCCTAGCTGGATTTACATAATCCCTTCAGCCGTTAGCAATTGAGACAAATCTGGCGGTATATTAAAATCACACATATTCTACGATTAAAAAATGGAGAGTTTTAATTTAACTTAAATGTTTTAGGACGTACGTACCCTCTCAGGAGGACTCTGATGCTTGGGAATAATTCATATGATTCTTTTTATGCCGACAAGACACCAGTGGCATTTCGTATGCATCACTGAACGTCATAAATGAACTCCTTATCATTACTTTAGTCACTAGCCCGCATACAAAACATGTTTGATTTCATAAAGTCATGTTATCCCGACGCAAAGTGAGTTATAATTAAGTATACGTAATTTACCAGTCTGTTCAGCAGATTAATGAGCAGTCGATATATAAAAAGTTTGTTCCATGTAGTTAAGCGGTAGTTGCTATAGGCTGATCACTAAAATACAGTGGAATCTGTAAAATCCGGACCCTGTGTAAACCGGTTTTCTCGATAATCCGGACTACTCTCTAAGTCCCGGCAAACTTGTTCTCAATTTATCATTAAAGCTTGCTTTATAATACGGAATCTGTCAATTACGGATTACGCACTAAAATAACGGATGAGGTTTTCGCGCGATCTCGCTATTTTCCACCGCGAAAACAGTTTGTTGACATGTGATCGTCCAACTACAACACATATGACTTTTAGCGAAATGAAGTATGTATGCGTTTACATTTTCTGTCAACTACACTTCATTTCGAGCTCATATTGAGCTACAAGTCTAAAAATAGCGTGTGGAAAGAGGACCAAAATGTAAAAAAATTGGACTGATTGTTGTTTGTAAAGGCGATAAATTTGCATGCTTGATGGTAACTTAATACTTCTTTTGGGATGCTTTTTAAATTAGGTTTTCTCCCTTTTCTGCTCATATTGTAAATATTTTGTTTCACCAAGAGACAAATGGCATTTAAGTGGATTATTATTTCTCACCTTAAAACCAAAAATAATATTTTCTGGTGTAAAGTCAATGTATCCTTCAAACAACCTTTCTAACCATTTAGCCATCTCTTTCCACACTTTGCTTGAATATATAAATATATAACACTTTCAGACACCTGTTTACAAAACGAACACATAGGTGAATCAATAGTCAGGAGCAGGATGTTATAGAAGATTTGCTGTTGAACTGGCAACCAATGGAGAGATTCCAGAACTGGAGTGATGTGGTCAGTGCGTCGCTTCCCTGTAACCAATCTTGCAGCAGAAGTTTGTACTCTTTGCAGACGTGATATAATCTTTTTAGGTAGGTTGACAAGAAGAGAGTTACAGTAGTCGAGACGGCTGATGATAAGATTTTGCACAAGACGTTTGATGGTGTCCAATGTCATGAGATATCTGATTTTCAATATTGAGCACAAGAAAATACGCAACAATACAACGTAAACATTGGATATAGATCGCCAAGTGAAGGAAGATTACCATACTAAACAACATGGGGACTTACAGTACTTTTGCTACCTGCATGGACCCTAGCTGGTTTTACACTATCACTTCAGATGTTAGCGGGTCTGACAAATTTAGATATGAATTAAAGGAACACACATTCTACAGTTAAAACCATGGTACGAATAAGTATACTTTGAATGAAGTCTTCTGGCGTACGCTCTCAGGGGGTACTATCAACGTACATTACTTCAACACCCTTTGAGGGTATAGCCACAATCTCAGTTATCAAATGTATTCGACTAATCATAAGAAACATATATTATATGCAAAACATATTGATCAAAATTTGTGAATCATCTCAATTTCTTTAAACTTTGAAATAGCTACACCTTGTGATGGAAAAATCATACAGTTGGAGTATTGCTCACGTTAAGCAACAGACACAAATGTACATATTCAACATAATGTTAAAATATAATTAAAATGATTATAAAGATATATAGAGAGAGTGTACTATTACGCCGCTTTATCAATATTCCAACAATATCACGGCGGGGGTCACCAGAAATGGGCTTCACACATTGTTCCTAGATGGGGAATGGAGATATAGGAGTGGATCACAATTAAAACATTCACCTGTACAATATTTTGTCAAAGTAATGTTAAAACTAACGCAGACTCACCATCAGTTGAGCCACTTCCCTTGTCAATTTCTTACCTTGGCATGCAGGGATATCTGAACAACCCAAGCGTTCTTGTGTTCGGTCCTACTGCCTCTATTGTCTGTTAGTAGTGTACAGTACCCTGCTTAAACAACCCAGGTGCAAGCTGTCACCTTAATCCACGCAGCACTGACTCTAATTAGAAATCCACCATAACTACCCATACTTTCATTAACATTAATTAAATCGTTTTATGACTGAATTATTTATTTATCTTCGACTGTTTCATGAATAACGTCAGTACTGCAGTAATGCATATCCGAACGACAATTTGTCGAGTGTAATTTAAATGTGTACATTTATTGCTCATGTCAATAACAAATGTCACCGAACGTGTGTGTGTATTTCGATTTGTTTCGTGAGTTCGTAAGTGATTTCGCGAGTAAGCGATATTACAGCAATACAAAGGCTCGGGACACCAGGAATGGGCTTCACACATTGTACGCCTGTGGAGAATTGAACCTGGGTCTTCAACGTCACGAGCGGACGCTTTAACCATCAGACTACCCCTCCGCCCGTTCGGAAAGAAAAACATCAGCGCTGGCATCCAATCGTCTATGGGGATATAGGGGTAGTATATGTTCCAGCCACTATCTTATCTTTCCTGACTGATCACCCCGAGGGCATAAAAGTTTACCGACGATTTCGACATCAACCTCTATTGACGCTCCCTTAGTGTCATGGGACCATGTACGGTCCCCTGAAACTGTCTCTTTAAAGCCGAGTGCGCAAAGCCAAATTAAAGATTATGATCTTAAACATCGTTTAATATTATATGCACTGCTACGAATGGCAAAATATGGTGAGATTAGTGAGGCAGTTACCATGCTTCTCGAACCTTTTCTGTCATGACTGAACTTTAAGCGAATGGTGGCGATTTACTATTGTCATTGGTAGAATGCACGAAATACACCAACCACCTGCCTGTTCTGACTGACAAGGTCTAAGATTTAAACGCTGTGGGTTAAAATCACTACAGTAAGTGTTCGATCAATGAAACTTAGTATAGTGAGAGCTTTAAACTTTTACATCGGCAATATTCATTGCAGCCATGAGAACAAGTTATTATTTCATGTCTACAAAGGACCGTAAGGTAGATATCACAGTTGTAGGTATGAAATCAACTACATCAATACTAAAAGTTTCAAGATATGTATAGATTAAACTAGGCTATAGACCACTAGCAGCCAAAGCTGGGCCACCATACTGGGGATCATGGGGACTAAGGGTTTTTCTGTTTCCTGCAAGATTCCTAACAGGATTTCACTTTGTTTGCCAGTGGCTGTGTGCAATGCCAGTCAATATCAAAATATTTTTTAGGAAAAAAATACTAGTTGCCGTTATAAACATAAATTAAGTTGGCCCCATTTGCCACTGTCACGAGGTAATACGGTCTGATGTACCCCTTTTCGTAGCAGTGTCATCCCTCGCTTACCGGCCCTTGTGACACTGCTACAAAGAGGCTTACATCAGACCGTATTGCCCTCGAGAGAAGCATACAACTTATAAATACTGTTAATTTCAGGAAGGTTGTATATATCTGTGAAATTTGAACTCGTATCGAACTCGCAGAACTCCTGTCTGCAGTGGAGTTGTAACAAAAAAGAAGAAGATCAATTAAGGAAATTATAAAAAGAATGAAACTGATGGAACTTATTAAAATATTATATATAATAGGTGAGGGACACATTGGCACATCCTTTCAAGGTCACGACTTCTTCCTTTACTAAGTTCTTTCATCTTAGTGTATCTCAACATAAGATGCGGGCGGTGGGGTAGCCTAGTGGTTAAAGCGTCCTCTCGTCACACACACACACACACACACACACACACGACACTGAGTGCGGAATAATCTATGTATATCTTACCATAAATCCTAATCCCCCCCCAAACTCACATGACGTGACATAAATCCGTCCTGAGAAAATTAAGCTAACAGTTCTCTGTTCACAAAATGCCGATTCATTCATTGCTGACCTGGGATCTGAACACTTTGTGTTTTTATCGAGGTTGAAAAAAAGACAAATAGACAAATTACAGTCATGCAACTCCCCTTTATTGTGAACTCAATTACAACAGCTTAAACATACAAAACGGAAAGTTGTGTCATTGGTAAACAGAGGGTTGTTAATCCCTGTAAATTTTGGATGTTTACACACCTACCAAAGGTTTATGTAATCGCACTCCAATCACGTAAACATAGCTCATTGCTATCATTGTACATGTATCAAACAGCCTACTTGCATTGCCTTAGATTAAATAATTCACAGTTGGAGCTGAATTTGACAAGTTGCTGAAGACTACAGGACTATTATGTCATTCTCATTCGCACACGAATTCGAATCTTCATCTTGCTCCTCTAGTGAAAGGACAGTGGATTTGGCAAATGCTTTCTTGGTGAAGTGGGAGACAACGCCAACTGCCAGACAATCTCCAGCCACGTTCACCGAAGTCCGGATGCGATCCCTATAACAAAATGGTTCACGGTATTCCTGTGTTTGTGTCACCTTGCTGTTAAAAGCGAGGCCAGTGCCGTTGCTTCACCATGGCGTTATTCTGACAGACCAAGGATCGTGGATCCGGGTTAGAATATGTCTTCAGCAACCCATGTTTGCCTCAAAAGGCGACTATGCTTGTCGTAAGAGGCGACTAAAGGGATCGGGTGGTCAGGCTCGCCTACTTGGTTGACACATGTCACCGGTTCCCAATTGCGCAGATCGATGCTCATGCTGTTGATCACTGGATTGTCTGGTCCAGACTCGATTTGTTCAGACCGCCGCCATATAGCTGGAATATTGCTGAGTGCAGCGTAAAACTAAACTCACTCATCCAAGGATCGTGATCGGGTCTATCGTTCTGATTAAATAGCAGAGACGTATGCTGCCCAAAATCGCTGAACTACGTTGAACACTCATTATACACGAAACAGGTTACAACTGTTGTAGAAATAAATCAGAATATTATAATTCATGTAGTTTTTAAAAAAAATATACACATCGAGAAGATGTGGTCCTCCCTGACTCGTTGTCTGTGTTTAAAGATCGATGTATGTAATTGTTATACTAAACTGTAAGCCCTGTAGATTTTTATGATACATGACATGCAATTCTGAGATCATGTTAAATTCATAAATTGCTCTCTCGTAATATTGCTAAAAAATGCCAATATGACGCTAAATTAGACTAGATTTGTCGAAAATAGAATGGACATACGTTAACCAGTCAATGGTGACCAAGTACGAGATCCCCGTGTCTGGAAGTCCCACAGCGTTCAGAACAAGCAGCAGAGCGGTGATGCCTGTCCCTGGAACCCCAGCTGCTCCGATACTGCCCAGGATAGCTATCAGACTGAGAGCATACAATCTCTATATAAGCTCTCATTGCTATACGTCCCACCTTTATAAATCAGTATAGATTTACACATCCTTATTGAAACATGCTTTCAGGATATGATTTCATAAGAATAAATCACAAACATCTGAATTATGAACATGACTGCAGGAAGAGGTGTGTCCGCATTTTGTCCAAAAGGTACACATCCACAAAATGACACATCACGACTTCCCCCCTACGCGTTTCACCTTTATCTAATGACGTCACAATGTAACGTTCACAAACACTGACGCGTCATACAGCAACACCTCCAGCTACTGTTATAAGGGCCTGGTAAGCAAGAACGACAGAACGTTCAAACTTTGAATTCTGTTAAAATGAAAACGAATTATGGCAATGTTACAATGACAAGATGTAAACACGTGTCAAATTCGACTCACGTGTTATGTCTAAAGAATTCAGGGTATCAAACTGTAAACGGGGAAATTGTTGAACTTGTAGACATGTATCAAATCTTTGAAATGCATTTAGAAGTGGAAAGCATAAGAAAAGCAAGATATATGGATGCCAACTTCTTTATTGTGAATAAAAAAATGTTTCGGTGTGTATGTTTGCTCCTTCATCTGGTGATGAACGAGCAAGCCAACACACCGAAACGTCGTTATGAAGGAGCAACCATGCACACCGAAAAGTCGTGATGAAGGAGCAAGCATACACACCGAAAACGTCGTGATGAAGGAGCAAGCATACACACCGAAAAGTCGTGATGAAGGAGTAAGCATACACACCGAAACGTCGTGATGAAGGAGCAAGCATACACACCGAAACGTCGTGATGAAGGAGCAAGCATACACACCAAAACGTCGTGATGAAGGAACAAGCATACACACCGAAACATCGTGATGAAGGAGCAAGCATACACACCGAAACGTCGCAATGAAGGAGCAAGCATAAAATCAAAAAATCAAAAAGGAAATAACTATTCCATTTAGACTGCATTCTAAGCTGGACCACTCCGCAAAATATCATTTATGCTATATTAAGGGTGTCATGAGAAATACACTGGACAAAAACAGAGCATTTAAAGGCAAGACAGCCTGTCGATAAACACCAGATAAAGGATCCCAGAACAAGGCGCATCTGTTACAGTGTTCACATCGATATACGCACACCAGAAATAGAAATATAATTTCAAATATTGTTCCTGTTTTCAAAAAGAACACATCTGATGCAATGCAGCGTAAAGTTGAAGAAGACTTTTTTATTATTATTTTTGTCCATCTTTGAATAGGTAAACATATAATTGAACTTTGTATTTACTATTGTAAAAATTACTATTGCCAGTTGCGAACATTACATAGTGACGTCGTTATAGAGTGACACAATATAACCTCTTAACGTGTAATCTCTCCCCCAAGATACAGGTTAAATTCGGGTCTTGTCATTATTTTGTGGATTTCTTTATATATGTACTCCTGTGCCCTGCTGCACTTCGCCTCTTTACATGTTTATCATGTTCCACGGTATTTAAATATAGATTGCTTCTTCATATCTTTCAACTTTACAAAATACATCAAATCATAAAACGCCTGTCATCAATTGACAATGTGTGGAGATACGATATGCCCTTGGGCTATATAATTGCTATGCAGCGTCTCTCATATGGTCTCATTATGGTTCTAAATGTCAGCCACCCGTGAAGGTCCGGGTTAGAATGTACCTTCAATAACCCATGCTTGTCGTAAGAGGCGACTAACGGGATCGGGTGGTCAGGCTCGCTGGCTTGGTTGACACATGTCATCGGTTCAAAATTGCTCAGATCGATGTTCATGCTGTTGATCACTGGATTGTCTGGTCCAGACTGATTATTTACAGACCGCCGCCATATAGATGGAATATTGCTGAGTGCGGCGTAACACTAAACTCACTCTAAATGCCGATGGTATGGTGATATGGCTATGGTATAACTGTGAAAAGATTAGGTGGTGGCTAATATAGGGATATTGTTGTGATGTGGCCATAATGTGGTGCTGATATGGCTGAGATTTGGCAATGATGTGGTTAAGACATGCCTATGGCTATAACATGGCTGTGAAAGGGTATTGATATGGCAACGATTCCTGTGTGACCAGGCTGTGACAAGGGTATGTAATGGCTTCGTTATGGCTATGATATTGTTTTGATTAATGCATAATATGGCTGTGATATGGTTATGGTATTGCGCTGATTTGGCCTTGATATGCCTATATTACTGAAAGCAAAATAGAGAACATTATCTATTATCATCATGAAATGGTACAAATGTTTTTGGATGAGAGTTTTGGATGGCATTTTAAGTGAGATGCAATGCAATGCAATAAGTGCACTACGGTAACATAGGAATTATATACATCAAGTCTGATAAAAAAGATTGGACATATTACCTTATTATGATTATATTCGTCACCGAAAGGCTGACTCCACTGTACTGAGCGATAAACACAGGCGCACAAACATAATATATTGCCCCAGCATCCATGTTGACTGTAGCCCCTATAGGAAGGACAAACTTGCTGATGCTGTGGGACACTTTCAACTTCTTCTCCATACACCGTATTGTCACTGGCAGGGCGGCGGAGCTTGAAAACAAAATGAGTTTTTTTATATTTGACATTTTCCTGCTTTTTCAAAACCAATTATTTCAATGCCATCTTTTCCTATATATTTACCATTTATTGAGTAATATCATGACCTATATTTGGACGTCAAGCATACTTTATAGGCACCATACAAACGCCACACAAACATCCTACTTAACACACAGACACCATCAACATACTGCATACACACACTTAACAGACACCATACCAACATACTGCGTACACACACTTAACAGGCACCTTACCAACATACAGCATTCAAACACGTAACAGACAACATACCAACATACAGCATTCAAACACTATACAGACACCATACCAACATACGGCGTACAAACACTTAACAGACATATTAACATACAGCATACAAACGCCATACACAAATCATAGACACCATAAAACACCACACAAACATACACACGCTACAATATACCAAAACTATACCCACACTATGCATACATAGCCAGGCTATACAGGCATCACACAGACATCACACGGACTTCACACGGACTTCACACAGACATCACACACATACATCACACGGACATCACACGGACTTCACAAAGACATCACAAGGACATGACATGGACTTCACACAGACATCATACACAGACATCACAAGGATACATCACACGGACATCACAAGGACATCACACGGACATCACACAGACATCACACGGACTTCACACGGACATCGCACAGACATCATACACATACATAACGCGGACATCACACGGACATCACACATACATCACACGGACATCACACGGACATCACACGGACATCACACAGACATCACACGGACATCATACAGACATCACAAGGACATCACACAGACATCACACATACATCACACAGACACCACACGGACATCATACAGACATCACACGGACATCACACAGACATCACACGGACATCACACAGACATCACACGGACATCACACGGACATCACACAGACATCACACGGACATCACACAGACACCCTACCTGCATTATAATATAGCCATGACACACAGTATGTAGACAGAAAACTAAATACACACCATACAAACACCATACAGACCACATACATTCATGCTGCAAACACAATACAGATATCACACTATCACTATATCAAAACCACATAAAAACTATACACACACTAAACACAAGTGAACATATCACAGACACAACGATGGCGCCCAATGCCATGATTTACTGACAGTTGAAAATAAACATTGAATTTAAGGCACCCATCTATACATTTCATTTATATACCTATGTTACATTTGATAAGCCCAATCAAAAGTGGAACGTGCGCGATCCTGCATTTACTGCTGAATGTGGTGATATTCTAATTAATTATACTACCTCGACGATGTTGCAAAGGCTGTTATGAGAGCTTGTCCAGCCGCCCCGAGAACACGAAACGGATTAGTCCTGGTTAGAACCAAATACAGTAAAGGCGTAGCAAGTAAGGAATGGACGACCAGCCCTGTTATTTCAGTGACGATGTAGAGGACCAACACTTCACCTGTCTCACTCAGGCTGACTGAAGACAGCAACTCACCTGTAATCATGGACATTATGCCGAGCGGGGAGAACCTGTGAAACACAACGAAGACCGAGAGAATAGCACATGGTGTTGACAGCAGAAGGTATAACATAGCATGATTTTATATATTGTGCAAATATAATGTAAGAAAGATAGCTTCACTTCATTTGTTCGTTCTTGGTGTTATAAAACATGTGAACCTTCATTTCACTCTACAGAGTCTCAAAAACGTTATTCCTTGTGGCAATAGTTCGGATTCTTGGTTAGAGTTCATGGTAAAGGTATGTTTTGACACTCAAACTACTTTGAGTCATTGTCCTCATGAAATAGAAAGTTTGTGCTCGTGTTATTTGTCTATTCACATGGTTAAACTGAAATTTAGACCACGGTCAAACCTACTTCATCCAGACGTGTAAGTTATTGATCATTTAACTCACCACATAGCTAGTTGAATCATATTCAGAGTGATGGTGTTGATGGCATTGAAGAACCGTAGTACCACGGATCCATGTCTTCCCATTCTGCTGAGAAATACCCCAAAGACCACAGAGTATGTCAGTATACCTGTAACATGAATACAACCACATGAAAGCTCTATAGCACCCTATCTCATCACAAATATAGAGACAAAACCGTTCTTTAATGATACGGCATCTTTGGTCAGACAAGTAATTATGAATCCCAAGCAAACAGAACACAGGTGTTTCGCGAGTCACCTTATCAAAAGCAAGTGAATATACGATTCAAGCCAATTGGTGAACTGCATCAGAAGTTCTATTGTCTCTGATGCGAAATCTGGATATGTCCTCGAGGTGTCAAGCATGGGCCTATATGTTTTAAGAGGCGGTGGGGTAGCCTAGTTGTTAAGGCGTTCGCTCATCACGTCATGGACACAATGTGTGAAGCCCATTTCTGATGTCCAAAGCCATGATATTGCTGGAATATACCTAAAAGCGGCGTACAGCTAAAATCACTCACTTTACGTTTTAACATGTTAGAAGCAGTCACTATGAACAAAACCATTTAGAGCAAAATTTTGTGTGACACTCACGAAGTATTTGACTCTTGTGATTGTTTCAATACGATTTTAAAGAGGCACAGTGGTGTGCTAAAAATGACCGAGGCCGCACATGAAATAATAATATTAAGTGCACTTATAATGCGCCAAGCCCCAATCGTCAGGTGAATGCTCATAGCGCTAAACAGTCCATTGGTATTTACAAAGTTTGCAATTGGGGGGCAAGATTAGGATGTGTTGTAAAATTGGTTAAACAGGTACGTCTTTAAAGACCTCTTGAAAGTGCAGACATTTTCAATTTTGTTTTCAAGTCAACAGGCAGTTCATTCCACAATAATTGCTGTATTGAAGGAAAAGGATCTTTTCCCCAACCGTCTAAACTCAGGTTTTGGCACATAGAGGACACACAGATCTGTAGATCGACGTTGCCATTATGGTTCATAGTGTTTTGTGAGTTCTGACAGATAGGCAGGTGAAGAATGGTGATAGCATTAATAAGCTAAGGACAGTATCTTGTACTCAATTCTGGCAGGAACAGGAAGCCAGTGAAGCTGAGTTATGTTGAATGATCTCTTGCACCTCATCACAATCCTGAATGCTGTGTTTTAACACGTTGCAACCTCTGGAGTTGCCCGTTGGATATGCTGGCCAAGAGACTGTTGCAGTCTTCCAGTCATGATAACACCAAAGAGCACATAAGAGTATGGGCCGTAGCTGGTAGTGACCTCAAGTCTATATTTGTGTAAATTCAAACTGCACTGTTCATCACGTTAAGGTGCCTACCGACAGTGATTGAGAAAGAACTTACCAACAATATTGATGCCTCCCATAACAACTGTCTTCTTCAGCACCAGCGGGCCTCTTCTTGTCATGTTTAATGCAGCATTTTCTCCATTTACACTTGCATTGGTCAATTCTAATCTTGTATCAAAATCGGTTGTTATGGTTCTGGTGTGCTGAATGGCGGCACCAATAATGTTGTCAGGGAAGACGTTTCTGTAATGGTAATAATGATGTCATTTGGCAATTTTAAGTGTTCCTGATCGTAAAACAGTGTTGTAACTGTAATAAATTGTTGTTGATAAGATTCAGTAGAAGTTGTGTTTTAACAATATTTAGTTGTCAGGTATGTAGTGCTACCTTGCGGAAGTACTGCATTTTAAACTATTTTGAAGTCAAGAGTAATCAGGAACATTCTGGACTGCATAGACTAACTAATTCAGAATTGCATTGCTTGTATCCAACATTCTGAAAAGTCATTAAGACAGCATAATGGGTCATCTTCCCTAACAATAAGAACAACATTAAGCGTGAAGGTGATTAGTGTCAACCCTGGCCTACTTTGGAGCCCTGGCCACTGTTGCTTCTTGGTGCACGTTATCATGAATTGTATTTTGTACCAATGAATTTTGTTCAGTCATTATACTTGCTTTGCAGTAGTTTGTAGATATGCAAACAATTTATACTACAAAAACTATTTTCGTCGTTCACTGGTTTCACACTAAATTCTACATTATTGCGTTTCAGTTTGGAAACGAATAGGTAACAATATCTAGGTTCCTTTGTTAAGCATGTACATGTTTGTATGTAGCAATCTGGAATTCTAGCAATAAATAATTGTAAAAACCATTCAGCCTGATTTGACCAACTTCTCCAACAAAAATATAACCAAAAGAAAATAATATATTCTTGGTGTTGGAAGGTCATGTTGTAATTCGGATTAACTCCGTATTGTATTTGTTTTGAGAGTTTTGCACATCTAGTGAAAGTATCGACATGAATACCAATGCAATCACATTACAATAACAAGAAATCTATCTTAAGCAGACGGGGCATCTTAATTAAAGTCATTTCACTGAATATCGTTAGGCCACATGTGGTTTTTACCTTAATAAATTAACGAAATCTTAAACCACTAAACTTCTTTATCGACAATAATATTATCAGTTAAGGGGCCAATATGATATGTTCAAATCTTGTTTACTACTGGATTAACAGATAGTAATGTCGTTGCATGTTTAAAACATCGATTTGCAGCTTATTCTTTTCAGTTTAAACAGCCGAATCATAGGTCATTTTAACAGCTCGTGAATAAATAAATAAACAATTTATTAGCAAATACGATATCGTCTTTTCTTGGTTGCAATTATTGGTATCTCAAGGAGAGGGCACATTGATTCTAATCAGGAAGCAAAGGCCGCAAGTATGGAGATCTTTCAGTTAATGACAATCTTTTGCACATGTTTATGGTGTTGTTAATTAATGATTTATGTTTTGAAATAATTTCAACTTGTTTGAAACTATAATTGTGATAATAGAGATATGAATCTGCTAGATATTTAATTACATTTACCCAATTTCTCGTCCCGATACTCTAACGTTTATCTCACTTTCTCACCCTAAACAAATCAATAATCAAACCATTTAAAAAGTCTTTATGAATGTCGTTATGAATGGAGTGAAATTTCACATCATACCTGATGGCATCCAAAACCATGTCCGTGCCAGATGTCCTTACTTCTTGTGCTTGAGTAATGTCTCTGGTTTTGGTTGGAGAGTTACTGCCTGGTTTGATGGCGTGTACCAACGCCAGTGATATCAGCAGCGCAATAACAGTAGTAGCTATATAGTACAACATAGCCAGCAAACCAATCCTTCCAGCAACAGCTCCCTTCATGCTCCCCAGGCCTAAGAGATGAACATACAATTATGAGAGAAAGTTAGACATAATGTTGGACTTTTGAAGTCTTTGTCTTTCAAAGAATAGCGCCACAAAGAAGGGATTTTGAGCTTTTGACCTTTCCATCTTTCGCATAAAGATGGGAATGATTTATTGACAACCGAGTCAACTTATCCTTGTCCCGCAGTTTTATGCAGACGGAGTGAGCGGGTTTTATTACAATTTATTAAAATTCTCAACTGAGACGTGAATGGATTCATACAGAAGTACAAATCTCCTCTGGAATGGACAACATTTACACTCAGCTTTACCCAGAGACAGATGGGTTGCTAACACATACTGAGGGAAACAAGTATTTATGGCATTGTGCAAGCGTTATTTACTGAAAAAAAAGTGTTTTTATGGTCAGCTAATAGGTAAACAATCAATCTGTTTTGTTCGCATTGAGACCCATATGTGTGACTATCATTGACCCAATACACACAATTACCCATATTGTGCTTCTTGCATGAACATGTCCGTGCAAATTGTGAATCACGACATTGAAGTCAGTATGTTTAAAAGAAGCATTATTTAATGTAATACTTGTATTTCAATTGAACTTTGAATGAAGTATAGTGGAATCCTCTTTTCCTTTATCACATGAAGCGGTTTGATAAATGAATACACTCTGGAAGCAGTTGGAGATCTCAAAACAAGCAGTATAGGTTGTGGCTAAAAATCTAATACAATTTTGCTTGTCCGTGTATATTACCTGTAATCATACTGGCCACTACCAGAGGTAACATCAGCAGCCTCAGCATCCGCAGGAACAACTCCCCTGGAAATTTCACAAGACGGATGGTTTCTTCCGTCGGGGTGAACTGTCGACATATTACCCCAACTACCACACCCACGACTACGGCGAGGACTGTGACGATCAGGAGAATGTTACTTCGCAGGAGCGTTAAGACCTTCATCTACATGAAAAACAAACGGAAAAACATATTTTCCCTCAATTGGTAACATTAACCTCTTTCTCGTTTGGAAAATATGTGTTGTGTTGTTTCTCTCCATTATCACATATCAGCCATTAAGAAGTACATGCAAGGTTATATATATAGTTTTCATTTAGATATTAAATGTTTTAGCATTAAGTACTTTTAGATTTGAAAACAGGATTATGATCAAACAAGGATACCTATTGTCACATTTGTGCTTACATGAACTTAAACTGGAGCTGAAGATGAATAAGACCGACCAACACCATTAGTCTCTCGATCATATTATCCCGCAAGCTTTATTTGGATGAAATGACTCTTCATTGGGTAAAGAATGTATATAAATCGCAATAATGGATGCCAATACAGTAAATATGTACATTAAATATATATGCATCTTCACCACATGGGTATGGAAGGATTGAGAGACTGTTGGCTTGGTAATCATTTAGAAACACCTCTAATATATATCGTGATAATTGATATTAAACATACGGATTATTTCATGCATACAAGATAACTTGTTCCTGACGATATGTTTAAGCTGATAAGATACAGTAGTGGCAGCAATAATGACGTGGTATATAAAATGTACAAGATACATTGATACCGACAGAATATTTTGTATGTGTTATTTAATGTTGTAAAAATACACTGGTGCCAAAGAAGAAGTAATTAATACGGTTATTTCAATGCTGACAAGACACCCTGTTACCGAAGTAGCATTTCGTATGCATTACAGAACGCTGATACTTGAACGTTAAATCATGTACGACAGTCTCTAGCCCGAGTTATGAATATGTAGACAGTAGTAAATAGTCAGTTAAGTCTATACTTTAAGAATGTATGCCCAATGTTACCCTTTGTTTGTTCCATGTAGTTGTTTATTGTTAAGCAGAAGTTGTTACGAGATAATTTCTACATCACCCTGTTATCAAATCAAAAAGCCATCCCTTGTGGATTCTTTGTTGGACTGTAGCCTACGAATGGTTTCCGGGTCAACTTAAGGGACAGGTCAACCTTAGTTTATTGCTATAACGTCGATTTACGCCGATAGCGTGGAGCGTGGCTATAATATCACTGGTTTGTCTAGTCCTACTTCGATTATTTACAAGCCGCAATAATGTAGCTCGAATATTGCCGAGCCTGGCGTTAAGCCACAAAAATAAATGTATAACAAGTGTAGATATTTTTCACTTGAATAGAATTTCAAAAGAAATTGTAGTTTGCACACTAAGACAGAAGCACCATCTAAACACAACGTCCACGCAATTACAAAGAAACTCTCTTCGGTTTTAATGTCACGATTGCTGTTTAGTGTACAGTACACTGTTTCAACAAGCCAGGAGCGCCCCGAGGATTCGGCAAACAAGCTGTTACTTCCAGCTTATTCAAGACAGAAACCATTTACAACTATGAAAGCGCCATATCTATCCCTAATTTAATTAATATTCATCACATCCTTTCATAACTGGTTTCTTCTCCATTTTCGTGATTGACGTCATGCAGCAATTTGTCCTGTATATATTAACAAGAGTCATCAGAAGATGACATATCCCCCGGACCCACATATTTGAAAGAACAAATCATCTGACAGTTACTTAAAGTCCAGCTTGACTTTTTTTAACACTAAGTCCAAATCGTTTTCATGGAAATCATGAGAAATACAAATGCCAAAAATCAGTAAATATAAAAAGGCACCATTTCAATATTTGCCTAATATATCTGCCAAGTTCTTCTTGAAAGATACTGAACGCTTTTCTAGTTGTGCACCGGAAATGAAGCCCACCCCTCCCTTTTGGGACTAACCGAATCGTTTCCATGGAAACTGGGAAAAATAAAAATGCGAAAAATCTGTAAATAGCAAAAGGTACCACTTAAGGATCTGTTTGATATATCTACCAAGTTCTGTTGAAAAATATTGAATGCTTTTTGAGTTATGCTCCGGAAATGAAGCCCACCCCTCCCTTTTGGGACTAACCGAATCGTTTCCATGAAAAGCGAAAAAAAATAAAAGTGCCAAAAATCTGTAAATAGCAAAAGGCACCACCTTAGGTTCTGTATGATATATCTACTAATTTGTGTTGAAAAATATTGAACGGTTTTTGAGTTATGCTCTGGAAACAAAATGATTACGGACAGACGAGGCGTCGAGTACATGCCGGGGCAAAAAAACTGTTCATTTCGGCACCTAACCTGAGGGTGTATTTCGTTTTATATTGAAAATACTATATACGTGTCAGTACATTATGGAACAGGAGATTGCAAAAATGCAGGAATCAGGAAAAATGGTTGAAAGAGCTTTCAATAAACATCCTACTCAAAATAACTTGCAACAGTTGAGTACATCAAGAGCAAAGGTTCGTAGAACAATAGACCAAAATAGACGTAGCAGCTGGAGGCGTTTTGTTTACAACCACTCGCCACACTCCACTTACCAAGGTGTGGAATGTGATAAGGAGAATTAAAGGTAAAGGGTTCACTGACAGTGTCCAAAACTTTAAATCTGACCCAGACACGTTAACATCCAAAAGGCCTATAAGTTGTCAAAACAATTATGATCCTAAATTTCAAATGTATCAAAATAAACAGGGAAAAAAGATTCAAATCGGAAGATTACAATGAATCAAAGATAATTTTACGTACAAGTTTAATGCATGTCACTATTTCTCTCCTCCAGGCGATAGGGCTACTCGTGGATCAGTACTAATACAAACACCAAAGGTAAACTACTGGGGGATTTCATCTCAAATAATGAACTATGCATTTACATTGACGGTTCAAAGACATATTCACATTCTGGCACAAGGACATATTCAGCTCTTGAGTTGTCTATCACTGACTCCAACCTATTAAGTGAATTGGAATGTTCAGTCTTATGTGGAAGTGACCATTTCCCAACAATACTAAAATCCGTGAGCCCATCTGATGTTCCTCCATCGTCAAGAAAAAAGGTCAACTGATATACTGAGTCTAACAAAACCTTGTAGAAGGTCGCGTCAGCTAACCTTTTGGACTGACCAATCAGAACACAGCTTACCAAATCGCGAAAGTTAACATTTGCACATACCGTTTGAACCTTTACCTAAAAACCTCGAACGATTCCGAATGCTATTTTCCGCACGCTCGCTTCCGAGTGATACACGCAATGAGTAAACAGTCGCATTAGCGTTTTTGTCAATATTCAAGGATGTCATCTTGCGAAAATATAAGCAAATAGTAACCATGTCATTAGAAATCCATAAGCGTATATAGTGCAGGTCAAATATATGTTTTCGTTTGTTGATAGATCAGTGTCAGCGACCAGGGAAGAGAAAATTCAAAAACCGTTTTGTAAGTCCCGCCGAACCCTAGCAAGTAGTCGTTGTCTGATTGGTTAAATCCGTTCGGCAGTTTCGCGTTTGATTGGACGGTCATAGGTCGCTCAAAGGTTAGCTGACGCGACCTTCTACAAGGTTTTGTTAGACTCAGTATAGCAGTGTAACGAACAATACTGAGCCTGAGTTTACTTAGATTGCAGAAACTTGTAAGTGGAAAGTTCACTAATAATGACTCACTTATGACCACCTACTGTAGCTTGTGTTCCTTCTGTCAAGGTCAAGTTTAAAATTCAATGCTTTGACTGGCATAATCTGAATAGCTTCATTGTAAGAACATTTAGCTTTAAACATGTGTAGCATACATAGGCTATATGAGCAAATAATTATCCATTTATGTGTGTGTGTGTGTGTGTGTGTGTGTGTGTGTGTGTGTATGTGCGTGCAAGACAAATATGTGCTTGCACAAGTTTACGGCGGGCAAAGCCTAAATACTTCAAACTAACAAACGCTCTGTGTGAGAGTGTGGTGAAGTATAGTAGGTAGGTAGGTAGGTGGGTGGGTGTGTGGGTAGGGAGGTAGGTAGGTAGGTAAAGGCCTTTGTCACTCTTACATTAATGTGGAATTCATGTGGGGCATTATACAGCCAGACACCAGGTTATTTTTATGTGGTCTGATCTATTGATACAGTACATGACAGGCATATGCCCAAGGAGATGGAATTGTATGATTTCTTGTGAACAAGGAAATAAACACAACTGCTAGAAAACTACTCCGGCATTATCTAAGCGTGTGTTTCTGAATCAATAGCAATAGTGATGATACTGGTGCTAAAAGAGAGCGTATCCTGTCCCATCAGTGTCACATATCAAAAACACATGCAAGGGCTAGTCATTTTTAACTTGCCAAAACATAGGGACGTATAGAACAAGTCTATAAAAGGACTTCATTGGACACAATCCTTTTTCGTCACAATCCAAATTTTTAAATGTCCTCGGCATGGCCACCATAACACTTTTTGACGCTCTTTTCGTGTTAAAAGTAACTTGCTCAAATGTACGTACATCTGGAAACACCAAATGCTTGACCTGCAGGAATATTTCTATACATAATAAAAGGGAAGGTTGACGACTGGAAAGATGATGTCATCCCTATTGCCACACAGTCTCGTGGAGAGGTTTTTGTCGTTCTGAATCTTCATACATAGATCTAATTTCTAACGTTAATGATGTTGCGGTCAAATGCTTTAGCTATATTTAGATTGAAATCATGTGATCTAGGGTAAGTCACATGACTGTAAAAAAGGGGAGATAACTTGATAACAATGTTGTACAGTTTCAGTGTGGAGTTCAGTGTTGCAATACGGTTTTTCAACCTGCAACAGCAGAAGTAGCAGAAAACAGTATACACAGATAACACAGAATAAAAGTTTGCTGTATTGGAACCGTGGGAGTTGTTAATCGATACAGACATTTGCAGCCGTGAGAAATGAACATGTTTTGTTGTTTGTAAATGAATCATCCAACCAAGGCCCTGAATCTCTCAATCATACCGAATTTAAGTATTCCTTGATCGTAAAATACTTTATATTCATATAAAGTTTATATTTGCATTGCGTCTAAATCCAAAATTTGCTCAAAGGCGCAGGTCATAGGCTCGTCTGAACAAGAGGGTGTTCAGCTCACTTTGAAATACTTTGTGTATCTCACAATTATTAGACCGCCTCCATGGTGTACTGGTTAGAGCGTCCGCCCGGAGTGCGGAAGGTCGCGGGTTCGATCCCCGACCGCGTCATACCAAAAGACGTTAAAATATGGTACTTGTTGGTCCCTGCCTGGCGCTCGGCATTAATGGGTACAACAAGGACTGGTCCGCACGGAGTCAGTATAATGTGTCTGAGTGGGGTATCCACGCTTCACTGCGGCATGGTATCTCAGTGGGCTAGCACTATAAAACCAGCTTAAGTCTGGGCTAGTACAAGCAGCCGCACATACACATACACACGCATGCACGTCGTCATATGAGCGAAATATTCTTAAGCACGACGATAAACCCAATTCCACCACCACCACCACAATTATTGATTTGCCAGATGTTTGGTGGGAGTTCATTTCTGTCATGTTTGTAACGTAGACAAGACCCTTTGATGAATAATAATTGGTATGTAGGGTTATTTAACGTAGTCATGATGCATTGATGCAAAGAGTTTTACGCTGACAACATACATTGATACTGTGATGGTAATTAGTATATCATTTCATGTTGACAGGACAAATTGATTCCGGTTCCATGATTTCGTATGCACCACAGAACGTAATAAATGAACACCGTATCATTACGTTAGCCACTAGAGCGCATAAAAAAACGTGTTTTATTTCATAAAGTCATGTTATCCCGACACAAAGTGAGTTATAAGTAAGTGTAATTTAGCAGTCTGTTCAGCAGAATAATGAGCAGTCGATATATAGTTCTGGCTATATGGTTAGTTTGTTCCATGTAGTTAAGATGTAGATGCTATGGGTTGATCTCTAAATTACCTGGTTATCATTTTAAAAAGTGATTACTTGTGGATTCTTCGTTGGAAAGTGTTCTCAGTAGTTTACGACTGGTCTACGAGGCGACCTTGAGAACAGGCAACCACGACTTAGTTGATTGCGAATACGACGACTGGCGTCTTTTACTTTTCTTCATTCAAGGCTACAGTGTAGCATGATGAGGTTTACAAGGGATATGAACAACCGTATAAATGGTTAAACACATAGATATCGATATCATATACATGAATAATACAATGAAAGAGAATTTGGATAGCACATTGCGGCAAAATATTGAGTGAGTGAGTGAGTGAGTGAGTTATGATTTAACGTCACGTCGGCAATATTTCAGCCATATCGTGACGAGAACACTTGACATTGAAATAGAATATAGAGAGAGATTATGAAATCTGCCGACAAAGGACAGTAAAGCAACTAGAATATCACAAATATATATGTAAAACTAGTAATTGAATCTAAAACATTTTAACTATGGGGACAACACAATATAAAAATGGGCTATAGATCGCCAACAACTGAAGGAAGATCACCATACTAGGAGCCATGGGGACTTACATTACTTTTGCTATCTGCATGGACCCTAGTTGGATTTACACCATCCCTTCAGCCGTTGCCGATTATAAGAAATGTTAGCCAAAATTAAAATAACAAGAATACTACGTTTAAAAATCCTGGTAAGTTAAATTGACTTTCAAAGTTTTGGGACTTACGTACCCTCTCAGGGGACAATAATTTTACGATACTTCAACCCCCCTTGAGGGTACAGCCACTAACAATCTAAGTTACTAATAAAACTACCAATCATTAAAACACATCTATCTACAGAACATATTTATCAAAATTCATTACTTAAATCAATTTCTTTTAAAAAGCAAGAATTAAATGAAGATGAACAGTATTAAAAAGATCCTTAACGGTTTTAACATTGAAATATTTATCCCTTATGATGGAGAATTCAACACAGTCAAGCAGGAGATGCTTGACTGTGACTCTCTCATCACAAGGGATACAAAACGGAGGATCTTCACCTTTTAACAAGTATTTGTGAGTGTACCTTGCATGGCCAATGCGACATCGTCGCATGATGACCTCTTCAAATCTGGACTGACAACCCAAGTAAGTATAACCGATAGTTGGTTTTATTTCATGTAATTTATTTATACCTACCTGGGTGTCCCACTTCTTCTGCATCAGATCGCGGATGTAAGTTCTAATGCTAGCTTTGTAATCAGAGTATGGAATAAGAAGTGGTGTCACAGATTTGTTGAATGCTGCCTTAGCAGCAAGATCTGCCAGTGTATTCCCAGAAATGCCAACGTGGCTGGGTAACCAACAAAAGAGGATGTCGCATTGGCCAGTAGCAAGCTCATTATACAATTCAATAATTTCTAATAAAAGTGGATGTTTACAAGAAATATTTTTAGTAGCCTGAAGGCAAGAAAGAGAGTCAGAAAAGATGATATATTGGTTATGTTTAGGGTGTCTTTGAATATATTTAAGAGCTGTTAATATGGCGTTTGCATCGGCTGTAAAAACAGAGCTGTTATCCGGTATTCTAGAAGATATTGTTCTGGATCCAATGACAGTGGCACAAGCAACTGCGCCACCATCCTTGGACCCATCTGTAAATAAGGATTTGTATGTATTATATTTACTTTTTAATTGATTATATTCTTGTTTATATTGTAATTCATTAGTTTCTCCGTTTTTAAATGCTGTTAATGTTAGGTCAACTTCAGGCCTAACCAACTGCCAAGGAGGAGAAGAAAGAAGACGGGAAGGAGCTATATTTACCAGCTCAATGCCAGCAGCAGAAATGAATGGTTTAATTCTTAAACCAAGAGGTGGAACAAGAGAAAGCTTTTTGTTGTACAAATCCTCATAAAGAGTAGTAAAGACACAGTTAAATGCAGGGTTAGACTCGTTAGAATAAAGTTTTGTTATATACTGCAAGGACAAGTTTATACGGCGTTGTGTAAGAGATGGTTCATCTGCCTCAACATAGAGACTATCAACTGGAGAAGTTCTAAATGATCCAAGACAAAGTCTTAGACCTTGGTGGAGAACAGAATCAAGTAGTTTAAGGTTGCTTTTGCAGGCTCCGCCATATACGATCGAGCCATAATCAAGTTTAGATCGTACCAATGATCGGTATAAGTGAAGGAGGGTAGTTTGATCCCTTCCCCACTTTGAATTGGAGACAACCTTTAACAAATCGAGTGCCTTCAGGCATTTAGCTTTTAAGGGATTTAATATGTGGCAGGAATGTTAAATGGGAATCGAAAATTATGCCCAAGAATTTGGCCTCCTTTACAACTTTGATGGGAGTGCCATTTAAAGATAGTTCTGGGTCCTTATGAGGCTTATATTTACGGCAGAAATGTATACAATTAGTTTTTAATTTAGAAAATTTAAAGCCGTTTTCAAGACACCATTTATTTATTTTATTTAAACACAACTGCAGTTGCCGTTCAATATTATGCATATTTTTACCGCGACAAGAAATATTAAAATCATCCACAAAAGGGATCCATCAATTGAATCGTTCAAAACCTTTGATAAACTGTTAATCTTATTGCTAAATAATGTGACAGACAAAATACTTCCTTGTGGAACACCCTGATCCTGATTATAACGGTCAGACAGGGTAGAACCCACTCGGACTTGAAATTGCCTGTCTTTTAAAAATTGTCATATAAAAAGAGGCAAACGGCCTCTCAAACCAAAATCATGTAAATCCTTCAAAATGCCATGCTTCCAGGTCGTATCATAAGCTTTCTCAAGATCAAAGAAAATTGATACAGCATGTTGTTTATTTACTATAGCATTTTTAACAAAGGATTCTAAACGTACCAAATGATCAATGGTACTACGATTTTTCCTGAAACCACATTGAATATTTGTTATAAGGTTATTGGTTTCAAGATACCAAGTTAATCTATTATTCACCATACGTTCCATGGTTTTACAAACACAGCTAGTTAGAGATCGGCCTGTAATTCGACGGATCTGTATGATCCTTGCCAGGTTTTGGTATTGGGACTACAATGGCATTACGCCATGAAGGAGGAAATTCTCCAGACGTCCATATTTGGTCAAATGTATCTAAAAGTGTCATCAGACATGGTTCAGGTAAGTGTTTCAGTAGCTGGTAATGTATATTGTCATCACCCGCTGCAGTGTCATGAGCTTGCTCAAGAGCAGTATGTAGCTCATGTAATGAAAACATGCCTGACTATAGATTACCAAAACAATATTATTTTATGCTATTATCTTTAGACAGGGTAGGACGAATTCATGGGCAACTAGAATTAAAAATATTCTTTTTCAATTTGGTTTTGGATTTGTTTGGATAAGTCAGGAAATTGGTGATCACAAAATATTTATGGAATCATTTAAACAGAGACTACATGATAATTTATTTCAATCTTGGCATTCATCTTTGGACAGTAACTGTAAATGTCTTTACTATAAGCAATTCAAATCTTTGTTAAATGTTGAGTGCTACTTGATAAATAATGATATCCCTCAATATTTGGAAACTATATATGCCCGATTTCTGTTCTGTAATTTTAAACTAGCAGTTGAAACGGGCAGATACACTGATGTTGCATATAATGAAAGGCATTGCCTGTTCTGTAAATTAAATGGTATTTTCGTTGTTGAAGATGAATGGCATGTGTTTTATATCTGCGATGCATATTCTCATATCAGAAATAAGTACATATCAAAATATTTTAGTAAATGTCCATCAATTATTAATTTTATATCAATATTACAGAGTAAAAATGTTAATATTATCAAGGATGTATGTCTATTTTTATACTTTGTTGACAAGAAACACAAATCTAAATGAAATATATATGTGCTCTACATATCATCAATTTATGTACATGTATTTTGGGCCGGAGGCCTGTTACTGAAATAAAATTCTGTTCTGTTCTGTTCTGTTCTGTAATGAAAACACTTCATTATAATCTTCACCGTTGCATTGTCTTTTCCTGTTGCTTCTGATATCTCTGAAACTCAGGGACATAATTTGCCGATGATGAATTTTTGGCAAGAGTTTCGCCAATTTTATCTGCAATTTTAGATTTGTCAGTTATTAAATTATCGCCATCTTTAAGATGGTGAACAGCAGATTTTGAACCTTTGCCTTTAATTCTTTGAACCATGTTCCATACTCTGGACATTGGCGTACGTGAATTAATTTTGGAGACATAATTTCTCTCAGATTGTCGTTTGTTTTGTTTAAAGGTACGACGCGCCTTTGCATTGAGTATTTTAAATTTATTTAAGTTATGGACAGTTGGATGATGGCGGAAATAACGCTCTGCCTTTTTCCTCGCTTTTCTGGCTTGTCTACAATCTGTATTAAACCATGGTTTTCGTACATGTGGAGACGTAGAGGACTTTGGTATACACTCATCAGCTATTTCATTTAAAACGTCAGCAAAAGTTTGAATGGGATCAGTTATATCACTGAAACATTCAGGTCGCAGTTTCGATTTACATATAGTTTGATATAAAGACCAGTTAGCCTTCGAAAAGTTCCATCTTGTATACGATGGAGAATCAGATGGACTTCATTCTGAAAGGATAGTTGGGAAGTGGTCACTTCTACAAAGGTCATTATGAACAGACCAATCAAATTCATTCAGGAGGTTAGAATCTGCAAGAGACAAATCTAGAGAAGAATAAGTGCCAGTTGCAGGATGCAGATAGGTGCTTGAATCATCATTAAATATGCACAGGTCATTATTGGAAATGAAATCTTCAATTATTTTGCCTTTAGTATTAGTGTTAGCACTGCCCCAGAGTGGGTTGTGACCGTTTAGGTCACCCATAATAACACATGGCTTTGGGAGTTGATCATAGAGTGATTGAAGATCAGTCAGCTGAAGGTTTGATGAAGGCGGAATATACAGAGAGCATAACGTAAATGCTACACCCAGAGTAAGTCGCACTGCAACAGCTTGGAGATTAGTGTTAAGAGTAACAGGGCTGTCAATAACATTCTGTCGTATAAGGATAGTAGAACCTCCAGTGGCTCTATCACCTGGAGGGGAAAAATAAGTATAGGCTTCAAACTGACGTAAGTTAACATTATCTGTCTGTTTCAGATACGTCTCTTGCAGACAGAACGCTGATGGTGTTAAATCCAGGATTAATAGCTGTATTTCATTAAAATTTGTCCGGAGTCCTCTACAGTTCCACTGCACGATATTGGTAGATAGACCTATCTTTTAGGCGGATTAATTGGGGATCTACCCCGCACCGTTTTCGAGGGCGACAAGCTATGTGCCCTAGAATGGACGTTTCGGACACGTCCATGTCCTCAAGTGATCCGTATTTGTTAAATAACTTGATTTTATCATCTGACCCCTTGGGGGCTCTGCCACTTTGTTTCTTTGAATCTGGCTTTGGTTTGCCTTTGTGTTTAATGATTGGTTGAACGTTTTGCGTTGATTGAGATCTTTGAGTTGACTGAGAAGTGTCACGGCCATAAGATGGTTCTGATTGGATTTGGGGCGTACCAGGAAGTGGTTCTGCAGTTTGTGTAGATAATGCAGGTGAGAATATCAGAGGAGATTCAGATTTAACCCAGGTCAAGGTTGTCTGACAGCATGCAGATGATTTTGTTATTCTAGTTGTCGCTTCTGACGGTGTTCTGGTGATAGAAGCATAGTTCTCTTTATGCTCTGAGCTTTGAACTAGTTTTTTTGCATCTGCAAAACTAATGTTTTGGGTGAATTTGATTTTATTTATCTCCATTTGACGTTTCCAAACAGGACAGCTTTTAGAGTAAGAGGAATGATCCCCTGAACAGTTTGTACATTTTTTGACAGTACTGTCACAATCTTCTGTTGTATGTGTCTTCTCACCACAGTGAGCACATACAACAGACAATGTGCAAGTATTTACGCCATGACCGAACTTTTGACATTTGAAGCACCTTAGAGGGTTCGGAATGTACGTGTCAACATTGATGTTACAATATCCTGCCTTTAGAGATTTTGGAGCATTTGAAGAAAATGAAAAACAGGTAGGTATTTCTTTTTATAACAGTATCGTTTTTCCTGGTTGTGAAACGTTTGACATAGAGTACGCCTTGATCTTTCATCTCAGAGACGATGTCAAGTTCCGACATATCTGCAAACAATCGATCACGGTCTCTGATGATTCCCTTGCTCGTCTTTAATGTTTTATGAGCTGTGACGGTGACCGGAACGCTGACAAACGATTCTGTACTCATAAGGTTGATTGACTGTTGCTTTTTTCCGCACTCAACTAGCAGCGCACCCGAACGTAAGCGTTTAATGTTCTTGACATCCCCAGCAATACCTTGAATACCCTTAGATTTCAACTTTAACGGCGTCTTGTCAAGAGTCTCAATCACAAGGAAACGTGGCCAATATTCAATCGATAGGGACGGTCTGTGGTCAGTATCAACAGGATCAGTGTCGAGTGGACGTTTTGTTTTTTAATGGGGGTTTCGTAGATTTAAATTTCATCATCCGCCCCCACCACCATTGGCCCATGGACAATGCTAAACACAAGTGGGTCTCCAACTTGTAGCCATCGCCTTCTTTTGCCACCAGATTGGCCCATGAGCCATCGCCTTCTGGCACCAGCATCTAGGCAAATTTCTACTTTTCAAACGTTTCAAAAAGCAGTGTAGAAATAATAAACTTACAAGAACAATAAGTTTAACAATGTGTATACAAAACCAAGCCAAAAAGTGTTAGAGCAATGAAAATAGAGTGCTCAGGGCTCGGCATGACCAGCCGATTGGTTCAACTGGGCCCATTCAACCACCCGTCTAGGTGAAGTCAGGGCTGAAGTGGTGTGTTGGGCAAAGGAACACTGTTCCTGGAACCAGTGCCCTCAACCACCAGAATCCCTTCCTCCACCGACACAGGGGCGCAACCCACGGCAAACGGGTTGGTGGACCAAATATCCCCCCGGGTCCACAACGAGGGGTCGAAGAGCGCTTAGCGTTACCCAGCACCCACCACGAGGAGGTGGCTCTTCACGGGTGCCGGCAAAATATTGACAATGTTATTGAAGTGGATACATTTTTTGTCGACAGCAGGGAGCGTGGCTCATTGGATTGTCTGGTCCAAACTCGATTATTCATTAGCAGCAATCATATAGCTGGAGTAAGTTAAAATTGAAAGTCATTTCGGCCATAACGTGGCTGTGAAAGTTGTATGTTGATAAAACAAATGAAATACCTGTCGACATTTAGACTTAAAAATAGCATGCTGCCATAAAACGATAATTTTGTACTCATCAATACAATATAAACGTGGAATATAGATCACCAAGTGAAGGTAGATTACCATACTATACAACGTTGGAACTTACAGTTCTTTTGCTACCTGCATGGACCCTAACTGGATTTACACTATCGCTTCAGATGTTAGCGAGTCTGACAAATTTAGACATGAATTAAAGGAACACGTATTATACAGTTAAATCCATGGTACGAATAGATATACTTTGAATGACGTGGTCTGACGTACGCTCTCAGGGTAACTATCAATTTACATTAATTCAATTCCTTTTGAGGATATAGCCACAAACAATCTCAGTTATCAAATGTATTCGACCAATCATAAAAAATATATATCATATACAAAACATATTGATCACGATTTATTAATCATCTCAATTCCTTGAAACTTTGAAATAAACAAGTGCTCAAAAGAAACTATACACCGCAAAACATTACATAAATATTACAAATATATAAATGAAGTGATAAAATCATACTGAGCCATGTCGCACACTTACAGTCTCATCCTTTCCGGGAACAAACGACGAATTACCTAAACGTCGCAAACAATCCTAAACGACTCTTTCCGATGTAACACGAAATTCACGAGCATTTCAGAAGGTATAAAGCATCCTACGCGGCACGTGAGCAAACACAGTAGGGAAAAAAGAACACAAAAATATGCCACGTTTGAGGAAAATCGAAAGAGAGAGAGAGAACTGCCAGATGGCCCAACAAGGACCTAACCACACCGTCATTTCCATAACCTTCGACTGCACCCGAGCAACAGTCATCAACGACTGATGCAACGACTTAGACAAACAAGCAATAGGTCAGACAGGCTTAGGAGTGGACGACCACTTGTGACAGACAGACAGACAGATTTTTATTCAAGTCTCACCTTGATACATATCAATATTGAATATATACATTAATAAAATATGCAGGTAAAATATATCGAGCCACCCACCATGGGGTTATGAGAGACTACAGTGCCGATAAAAAAACATAGGCAAAAAGACGTATATAAATAAGTTTAAAAGTTATGGTTAAATGATTAAAACATTAAACCACATTTTTACAATATGTGAAAAATCCTCAGGTGTATAAGAGTGTTGAACGCTTATATAAAATAGCATGGCAGGTTTTGGCAGCAGTGTAAAACGACCGGATGTGAGAGTATAAGACCTACTTTATCAGTATCACAGAGATGGGTAAAATCTACAAACTTGGCATTGCAGAGGTCTAAAAGCTCCTTTCTCTCATGATGGCATTGGGGACACTTAATGTAAGCATGGATCTCATCATCTATTTGATCATCGCAGAATGGGCAAGTTCTCTCGTCCAAAGGATAGCTGATTGATAGATGAGATTAGATCGTTGACGTGCAAATTAAATAGAAGGGGAGATAGAAGACATCCCTGTTTAAGTCCACCTTTAACATCGAACCACGGTGCCATTCTCCCATTCAACCTCACAGAACACTGAACATCCCTGTAGAGTGATACGAGGGCATTGCACATCCTCCCTTTAATTCCCACATCCATCAGTTTAGTCCACATCTTCTGCCGGTCTATGCAGTCATAGGCTTTACGGAAGTATATAAAAACTGTGTAAGTTGATATCCTCTGTGATTTGCGCGTTTCTATTATGGAAGTTAGTGATGCTATATGGTCTGTTGTGGAGCGACCTTTTCTGAAACCATTCTGGCTGTCCTCAAGAATACTGTTCTCTTCCACGTGCTTTGTTAGTCTGTTTTTTAACACATAACAGTACAGTTTATATGCAGCTCTGGTAATAAGTGAGTCCCGTATATGCCAATGGATCCCTGAGATCATCAGTAGAGTTTGTAGGTATGGGGTTGATTACACCTCTTGTCCAACATTGGGGGATGCAACCAGCTCGAAAACAGACTGAAAATAGTCAGTGACAACGCCCGGTGATGATCGCAACATCCGGACAATTCATCTGAGAAATCGTTTTGTAACGGCGACGGCGACCACGTCGACGTCAGCGACGGCACTTGGACACCGTATCAGTCGACATACAGTATACCGGCGACTAAGAGAACATGGTATTCGAACACGTCGACCTACCGCGAAGTGCATCTGACTCTTCAAAACCGACGTCGTCGATTGACATGGGCCAGGCGAGCTCGACGTTGGCAGATGCGTGATTGGCAACGTGTGATGTTAACAAAGGAGAGTAGGTTTTGCCTGTACAGTTATGACGGCCGGACTCGTGATCACAGACGAGTAGGTGAACGATTAGCGCCGAATTGCCTTCAGCAAGTCCGTCCGTTTGGAGCCGGTAGCGTGATAGCCAGTTGAATGCTCGAATATACAGGGATGAGGTTTGCTACCAGTTGTGTTTCCATTTATCCAGCAACAACCACGTGGCATTGTCTACCAACACAATAACGCAATGTCTCATACAGCAAGACTGACAAACGACTTAGCGCATAACGCAAACATCTTTGTTTTGCCGTGGCAAGCATGTTGTCCTGACATGAATCTGATAAAATACTTCAATCAATCAATCTTTATTTCAGTACTTAAAAAAGGCCACAAGCCTGTAGTACATTTAGAGTTTACATGAATAGATAGAATACTTATGGGACTAACTGGATCGACAAATCAGAAGAATACCAGCGCCACCTGTCACCGCTCAACAACTTGAACAGTGCCTCCTACAGGAATGACAACGTATCACGCCTAACGTCATCCGTCGTCACACGTCATCAATGCGGCGACGTGTTGCAAGACAATGGTGGTCAGACTCACTTTTGATGCAACATTTGATGACATTTTACAGAAAAAAAACGCATTGTTGATTTGTGTACGAAAGGCTATCAAAAGGTTTTGAGCCTAAAACATTTCGAGGCAGAACATCGATGAAATCGCCATTTATCTCGCATCGACTTGGTCGATGACTTGGTCCATCTTGTCTGCCAGGCATTCATGCCTTGTCTATAGAAGTCCTTTTCTTGGTCCTGTAGACACATCTCCACAGCTGTAGTGATTTCATGAATTTCCTACCACGGAGGTGCTTCTTCAGAATAGGAAACGGGTTAGTCACTTGGTGCCAGGTCTGGAGAATAGGGTGAGTGAGGTAGGATTTCAAATCCACATTTTTCGAGAGCGGCCAGTGCAACGCGACTGGCATGGACTGGAGTGTTGTCCTTATGAAGCAGAACACCACGCCTGAGTTTGCTTTGCCACGGTGCTATTCTTTGATGGACTGTCTCACTTTCTTCAGTGGGGTACCATAATATTCCCCATTCCTCATGTAAGGTAATCTATGTGGATGAAAAAATGGTGGCTTTAACCTTAATGCTCGATATGGACGACTTGAACTTCTAAGTGGGAGGAGACTGGCCGTGCTTCGACTCCATGTATTCCTGTTTGCTCTCAGGGTCATACTGATGAATCTACGTTTCAACACAAGTAACTAACTTAAAATGAAATTAAATCATCTGGGTTTTGTTTATATCTTGTTTTCATGACATTACTTATGGTGGCCCATTACTTATGTTTCGCTGGTGAGCATTCTTGGGACCTATGACATGTGGAGCTGTTCATGCAGGATACTCTTACAACTGATCCATATGAGATAACACTTGTCTGCTCTAACTCATGGATGGAGATTCGACGGTTGCTCATTACAAGGGTGTGCACCTGGTCAATGTTTTACGGGCTGGTGCTGGTTGTGGGCCGACCAGGACTGGGGTCATCTTTAAGAACCTCTCTACCTCACCCATCGCTTGATGGTGGTAGGCAATGGGCAATACTGCTGTCAATCGCTCTTTAATGTGCTTCGCCGGGTGGTCATCGAAGACCAAATAGTTCCGTGTTGCTTATCATAAAACATTCAAGAGAAGTCTTGAAAGTCTATGAAGAAAATCCAGTGCACTATTCTTTAGATATCTTGCAAACAATCTTAACATACTGAAATCTTTATGACTGCTCTGTACTCAAGCTTATCCATTTCTGCCGCTTCAATAGGGGTACGTGTAATTAGATGTCATCTGACCGGAAACTAGAGACATGTGCTTGTCAATATTACGTTTATGTGAATGATTCAATATGATACAGTTATGTTTATCATGTACATGTCAGAAACATTTTAGGCTCAAAACCTTTTGACAGCCCCTCATAAAAGTTCAGACTATGATACCACGTGCCTTTAATTTCAGTGTCACCCAAGCGTTACTTTCGACTTTTTATGAAATGACACTGTGTACATTTGCTGTATAATTGAATAATCTGTAGAAATTAACAGATGTTTATTTATATACGTTTTTGTTTTCAAGTTTGGTCAAACACACTGCGTACTTTCTTTTGAGCACTAGTTTAGTTATGTCTTGTGATGGAAAAATCCTACAACTTGAGTACTGCCGAGCGCGGCAACATGTTAAGCAACAAATACAAATGTACATGTTCAACATACAGTTCAAATACAATTAACTAATGATGGAGACAGAGAGAGTGAGTTTAGTTTAACGTCGCTTTTAGCAATATTGCAGCAATATCACGGCGGGGGGACACCAGAAGTGGGCTTAACACATTGTTCCTAGGTGGGGAATGGAGATACAGGTGTGAATCACAATGCAAACTATTCACCTGTACAATATTTTGTCAAAGTAATGTGAAAACTAACGCAGACTCACCATCAGTTGAACCACTTCCCTTGTCAATTTGTATCTGATCTGTCCAAGCGTGCTTGTTTTCGGCCCTACTGCCTCTATTGTCTGTTAGTAGGGTGCAGTACGCTGCTTAAATAACCAGGACACTGACGCAGCACTTATTCCACGCAACACTGACTCAGAACTATAAATCCACCATAATTACCCATACCTTCATTAAGATTATTTACATCGTTTTATGACTGAATTATTTATTTATCTTTGACTGTTTCATGAATAATGTCAGTACTGCAGTAATGCATATCCGAACGACAATTTGTCGAGTGTAATTTAAATGTGTGCATTTATTGCGTGTGTGTGTGTATTTCGATTTGTTTCGTGAGTTCGTAAGTGATTTCGCGAGTAAGCGATATTACAGCAATACCAAGGCTCGGGACACCAGAAATGGGCTTCACACATTGTACGCCTGTGGAGAAGTGAACTTGGGTCTTCAACGTCACGAGCGGACGCTTTAACCATCAGACTACCCCTCCGCCCGTTCGGAAAGAAAAACACCAGCGCTGGCATCCAATGTTCCATGGGGATATAGGGGTAGTATATGTTCCAGCCACTATCTTTTCTTGACTGACTGATCACCCCGAGGGCATAAAAGTTTAACGACGATTTCGACATAAACCTCTACTCACACTCCCTTAGTGTCATGGGACCATGTACGGTCCCCTGAAAATGTCTCTTTAAAGCAGAGTGCGCAAAGTCAAATTAAAGATTATGATCTTAAACATCGTTTAATATTATATGCACTGCTACGAATGGCAAAATATGGTGAGATTAGTGAGGCAGTTACCATGCTTCTCGAACCTTTTCTGTCATAACTGAACTTTAAGCGAATGGTGGCGATTTACTATTCTCATTGGTAGAATGCACGAAATACACCGATATATACCACAAATACAACGATTCACTCCCAGCCACCTGCCTGTTCTGACTGACAAGGTCTAAGATTTAAACGCTGTGGGTTAAAATCACTACAGTAAGTGTTCGATCAATGAAACTTGGTATAGTGAGAGCTTTAAACTTTTACATCGGCAATATTCATTGCAGCCATGAGAACAAGTTATTATTTCATGCCTACAAAGGACCGTAAGGTACATATCACGGTTGTAGGTATGAAATCAACTACATCAATATTAAAAGTTTCAAGATATGTATAGATTAAACTAGGCTATAGACCACTAGCAGCCAAAGCTGGGCCACCATACTGGGGATCATGGGGACTAAGGGTTCTTCTGTTTCCTGCAAGATTCCTAACAGGATTTCACTTTGTTTGCCAGTGGCTGTGTGCAATGCCAGCCAATATCAAAATATTATTTAGGAAATAAATACTAGTTTCTGTTATATACATAAATTAAGTTGGCCCCTTTCTCCACTGTCAGGGGTAATACGGTCTGATGTACGCCTTTTCGTAGCAGTGTCATCCCTCGCTTACCGGCCCTTGTGACACTGCTACAAAGAGGCTTACATCAGACCGTATTACCCTCGAGAGAAGCATACAACTTATAAATACTGTTAATTTCAGGAAGGTTGTTTATATCTGTGAAATTTGAACTCGTATCGAACTCGCAAAACTCCTGTCTGCAGTGGAGTTGTAACAAAATAGAGAGATCAATTAAGGAAATTATAAAAAGAATGAAACTAATGGAACTTATTAAAATATTATATATAATAGGTGAGGGACACATTGGCACATCCTTTCAAGGTCACGACTTCTTCCTTTCCTAAGTTCTTTCATCTTAGTGTATCTCTATATAAGATGCGGGCGGTGGTGTAGCCTAGTGGTTAAAGCGTCCGCTCGTCACACACACACACACACACACGACACTGAGTGCGGAATAATCTATGTATATCTTACCATAAATCCCAATGCCCCCCCAAACACACATGACGTGACATAAATCCGTCCTGAGAAAATTAAGCTAACAGTACTCTGTTCACAAAATGCCGATTCATTCATTGCTGACCTGGGATCTGAACACTTTGTGTTTTCATCGAGGTTGAAAAAAAGACAAATAGACAAATTACAGTCATGCAACTCCCCTTTATTGTGAACTCAATTACAACAGCTTAAACATACAAAACGGAAAGTTGTGTCATTGGTAAACAGAGGGTTGTTAATCACTGACAATCTCCACATGTAAGATATATATATATATATATATATATGGAAAACTATATAATATTTGATATATTTTGATATCACCTTCGTAGAAGATAAATATAGCAGATTCTCTTAGTACAATCAACCAAGTCACTGAACCTTTCAGTTGCCTATTACGGTCAACATAGATGGCTGGGGATCTTGTCGAAACGTGAATTCCCAGAGGACCAAGTTTTACAAAATTTTTTACTAATTTGGCACTAATTGTCCATTATGTAAGTAAGGTGAAAACAACAGTTAATATGTGACTAACATGAAACACTTGTGTACGAAAGAACTTCATTTCTCACTTCGGAAAGGCCTAAAGTACCCAATGTTTGTGCTGGCTACTAAATTTTTTTGATGTTTACACACCTACCAAAGGTTTATGTCATCGCACTCCAATCACGTAAACATAGCTCATTGCTATCATTGTACATGTATGAAACAGCCTACTTGCATTGCCTTAGATTAAATAATTCACAGTTGGAGCTGAATTTGACAAGTTGCTGAAGACTACAGGACTATTACGTCATTCTCATTCGCACACGAATTCGAATCTTCATCTTGCTCCTCTAGTGAAAGAACATTGGATTTGGCAAATGCTTCCTTGGTGAAGTGGGAGACAACGCCAACTGCCAGACAATCTCCAGCCACGTTCACCGAAGTCCGGATGCGATCCCTATAACAAAATGGTTCACGTTATTACTGTGTTTGTGTCACCTTGCTGTTAAAAGAGAGACCAATGCCGTTGCTTCACCATGGCGTTATTCTGACAGACCGAGGATCGTGGACCCGTGAAGATCCGGGGTAGAATATGTCTTCAGCAATCCATGTTTGCCTCAAAAGGCGACTATGCTTGTCGTGAGAGGCGACTAATGGGATCGGGTGGTCAGGCTCGCTTTCTTGGTTGACACATGTCATCGGTTCCCAATTGCGCAGATCGATGCTCCAGCTGTTGATCACTGGATTGTCTGGTCCAGACTCGATTATTTACAGACCGCCGCCATATAGCTGGAATATTGCTGAGTGTAGCGTAAAACTATACTCACTCATCCAAGGATCGTGATCGGCTCTATCGTTGTGATTAAATAGCAGAGACGTATGCTGCCCAAGATCGCTGAACTACGCTGAACACTCATTATACGAAACAGGTTACAACTGTTGTAGAAATAAATCAGAATATTATAATTCATGTAGTTTTTTATAAAAAATATACACATCGAGAAGATGTGGTCCTCCCTGACTCGTTGTCTGTGTTTAAAGATCGATGTATGTAATTGTTATAGTAAACTGTAAGCCCTGTAGATTTTTATGATACATGACATGTAATTCTGAGATCATGTTAAATTCATAAATTGCTCTCTCGTAATATTGCTGAAAAATATGACGCTAAATTAGACTAAATTTGTCGACAATAGAATGGACATACGTTAACCAGTCAATGGTGAGCAAGTACGAGATCCCCGTGTCTGGAAGTCCCACAGCGTTCAGAACAAGCAGCAGAGCGGTGATGCCTGTACCGGGAACCCCAGCTGCTCCGATACTGCCCAGGATAGCTGTCAAACTGAGAGCATACAATCTCTATATGTGCCCAACATGCTTTGTGACTAGTCCTACCTTCATAATTCAGTTTAGATTTACACACCCTTATTGAAACATACTGGATATGAATTCATAAGAATAAATCACAAACATCTGAATTATGAACGTGACTGCAGGAAGAGGCGTGCGCTCCTTTTGTCTTAAAGGTACATATCCACAAAATAACAACACATCACGAATCCCACCACCACCATCCCCAACCCCCCACGCGTTCCAACTGTATCTAATGACGTCACATTGTAACGTTCACAAACACTGTCGCGTCATACAGCAACAGCTCCAGCTACTGTTAAAAGTTCCGGATAAGGAAGAAATCGATAAAATGTTCCAACTTTAAATTCTGTTAAAATAAATCGAATTATGGCAATATTACAAAGATAAGAATAAATTGAGGTAAACACGTGTCAAATTTGACTCATGAATTATGTCTACAGAATTCAGGGCATCACATTGTCACGTTGTAAACCGGGAAATTGTAAATATATACTTCTTTGACTGGCATTCTAGAAGTTGAGGCAATGAAGAGTGAGGACATTTTCATCGGATATAGAAGAGTTACTTCTTTATTCTGTATAGCCGACGTTTCGACATAAATTCTAATGTCGTTGTTAAGCGAGTGGTGACGTGACATCTTGCTTGACAACGACATTAGAAATAGAATCTGTCGAAATGTCGCCTATACAGAATAAAGAGTTGTATATCCATAAAAAAAATTTGTCTTCATTCTTCTGTAAATACATAGTTGAAAATTCCTGTAAAAAATAGGTGATAATTATTTTATGTACACTCTAACCTGGACTGCTCCACAATTTTTTTATAATAAGCCAAGGGTGTCATGAGAAATACATTGGACAAAAACAGAGTGCTTAAAGGCCGGAATGAATGTCCATAAACAACAAATAAAGGACCTCAGAACAAGGTGCCTTCATTTAAGCGCTCACATCGATACACGTAAATGCGCATCGAGAATTGAAACAAAATTTTAGATATTTTTACCGTTTTCAAAAAGGATACATCTGATACAATGTCGCATAAAAAGGAAGACAATTTTTCAGACTGTTTCATTGATGTTTTTCCATCTTTGAATAGGTAAACATATAATTGAACTTTGTATTTACCATTATGAATATCACTATTGCCATTTGTGAACATTATACTGTGACATCATTATAGAGTGTCAAAATCTACTAGTAATCTCTTACATGTAAACTCTCCCTTAAGATACAGGTGAGATAAGCGTTGTGTTATTATTTTGTGGAGTTCATTTTATATATACTGCTGTGCACTACTGAACTTCGCCTGTTTATTTTCTATCATATTCCACGGTATTTCATCTTAAAAATTGATTGCTTCTTCATATCTTTCAAGTTTACAAAATACATCAAATCATAAAACGCCTGTCTGCAGTAATAGGTCATCAAATGACAATGTGTGGAGATATGATGTGACTTATAGCTATGAAATTTTATGCAGAGTCTCTGATATGGTCTGGTTATGGTTCTAACTGAACTGTGACATGACTGTAATATGGCCGTGGTATAACTCGAGGGGTTAGTGCCAGAACACCTTAAGTAAATAATTCTGTCAAATTTAGGTAAGGGTATTAATGCACTCACATACTGATGTGTTACTCATAAAAAAAAGCCCATAGCAATCAGGGGCTTAATTAGGTGGTTATGCATTAGAGTTCAAACAACTTATCAATTATCTCTCCTTTTGGTATAGACCAGGTTATGCTATGTTAATATACACCGTTCAGTCCTGCTCAACTGCTGTAGCCACGCTTGATATTCTCATGCCATAAACCCTTAACTGGCAGCAGTCGCCTCTGGCAGACTGTGTGGTGTCCATCAAGAATTTCCCTTACCGGTTAAAACAACTGATATGCTGAAGGAATGTTCTGGCTCTTTAGACTTACAGCTGATAAGGACCTCTCTCCGGGATCAGATGGTCTTAATTACTGTTATTCTGTTGTGGCCATATATAAGCGTGCCTCTCCCAGCTGTTTACAGGGTTTGTTTCACACTAGCCAAGGTTAGTTTATTTTGAACCTTGGGAGAGGAGCTATTTACTAAAGTGTGCGTTTATATTAGGAACATTTACAGTACGGATATCCCACTAAGACATTACAGGTAAGTCATATCTGTAAATAGAAAATAAGTACTTGTTAAATATAACACACATGAGTGTGGTAATATACTTGTATTTCACTTACGAGATTTGCTGTCTGTATAAAAGTTATTTCCCAGCACTAATTAAAATTGAAACTAAATTGCTTTGATTATTGAGTGTTAGTGTTATCAAATTCAGTGTGTGATATTAGCCAGTCCCTTAGTTTAGTACTCTGGTTTTAGGTCTATGTAAGATGTCTGAATTATGGTCCGACGCAGATGAAGATGAATTATTACAATCTGACTTTGCCATAGCAAAAAGTTGGTCACTTGCCACTAATATGTCAGTCAATTCTGACTATATTCAACATGAACCAAACCCATGTGGGGTGTGACTGGATACCCCATCACAATCTGATAAACTATCGGATATGCCAATACAGTATGACGCAAATGATGAAGAGGATGAGTCAGTGGATATACCAGCACCAGATCATACCACTGAGGATAATCAAACCCAGTTTGTATCAATACAGCTGATGGATACTACGCCCAGATGTTTACCACAGCAGTGTGCAATACCAGTACAGAGTGATGCGCCTGCAGACATACCAGTACAGAGTGATGCGCCTGCAGACATACCAGTACAGAGTGATGCGCCTGCAGACATACCAGTACAGAGTGATGCGCCTGCAGACATACCAGTACAGAGTGATGCGCCTGCAAACATACTTGCACAGAGTAATGATACTACAGACACAATAGTAAAGAGTGATGCACATATAGACATACAAGTGCAGTCTGATGCGCCTATAGACAAACAAGTGCAGTCTGATGGGCCTATAGACATACCAGAACAGAATGATGCACCTATAGACATACAAGTACAGGGTGATGCACCTATAGACATACCAGCACAGAATGATGCACCTATAGACATACAAGTACAGTCTGATTCGCCTATAGACGTACCAGAACAGACTGATGCGCTTATAGACATACAAGTACAGGGTGATGCACCTATAGACATACAAGTGCAGTCTGAGGCGCCTATAGACATACCAGAACAGACTGATGCGCCTATAGACATACAAGTACAGTCTGATGCGCGTATAGACGTACCAGAACAGAGTGATGCGCATATAGACATACAAGTACATGGTGATGCACCTATAGATATACCAGAACAGAGTGATGCGCCTATATATATATATATATATATATATATATATATATACCAGAACAGAGTGATGCGCCTACAGACGGTGGTCGTGTGAACTGGTTGTCAATGTGCTGGATGCGCTACATTAAAGGCAACCCAGAAAACATCTTCTTCAAGTCTGAGCACAGCAATGAGCCATTCGGAGAACTAAAAGTGTCTACAGGCAGCCACCGGGGAAGTCCTCAGAGTATCTGTGGACCTCTGACCCGAAGGTACTCGGGAAAACGAGCAATTTCCTCAGCCAAGAAAAAAGATCTCATGTCACTCTGTCGGTCGGGTATTATACCCAGAGAGTATCACAACTATTACAAAGAACTCCTGGCAGATGCTGACAAAGTAGAATGCCTCCCCCTTCCTGACGCCTTGGAGCAGGATACAGACACCGATACACACTAAAGCTACGACACTGAAACAACAGTCGTTGCTTTGTGCTATTACATGGTGTATGTTATAATATGATTGTGGACATGGGTGAGGATAGTGTAATAATCATAGTGTCATAGTCTGGTTTTATATATTTCTTAGTCACTTTCATTCAAATGGCATGCCATGTTTCCAAGAACATGTTATGTTGTATTATTTCCTGACTCCTCATTTACTGTAAAGTGTTCTGCTATATATTTCCTCATTTTGCAAATTTAACTTGCACACATATTTCACACAAATCACTTTTTTCCACCAGACCACAAAGTTATGTAAACCTTTTCCTATAAGTTATTTAACAGTATAAAGAGTATGAAATAGTGTTAAGAGGTGGATATCAATATTAATTCTCAATTCAAAAAATGACATTTACATTTTGAGACGTCATCAAATCATTAACGAAAGGAAATACTACTCATTATTATATCTAACATGTCACATATCTAACATGACATATCTATGTCATCAAATACCTAATGTGATTATTCAGTGTTCTATCTAATCTGTGTGATGTAATCTTGATTCACTTATAACAGACTTAATTTTTAGTATCAAAAGTCTTTAGCCTTCATCTATGTCATAGTCTAGTGTCATAGTTCTATTAAGTTTTATCATCCAAAACTGTGTTCCACAGGAGACATTGCTTGTGTGAGATCAGACGATATCTCCTAGGACATATCGTTTTGAGTGTAAATTTTGCACAATGCCCTGACAATGATATGACGTCATGAACTTGATGACGTCACATGAAGTACATTTTTCATTGAAAGCTAAGGAAGAGTGATTTTTGATGATAAATAGAATCTCACCCTCGTGTCTTCTGATATCAAATATATCAACACTCGTTTATCAAAGTAAAATATCGGCAAGCCTCGGACATTTGTTACTTTATCAACTCGTGGTGATATATTTGATATCAAAAGACACTCGGGTAAGATACTCTATATACCAAGCGGCTTAAATTATTACTCAGATCGTTACATTTATCCCTAATTTGACTTAATATGCAATGGGCTTATCTGTGGTTGCGTATTATGTGTATGTGTGTGACTGTGCTTGATTTTCTTCTATTCATTAATTTGAAACTATACTTTTTATGAATTTCTGTTTACATGTAATATAATATTGAAATAGTTAAAAATACTGAAACACTTACAATGTCTTATAGTAATTGGTTTTATTCTTCAATAAAGAAGTACACGGTAATGATGCATTGTGGAACTATGTTGAAAGTATTGAGACGCTGTTGTCATCTAACAGAAAAGTCTAAAAGATAGTCTTGAAGGTAGTTTAAGCAATTACTGATGTCTTCAGTGATAACAACATGTGAAGATAAAATCTCACAAGCACAATTTAAGGCGAGCTATAAGTAAAATGCATTCAATAACAGAAAGGCAGTTACTGCTGGTTAATGGTTCCAGCCACCAGCTGAGAGTGTGGGATACTGCCGAGAGCAGCTTTACCGCAGGATATGGCTACAGGGCTTAGAGGAAACAGTGGTTGGCTGGCTGTGATGATATGGGTGATCTTGAGATCAGGTGTCATTGCTTTTAGTTGGCTTCCGCATTGATACAATTGTTGGGGCAAAGATAATGCTCCCCGAGTTAGTGGAAACTGCGACACAAGGAAATCGTATCCGCAAACTATGCCACAATCCCCTGTTTAAAGATAACCGGATTCTTGACTCGGGGACAGACATATTCTCAACATATTCTTAACTGCCATACACTGTGTTTCTAATTTAACTGGTTCTCGCTCTCATGTTTACAGAGCCCAGAGTGTTTTACATTTACGCCAGAACAAGCTAAAGTTTATTTTCGTCATACCTATTTAATTAGGCTGATTATATTTATGGTTGTATAGTAACATGAATGCACCAGCATACTCTGTCACCTAGTCACAAAACAGTAAACAAGAATTGATTATTGGTTTTTTTTATAACTGTCCAAACATTTGAGTGCTGTTTCTCGAAATGTGCCTGTGTGGTTATAAGTTGTTCTGGCTCTAACCCCTCGAACTGTGAAAAGATTAGGTGGTGGCTAATATAGGGATACTGTTGTGATGTGGCCATGTATGATGTGGTTATGGCATGCCTATGGCTAAAACATGGCTGTGAAAAGGTATGGATACGGCAATGATTCCTGTGTGATCAGGCTGTGACAAGGGTATGTAATGGCTTCGTAATGGCTATGATATTGATTTTGATTAATCCATAATATGGCTGTGATATGGTTATGGTATTGCGCTGATTTAGCCTTGATATGCCTATATGACTGAAAGCAAAATAGAGTAGGACATTATCAATTAACATGAAATGGTACATTTGTTTTTGGATGAGAGTATTGGATGGCATTTTAAGTGAGATGCAGTGCAATAAGCGCACTATGGCAACATACGAGATAAATACATCAAGTCTGATAAGAGATTGAACATGTACCTTATTATGATTATATTCGTCACCGAAAGGCTGACTCCACTGTACTGAGCGATAAACACAGGCGCACAAACATAATATATTGCCCCAGCATCCATGTTGACTGTAGCCCCTATAGGGAGGACAAACTTGCTGATGCTGTGGGGCACTTTCAACTTCTTCTCCATACACCGTATTGTCACTGGAAGGGTGGCGGAGCTTGAAAACAAAATGAGTTGTTTTTTATTTGACATTTTCCTGCTTTTTCAAAACCAATTATTTCAATGCCATCTTTTCCTATATATTTACAATTTATTGAGTAATATCATGACATATATTTGGACGTCAAGCATACTTTATAGACACCATACAAACGTCACACAAACATCCTACTAACACAATAAACATTAACAAACAGACACCATACCAACATACTGCATACACACACTAAACAGGCACCTTACCAACATACAGCATTCAAACACTTAATAGGCTACATACCAACATACAGCATTCAAACACTATACAGACACCATACCAACATACGGCGTACAAACACTTAACAGACAACATACACATATAATATATGCCATATAAATATACAGCATACAAACACCATACACATACCATAGAAACAATAAAACACCACACAAACATACACACGCTACAATATACAAAAACTATACCGACACCATGCATACATAGCCAGGCTATGCAGGCATCACACAGACATCATACAGACATCACACGGACTTCACACAGACATCATACAGACACCACAAGGACACCACACAGATCACGCAGACATCACACGGACACCATACACACCACACAGACATCCTACAGACATCACACACACATCATACAGACACCACACTGACATCACACAGACACCCTACATGCATTATATTATAGCCATGACACACATTATGTAGACAGGACACTATATACACACCATACAAACACCATACATACCACATACATTCATACTGCAAACATAATACAGATATCACACTATCACTATATCAAAACCACATAAAAAACTATACACACTAAACACAAGTGAACATATCACAGACACAACGTTGGCGCCCAATGACATGATTTACTGACAGTTGAAAATAAACATTGACTTTTATCTACATTTCATTTATATACCTATGTTACATTTGATAAGCCCAATCAAAAGTGGAACGTGCGCGATCCTGCATTTACTGCTGAATGTGGTGATATTCTGAAACATTATACTACCTCGACGATGTTGCAAAGGCTGTTATGAGAGCTTGTCCAGCCGCCCCGAGAACACGAAACGGATTAGTCCTGGTTAGAACCAAATACAGTAAAGGCGTAGCAAGTAAGGAATGGACGACCAGCCCTGTTAATTCAGTGACGATGTAGAGGACCAACACTTCACCTGTCTCACTCAGGCTGACTGAAGACAACAACTCACCTGTAATCATGGACATTGTGCCAAGCGGGGAGAACCTGTGAAACACAACGAAGACACCACCTGAGAACAGCACGCAGTGTGTATTGACATCAGACTGTCTGAGAACATGCTATAAGCCAGTTTCACTTCACTTGACTGAACGTGTTGTTATAAATACGTCTGAAACGAAGTTTCACTCTGAAGTCCAGGATTTGTGTCAAAGTCACCTGTTTCACAAGTGTAACGAACATGCCAACAATACAATCACATCCCCTGGTAGTAACAGGTCCCCCGAACCTCTAGCAGTATGTTATTGTCCCCTTGAGAATGTATGTAAGACAATGTCAGTGTCAAAAAATGACTTTATGGAAGACAATTCTTGTTTAGGACAGACAGAAGTGTATTCGTAATATTGGCCTCATGGCCTATAATACAGTCACAAACTTTGGCAGTTTCTTGAAACAGTGGTCATAATTTGTATTGGCATCTTACTTTACAAACATAATCTAAAAATAGTGCTGTGCTTGTTTATTGTACATATCGACGTTTGGATGTAGATTTTTACACCGTTATCAAGCTAAAAGTGACTACAACCAAGTAATGAGAAGTATATATGCATAGTATGTTGTGACACACATCAGATAAATATAGTATATTGTGACAAACAGCATGTACTTGAATAACAAATGGCACATAATTGGATGAGGCCAGTTGGGGAAAAACAAGTGTGAAAGCCATGTAGGTGAAACCTCCCGTCCCGTTGAGACTCGCATAAAAGAACATAAAACCTCCACAGTCAAGGCAGACAGCAAATCAGCCCCCCCCACCAGACAACCAACCAAAATTCCCAACCCATCAAATCAAGTTTGGCAACTTATACAGTTACAGAATCATTGGCTTCTTAAAAACTCAGTCTATTGTCATGGCACTGTTGAAGATATTATGTATGTATGCAAATATATTCGCTGGCACCTTGTTCCAATCAGATAGAAACATATTGGTTCTGTTGACGTATTTAGAGTTATACTGAAGTTTGGACCTTGATCAATGTCATTAATCAAGACTGACGTGTGAGTATTCCTCAATTGTTGACCATTTGACCCACCACATAGCAAGTTGTACCATATGGATGGTGACAGTGTTGATGGCATTGAAGAACCGCAGTGCCACGGATCCATGTTTTCCCATTCGGCCGAGAAATACTCCAAAGACCGCAGAGTATGTCAATATACCTGAAAATACAACTGTATGAAAACCATTTCCGTAATCAAGAGAATTTTCTACTAAAACAAAGTTTATGAATCACTTCCAGTAATGATACCATGCTTCTGGTACACTGTCACAAGCAAAGCCAGGTCAAGCAAATTAGCGAAATTCATCTTACAATGTTTTATCCCTGATATTAAAAAATATAGAAATGTCGTTCGCGTGTCTACCATAAGCTATTTTACTCTTTTATAGTTTTATTGATGTCTTACTTGCTGTAACCATGATCACACAGCTTTTGAGCAAAACTCAATGACAGTCATGACTTATTTGACACATAATGATTGTTTCAGCTCAGAACAGAACATCATTTTTAAATTGAGTAGCTTCAAGCAGACTTTTTCCGTCGATTTCTACAGCGTTGTCAGCCCAAAATGCTTTGTCATGCTTACTTCTTGTACTTTGGTGACTCTGAACTTGGTTTAAAAAGCATTCCAACAGTGGCTGAGAAAGCAGTGTTTGTTTTCTAAATATTACATTCGGTATTAGCGAGGTTTCACTATATTACTAATTAAATACGTTTTAAAGGTGAGGTGAGGTGAAATTGGGTTTAACGTCGTGCTTGAGAACATTTCGCTCATATGACGACGTGCATGCGTGTGTATATGTATGTGCGGCTGCTTGTACTAGCCCAGACTTAAGCTGGTTTTATAGTGCTAGCCCACTGAGATACCATGCCGCAGTGAAGCATGAATACCCAACTCAGAAACATTATACTGACTCCGAGCCGACCAGTCCTTGCTGTACCCATTAATGCCGAGCGCCAGGCAGGGACCAACAAGTACCATATTTGAACGTCTTTTGGTATGACGCAGTCAGGGATCGAACCCGCAACCTTCCGCTCTCCGGAAATACATTTTAAAGATTTTAGATGAAGACACTGTGATCAAAATGTTTAAGCGTAATATCTGTGTGACTCTCACGACGTATTCGACACTGTTGATTGTGTCCACATAAATTTGAAGGGGTACAGCTATGTGCTAAGATGCCATGAAACTTTGAAATATACTTTCTTCGATTTCTTTTCAGCTCAAAAGTTCTTTCACGTATACTTTGAATATTCTTGTGACCTCAATTCTGCATTTTGTAATTTATAATTGTACTGTTCGTCACTTTAAAATACTTACCGACAGCGATTGAGGAAAGAACTTACCAACAACATTAACACCCCCAATAACAACTGTCTTCTTCATCAGCAACGGGTCGTTGCTTGTGATGTTCAATGCAGCATTTTGTTCTTTTATGCTTGCATTGGTTAATTCTACTGTTTCATCTCCATCAGTCGTTATGGTTCTGGTGTGCTGAATGGCGGCACCAACAATGTTGTCAGGGAACACGTTTCTGTAATCGTAACATATATTTTATAATATGTTTGTGTAATTCATTGTCAAACAATGTTTTAAGTGTTGTGCATTGATTTTAGCAGTGATTCAGTAGAGGTTCGAATTCATTCATACCATTGTGTCTTAAAATATTTAGTCATCAGGAATGTAGAACTATCTGGTGTCAGTAGTGGTGTAGGGGGTATTATATTTTCATGACTCTGAAGTCAAGAGCAGTCTGGACAGCAGAGACAAACTAATGGAGCATTGTTTGGAATATTCTGGAAGGCTTTTGCTGACGTATGGCATTTCAATCCAACGTTCTATGGAACATTCGGGAAGGTGTTTAAGACTACATAAGGGGGCAAGCCCCTATTATCTCCTATTAAATTAAATCTACATTCATAAGACTTCTGTGCTAAAGGCAGTCGATTGTACAATTTTGACTGTGTCGTGAGTATGTAACAGTTTAACATTCAGCAGCATTACGCGTCTGTAACGAATCGCGTCTGGACGAGACAATCAACTGATTGACATCATGGCATACGATGGCAGAGCATATGTTTAGGAATCACTATCAAACAGTGATGATAACAGGTGTTATGAAAGTGAAATTCGGGAACCTGTGGGACGAGTAAAAAACGGATTGTAAATTGTTATAATTTCATTGCTGAGATCTTGTGATGTACTCGATACACTGACAGTGCCATAATCAGTTCCATTAGGCTACACCGCCGTTCCAAAACATGGGTATACAGAATGTCAAGTCACAAGAATAAAAATTCGAAATTTCACAGTTAAATATTGTGTATGGCCGCCCCGCGCATTCACCACTGCCAAACACCGTCTCCTCATCGACTGCCTGATGCTTGTGAACACGTGGTTCAGCGCCAAGTTCCTGCAAATTCTGAGGTTGGTTCCTAAGACCACGAAGCCTTCTCCCAAGTGCATCCCAAACGTGCTCTATTGGATTAAGGTCAGGGGACCTCGATGGCCAGTCCATGACGTTGATTTCAGCGTTTTGAATTTCGTGTCAACATCGCGGTATGCGGCCGAGCATTATCATGCTGACACTGTAGACCTGGGCCATGAGCCGCCATGAAAGGAACGAGTTCAGGGGTTAGCACCTGGTCGCGGTAAGCAGCAGCTGTTAGGTTTCCACGGATGACCAGAAGTCGGGAAAGAAAGCACCCCACACCATGCAACTTCCGCCCCCGAATCTGTCGACTTACTGTACACAACATTGGGCATACCGTTCACGACGTCGTCTCCAGACTCTATGCCTGCCGTCCGCGAATCTGAGGGTAAACCTGGATTCATCGCTAAAAACGACTCGATTCCAGTCTCTCTGGGTCCATCGGAGGTGACGTTGGGCCCACAGCAGACGTTGACGTTGATGAAACGGCGTCAATATTGGCCCACGATATGGACGTCGAGTATGGAGATTGGCAGCCCGCAACCGATTTCGAATGGTCTGTGAGGACAGTCGACCTCTAAACATCTCAGCCCTGGTTCGTGTAGCCGGCAGAAATCTGTCACGTAGGTGACGTAGGACGATTTGACGGTCTTCTGCTCGTGACGTCACACGTGGACGACCCGACCTTGGGCGATCAGAAGTGGAGCCAGTTTGTTGTAGACGACCTCGCAAGTCATACACAGTACGACGGCTGCATCCCATTGCTCTTGCGATGTTAATAACTGATCTTCCAGATTGCAACATGCCATCGGCACGTTCACGTTGCACATTTGACAATCGTGGCATTTAAAGTACTGTTAGAACTGTGGTTTAAAAGTGTTTTTTTTCAATTCTTGAGGCCAATGCAAACACGTGCATATGAAGAAAACTTCGATGCGAAGATCACGTGATCGATTGCACGTGCAAAACCTGATTTGACACTAACGGCATTTGCACGACGAATGGATGGGTTTGAGTGGGTTTTGCTCACGTTTTTCTAGAGTCGAAAGATAGGGATCCCATTTCAGATACATAGATGTATCATCAGAGAAAAAAAAATCATTATTTTAAAAAAAATTACATTTTGTGAAGTTTCTTTTTTGACTCTCCGCCGATCGGATAGGTTCAAAGAGCAAAGACGATGACAAAACTGCAAACATTGCCGCTTTTAAAAAAAAATCCGTTCATGCTGTTGATCCCTTGATTGTCTGCTCCAGACTCGATTATACACAGACCGTCGCCATGTAGCTGGACTATTGCTGAGTGAGGCGTAAAACTAAACTTTCTCACTCAAAAATAATCTAATCCTTTTTCACACTCATGAAAAAACGTTGTTTTTTTAACAATATATCCATAAGCAAAAATACCAGGGTCATGCTTTATGAAAATCCGCAACATACCTGATGGCATCCAAAACCATGTCCGTGCCAGATGTCTATACGTCTTTTACTTGGGAAGTGTCTACTGTGATGGTTCGAGAGTAGTTACTGCCTGGTTTGATGGCATGTACCAACGCCAATGCTATCAGCAGCGCAATAACAGTAGTAGCTATATAATACAACATAGCCAGCAAGCCAATCCTTCCAGCAACAGCTCCCTTCATGTTCCCCAAGCCTAACAAATGAATATAAAATTGTTTCTGTTCCTTCCTATTATCCTTCAACCAACTGTTATTAGAATTAAATGAGAAGCTTTCAAGCTCACATTCTTAAAGTAAGACGCATAATATTGAGGCTTTGATAATATTTGTCTTTAAAGAGCTCTTTTCACATAGAGATGGATATATGGATTATCAAGTTACACACGGACCATATTATACTGTAGTTTTATGCAGACAGGGAATACACGACTAGTTTGTGTTATGATGGTCATCTGAAAATTTCTATATAGGAGCCAGAATGGACAACACTCAGGACTACTCAGACAGGGATGGGGTTTGCAACCTGTCGGAAAGAAGTATTGTAATTGTGGCATTGCTTAGGCTCTAGTTAAAATGTGGTTTTATCAATATCTGATAGCTAAACAATCATTTTGTGCTGTTCACATTCAAAACGATGAGTCTGAATACCATGTGCAAAACTCCTACATTGTGCACGTTGCATGGGGATATTGCATACTTATTACCTGCCCGTTACTGCATGAACTGTATCACCCTCCATGCAATCCAGAAGCAGTTTAGGCTCTTACAATTTATACTTATTATCCACATTCATAGTATTTTTCAAAATTTGTATTCCATATGTCATTTTTGCCAGGTTCGAATGCACAATCTTGGCTAACAATGTTTTGCTTCCCTCCCGAGTCAATGATTGTGCAGTCCCCATGGTCCCTACCTAGTATTGTGATCTACCTTTAGTTACTGGCGATCTATAGCCCATTTAATATCGTCTTGTTGATTAGTAATGTTTTCTTTTGACTGATCTCAACTAGTCTTATAGTGTATCTGTGATACTTTAGTTAATATATTGTCCATCGATGACAAGCTTCTTATTCATACTAAATATAGTTTAATTTTCAATTTTTCGTCTCTTTACGGCTGAAATATTGCCCTTGTGACGTAAAATTTTAACTCACTCACTCACTGGTTGTCCATGTATATTACCTGTAATCATACTTGCCACTATCAGAGGTAACATCAGCAGCCTGAGCATCCGCAGGAACAACTCCCCTGGAAATTTCACAAGACGGATGGTTTCTTCCGTCGGGGTGAACTGTCGACATATTACCCCAACTACCACACCCACGACTACGGCGAGGACTGTGACGATCAGGAGAATGTTACCACGTAGGAACGATAAGACCTTCATCTACATAGAGAAAATAGAGAATAAGTATTTCAGTTACTTTTGACGCAATAATATGTACTAATAATCCATTTTAGATGTTGTATAGAGGGTTTTAAACATTGCACCACAATGACAAATGGAATTGTCGTGAGGTCTTGTCGCACACATCAGTTATGAGTACGAAAAACCCTAACCGCCCAACCTTTGTACGATTAATCATGAGTCATTTTTACCACAAGCTTTTACCACATGATGTTGATTGTCTGGTCTTGAAAAAGTGACGAAAAATTGAATATTAATACAAATGTTTTTGTGTTTTTATGTCGTCCAAGTCATCCATGCCAAATCTGATATAATTACCATTCACAATAATAAAAAGTAGTGATATAAATCCCTAAAAACATGCTATTCATAACATAATACACTGCATTCATTACATACTTGCATCTGACAACTTGCATCTCCAGTACGAAAAACGCCAACCAACGTAATCTCAGCAAATAATAGTGTGAAGAACACATGCATGTCTGCCTTGTTTTGATACACTACTTGCATTGTTCAAGCTAGTATCACATTAATCACTGAGCATGTTTCAAAGGTAATTTACCCCTGAAGATCCGGGTTAGAATTGATTATATTAGTCTTCAGTAACTCATGCTTGTCGTAAAAGGCGACTTACGGGATGGGGTGGTCAGGCTCTCTGACTTAGTTGACACATGGCATGGAATCCCAATTGCGTAGAACGATGCTCATGATGTTGATCACTGGATTGTCTGGTCCAAACTGGATTATTTACAGACCACGCCATATAGCTGGATTACTTTTTTAAATATTTCTTTTTATATTTCTGTTGCCTTTTTTCAGTAGCGCATACTCAGTACAATTCATAATAACTAAAATGGCAACTTGACCAGTACTTATAAAACGTGTCGATATTTGAATTTATGGAGGCTGCATAGTTAGGTAGTCTATAATAGTCAGTTAGCTCCTTTTGGATTTCTTTGAATCCTGGCACCATCTTTTTTGATCTTCGGGTGAAAATATAATGTTTTGTTATTGATGTGATGATGTTAAGTGGGGTATTATTTCTTTCGGTACAGCCAATATAACTTGTACATCAAGGTTATAACTTGTACATCAATCGAAACAACTCGTCAATATTCAGCCGTCGAAAAGAGTTGTGTTAAATCTATTTAATATCGGCATCAAATGACAGAAAATATTAGCAAGATGTGATAATGTCTTAACAGAACCCCTTTCCATATTCATAAGAAATCTCTGCTAAAAGCAGAGTCTATTGTACAATTGTGACTATATCATGAACAGTATTACAGCTGTACGATGTAGTTTGTAAACAGATCGAGTCTGGACCAGACAGTCCAGTGATTGTTACCATGCGATACGATGACAGAGCATGTGTTAATGAATCATTATTAAATAGTGATGAAACCAGGTGTTGGCGTAAAGGTGAGCGTATCCTGCCCCACCGGTGGCACCCGTCATAAACATATGCTAAGTCTAGTCATTTGTTTACCTGAAATAATTCTGGAACGTATGGTAAAAGTGAAAATAGGGAATTGCATCCGACATAATTTGTGTCACTGATGCAACAAGTTTGGAAATTCCCTCCACATGTCTACCATAAAACCTCTTGAAGGCTTTACTGAGGCCTTGAATGTTGTAACCTTGATAAAACAACTTCTGGGCAAGAGTGGCAAGACGCAATTTGAAATCCTGATAAGAAAGCACGCTCGATTGTACCTCAAAACTTGTGAAATATAAACACCAAAGGCTGGAGCTGTTGAAATATTGCTTGACATGAAAGAGATTTTGACTATTGGAAAGTTGAAATCACAGCTTTGTGGAGAGTGTTTTTGTCACTCTGAATCTTTATGCATAGATCTAAATATGAAACAGTTAAGGCGGTCACACTTGTCCGGCGGGTAAATCAGTGGAAGGCAATTGTTATCTGATTTCAAATATTAAAATATTCTATTTAACACAAGATACCGTTATAATACAGTTAAAATACAGGTTGTAGCTTGTTACCAACTGAAGGTAGATCACCATACTAGGGATCATGGGGACTTACAGTACCTTTGCTACCTTGGCCCTAGCTGGATTTACACCACACGCTACCTTGCGCTGAGATATAGCCATTACTTAAAACAACGACCATAATACAACGATAATACACGTAAATTTACTTTGAAAGTTTTGGGGCATATCCTTTCAGGAGGACAATAAGTTTACAATACTTTAACTCCCTTTAAGGATACAGCCACTAACCATCTCGGTTGTTAATTTAAACCACCGATTATATAATATCATGTATCTATTTACAAAACATATCAATCAAAATTTGTGTCATAATTCAATTCCTTTGAAAAATCCAAGATTTAAAAGACGAACTTACGTTAAAACGATCTTTCATGGATGCTGTTATTAAAGACTGTTTTGAGATAGTTATTGATAGACCATTCAGTTTGACAATATCCGTTTGGAATCACTGTAATTTGTATGTTTGATTTAATATTGATAAAACATACTGATGCCAAGAAGTTATGTTTTCGGACGGTTCTTTTATAGCCTTGATACCGACGTAGAAGTTCGTATGCATCACTGAACGTTTATATGTGAAGGCCGTATCACGAACTTACAAAATGTGCTTAATTTCACAACACAAAACGACTTCTGTATGCATTATTTAACAGCTCAGTTCAGCAGTCAATATATAAACAAAATATGATGATATATTTGTAGTTAAGCCGTAGCTGACAGGGATGATTACTAAATTACCCTATTATCATTTAAAAAGGTCACCCCTTGTGTTTATTTATTTATTTGGCTTCACTGTAACCTTCGTTTAGCCCACTGGGTGACTCAAGGGACATGTCAACCACGATTTAGTCGATAACCTGTCTCTTTACGCCGATAACCTGAAGCATGGGTCATATCACTGGATTGTCTGGTCCAAATTCGATTATCTAATGGCGTTAAGCAGCAAACACAAATGTACACATTCAACAAACCGTTAAAATACAATAAACATTATGTAAATATGACAGGAGTGGATCACAATGAATACATTCGCTTGTACAACATCACGGATTTTGGTAGAGCAATGTGAACACTAACTGAACTGAACTTTATTTACACTCCCGATGCGTTCTGCGACATTAGATATACATGATTACATCATTATTATGTACAACCTATATATACTGAGGGAAACAAATAAGGGAACACCACTTCATGGCTGTGATCCTATATTTATTCTCTGATTTCCTCCCGCAGCGCTATTCAAAGCTAGTTATGAAAACTGGAAAATAATAAAGGAACACTTGAATTGTACTGTGTTCCTTTATTTGTTTCTGTCAGTATATGTTACATACATGTATGAATCACAAAATGGTAATAGATACATATCGTTGCAAGAAGTATGTCTGTACATGCATTTAAACAGTTAAAGGAACAATGTTACACGCAGACCCATCACTTACCTCATTTGCCTTTCTTGTCGTGCAAGAAGTTAACCAAGCGTTAACAAAGAGATTCTTATGTCTGGTCATGATGCCACTATTGCATACAGTATTAGCTTAAACAACCCAGGTGCAAGCTGTCACCTTAATCCAGTCAATCAAAACTAAAAATGTCCTATTTCCATCCCGACTTTAATTAACATTCATCCTTTTATGACTGATTTCATTATCTTCAATAGTATTCATGGATTACGTCATGCAGTAATGCATATCCTAGCATGTATCTAATATTATTTAAAACTGTGCATTTATTGTTCATGTCAATAACAAATGCCACTGATACAGGGGTAGCATATGTTCCAACCACTATCTATTCTTAACTGATTGATGACCAAGGGGGCATCAAAGTTTAACGTCGATTACGACATCAACCACTATCCATAGACCCTTAGTGCCATGGAATCTATGGTCCCCTGAAAATGTTTCTTTTCAACGCAGTGCCCAGAATCAAAATTAATGATTATAGTTTTAAGCACCGTCCAATATTATGTGTACTGCTACGGATGGCAAAATATGGTGAGATAAGTGAGGTGGTTTCCATTCTTCTCGATCCTTTCTGCCACAACTGAACTTGCAGTAAATGAAGGCGATTTACGATTATGTTATATACATATTGCCAGACTGGTCAGAAACACATAGTTTTCCCGACTATGACAATATCCGAACAGTACACCATTACAGTACATATAATCCCGACGCATTGATATTTGTCAGATAATATCAACTAGAGGTTTTGCTTTTGCTTCAATAGGATTGTTTTTGAGGGCAGTTTTTTTGTGGCTTTCAAATTAATAGTAACAAAACCCTTTCTATATACATGTGCGCGAGAAATCTTGGCTGAAACCCAGATTCTAAGGTATAAATCTGACTATATAATATCTGACTATATAACGACAGCCAGTCTCTAGTAAGTAGTTAACAGAAGCATAGCCATATGTGTAGGTATCAAATGCTCTTCAGTGCAAGCACCAAAACAGAGTGTTTCATCAAACTGGAACACAATACAAATTAGAACATTTCTACCAGATAGTAATCAAATTTTCGGTAATTGTGAAAATACCATGATCATGAGAAGACACAATACCATAGGTGTTTATGAAATCATAGAAGCTTGATGTAAACCGCCTTTAAAAATATGTACTGGGGGTAAAGGCCATAAAAATGATATTGAACTACTCCCCAATGATATAAGTAAAAGGTGGGGTTCAAAATAAATATCCTTTGAAGTAGGCTCATGTTGTCATTAACGGGACCGGGTGGTTAGGCTCACTGACTTGGTTGACACAGGTCATCGTATTCCAAATGCGCAGATCGATGTTCATGCTGCTGATCACTGTATTGTCTGGTCCAGATTCGATTATTTACAGACCGCCGCCACATAGCTGAAAAATTGCGACATCAACCAACCAACCAATCAATCAATCAGTGACACATACATTGTCGATATGGTAACGGTTTCCGAAACCTTTCAAACCCCCGGAACAGTATTCTCAAAAAATGTCCGAAACATATCATTTCGTTTTCTGTTCTTGTCTACAGGGTCCAGTTATGTCCCGCATATTACCTGTCTAAAACATTAACCAAAACCATATATACAAGCAATGAATATCTCTATATCACATTTTCACAGAAGGCATCCGAGACAAGTGCACGTAGATTACAAAATAACTCAAAGGCTACGCACTTTGGTTTGCAATCTAAAAAGAATCAAGTCCATTTCTTTCAAACAATTTGATATTTTATCTCTTTCGCTCGGATTGTCAGGCTCATACGATAGGGATCAATATAAGCTTCAAGGATATAACGATCGTATCGTTCCATTATTATCCATAGCAAACCCCCTCCCGCTATTTTACCCGAATAAACTCGAAATATAAGCAACCAGTAAAGCTGCCTCATCTGTTACACGTATAGATTTGTGTGCCTTCTTAAAGATTCACGGTGACACTTCACGGTTCACGCTTACAAATCACGGAATGACAAAGGGATGACTTCAACCATGTCAACTTCCCTTCCATGTCGATATACATGTGATTGTTTTTGGTTGTTAACTACGCACTCAGCAATATTTCAGCTGTATTCCAACGGTGTGTAAATAATCGAGTCTGGACCAGGCAATCCACAGCAAGAGCATCGATCTACGCAATCGGGATGACATGAGTCAACCAAGTCAGCTAGCCTGACACCCGATTCTGTTAGTCGCCTCCTACGACAAGCATTGGTAGCTGAAAACGAATTATAACCCGGATCTTCACGGGTCTTATGTTGATATATATTTTAGCAATTTCGCAATTAGTTTCGTGTCTACATTTGATAACTTTATGTACAGTCGATCAAGCTGATTCTATGAAGATTTCCAAGAGCGAAAGTGGTCTTTCCACTCGAAGACAGGTAGTCAGAAGGTAATAATACATGATATTTATGCATATGTATGTTTATGAAAAGTAAATTTTACCTTCTCTACGACGTGTTGTGGCCTTGATGAATGGATAGACCTGATGACTCAGCCTGACGAAGTGATTTGAAACAGGTGTATCGGTGAAGTGAAGTGGATATTGAAACCATATTGTATTTTAGTTCCCCAGACTGTAATGTGACGCGTGCGACTAGTAATGGAAACTCATTTCATTTCAAATTAGGTTTTCGGGGTTAACTGACTTGAAAACAAGGCTAAGTTTCGAAAAAAAGATCCTAAGACCATGCTCGCTGATGGAGACAGTATGTGAACACTAAAACTATACTTTGTACACTCCCGGAAGAATGTCACATGACTTTGACAGCATTTTCCAAATCGGGCTATCCTCTCTTGGTAGAATTTCAAGACCTCAGCTTGCTTGAGTGCGTACTTGTGTTTGTATATGTATTTTTTTTAAATGTATTGAGTGAGTGAGTGATTATGAGTGAGTTTAGTTTTACGCCGTACTCAGCAATATTCCAGCTATATGGCGGCGGTGTGTAAATAATTGAGCCTGGACCAGACAATCCAGGGATCAACAGCATGAGCATCGATCTGCGCAATTGGGATACGATGACATGTGTCAACCAAGTCAGCGAGCCTGACCACCTGATCTCGTTAGTCGCCTCTTACGACAAGCATGGGTTACAGAAGACACAATTCTTTAATAGATACAACCAATAAATAGATACAAGAACCAATATATATATATATATATATATATATATATATATATATATATATATATATATATATATGTATTTGCTATATATATATCGATTATTTACAGACCACCGCCATATAGCTGGAATATTGCTGAGTGCTCACTCACTCATGCTCTGGACAATTTGTCAAATGTGAAAAGAAATGTCAGCTGAAGTATACTCAGAAAGCGCTTCAGCTGTGCATCCCCCTTTGCTCATCTGTTTCCGAAAAGGAACGAAATGAGCAACAACAATGCAATCACATACCTTGCTATTTTCTCCTTCGTCTACAGGGCTGTTTGAAGTTTCCATTCACAAAAGACTCCTAAAGTTCGGCATGTCTCGTTTCTGCAGACAATATCCATTCAGATTTTGTTCCATTTGTGATCATGTTCCGTTTCCATCCTCACTTCAATTATAAACTGGTGTTTCCTGCATAAGGTATGTATTACATAATGCATTTGGTCTTGTATATAGATCTATGTCCATTTAGTATTCATGCTGGCTAATGTCCATCAAAGCATGTATACATTTATGTTTGTATCATTAAAAATGTTGCCAGTGGTAGTATTTAATGTTCCATTGGGGTATACCCGGTATCGGCGAATAAACAGTGCCTTGCAATTCGTGAAATGGTTAAGGGTTAGCTTCCACTAACATTTTTAGTGTCGATGTGCCTTAGATGTTATTAGGCGAAGATCAATAATTGAGAGGCGCTCATTTTGCTGTAACAATGTGTGTGGTGTTGACCACTAAACGCTATATATTGGATTGAAACGATTGAATTCATGGTAAACATGCATCGAGGAGGTGAAGTGATGTGAGGTGAGGTGAGGTGTGGTGAGGTGAGGTGAAATTGGATTTTACGTCGTGCTTGAGAATATTTCGCTTATATGACGACATGCATGCATGTGTATGTGTACGTGTATGTGCGGCTGCTTGCACTAGCCCAGACTGAAGCTGTTTTTTATAAAGTGCCAGCCCACTGAGATACCATGCCGCAGTGAAGCATGAATACCCCGCTCAGACACATTATACTGACTCCGAGCCAACCTGTCCTTGTTGTACCCATTAATGCCGAGCGCAAGGCGGGGAGCAACAAGTACCATATTTTAACGTCTTTTGGTATGACGCGGTCGGGGATCGAACCCGCGACCTTCCGCTCTCCGGGCGGACGCTCTAACCACTACACCACGGAGGCGGTCTCATGCATCGAGGAACACACAACAGACGAATCACTATAAAATAGTAAGCTCACCTAATTTTTTATTCATGCATAGTTTTAAGGTTAGATTAGTTAAATAATAGAGTTGCCAGTGTCACTACCATGGACATTGTCACTGTATACAGAGCCTACTATACATCGGTTGGCTACTTAGGAATAATTGTATTGTTGTGGAGTCAACTTGGTTTCAGCAAGTATGTACCTCATAGACGATACTCCTCCGGTGTTTGTCTCGTTCCATGGACTGATGGGTATTGGTATCTTTGACGTTGTGCTTCAACACTCTCAAGGTTGTCATGGATAAGAAGTTGGAAGATGCCTGTATCAACCTAAATTTGTATTGATAAAGCCGATCTGGAGTGACACCCTTAGCCAGGGAAATCTACCAATACCCCTTCATAAGGTCAAACTTGCTGACTTACTTATTCTTTCTGTGAGAAAAGAGTCAGCTATAGAAACAGCACCAACCCGTTTTATGTCTGAACACCGCCATCTGTAAACACAACTGGCTTTAGTGGGAGAGGTACGAGGTGAGGGGAGGTGAGGTTAAATGGGCTTTAACGTCGTACTTATAAGAATATTTCGCTCATATGACCACGTGCATGCGTGTGTATGAGTGGCTGCTTGTAGACTTAAGCTGGTTTTATAGTGCCAGCTCACTGAGATACCATGCCACAGTTAAACATGAATACCCCTCTCAGGCACATTATACTGACTCTGAACCGACCAGTCCTTGTTGTACCTACTGATGCCATGCGCCAGGCGGGGACCCACTTTAGTGGAAGAACACAAGGTTACACATGCATTGAACTTATTTGTTCAAGTCTGCGGCCGTGTTGGACTTTCTCATAGGGTTTTTTTCACAGGCATAGTGTCAGCTGCATCAACATCATGTCATCATCTAAATCTGTACAGCCAGATACATCCAGTACCAAGCACATGACGATGTACAAGGGATTGGCCAAAACGCTTAAAGGGTGAGTGAGTGAGTTTAGTCTTACTCAGCAATATTCCAGATATATGGCGGCGGCCTGTAAATAATGGAATCTGGACCAGACAATCCAGTGATCAAAAGCATGAACATCGATCTGCGCAATTGGGAACCGATGACATGTGTCTGAGCCTGACCCCCCGATCCCGTTAGTCGCCTCTTACGACAAGCATGGGTTACTGAAGATCATAATTCTAACCCGGACCTTCATAGGGTCCTTAAAGAACAGAACAGTACTTTCAATCGTCAGAATACACTTTCAGCTTGTCATGTTTTGTGATTTTTCAAATCACTCCTTGCAACTCGAAATGATGAAACGCATTTCTTACCTACTTTTAAGCCAGTGCCCCTTCAAGTATTTCATAGGTCCATGGTAAGTACGTCCACTCTCGAAGTGAGTTCTTCTGGGCAAACAACAACAATTTAATGCCTTTATCCTAATTCTTCCCTTTCCCCCAAAGATTTTTATTTGTTTGTTGTTTAACGTGGCACTCAGCAAATAATAAATAATCGAGTCTGGACCAGACAATCCAGTGATCAATATCGTGATCATCAATCTACACAATTGGGATACGATGACATGTGTAACCAAGTCAGCGAGCCTTACCACCCGATCCCGTTAGTCGCCTCTTTCAACCATGGGCTGCTAAAGACCAATTCTAACCAGGATCTTCATATATGTTTTCACAGAAGTAAGTCCTCCTCATATTCCTAAGAGTCTAAGGAAACCTCTCTTAAGTTCGTTAAGATGATATGAACTACAGCTATGTCTCAGGGATGCATAGCCTGTTGGAATTCATAGGACATGAAATTAGCTCCTGTTGTGACAAAATAGTTCTAAGCAAATCATATACCTTTACAAAAGTCTTCATGATAACCTTAACCTTTTAAACAAAAGTAGAGCCATATCTTTTCTTAGCAGATCAAAACTGTTGCCCAGAAGCTTCAGGAAGCAGTTCATGTGCCTTGAAAAATGCAGTCTTGGAAGTCTGATATTCCATCAGTAGATTCTCTTGATCCATGTATGAACGGCAGGGAAATGTTTGCCTGCTCATCCGTCACTGTCTATCATCCTTCAAGGCATTCCTTCCGGCAGAGTATATATATGATGATCACATCATCGAGGCCTTCTAATGACCCACGTGTTTCCGGCAAGGGAGACAACACCTGATAACTCTTTTAAGCCTGACCTATTCACTAAGGCCATCTATATGTTACTCACACCTGAGGAAAAATGCTCTCTAATGGACCATGTGTTACCACCAGTTTAGGAGGATTGTTCCTGCTAAAATGAAACAAATACTTTTGTTGATCTCGTAATTCTGTACAAGACTTGCTGTAACCAAAACTCATCACTTCTTTGGCAGGTTACAAAGCGGGATAACTACTAGCAAGCGGTATGTCAAGTTTGAAGGTATGTTACCAGCTTGTCATTTTTGCAAATTGTTCGAAGCGCAGAATGATCTGCATAAAGTATGAGCTACTTTTTGATGCACCTTGGGATTGACATACTTAGAGTATCAACAGCACTTCTGCCATATTCAGAAATATTATTTGGTCCCCAGGGTATAGTGTGGTTCATCACTTTAGCGAGAGAGGAATAATACAATTAGAAATATTATAATAATAATAGTTCATTTATAAAGCGCACATTTCCATGCACAATGCATGCTCAAAGCGCTGATGTCAGGATGAAAAGCCTTTTTGGAAAAGGTGGGTCTTTAGCGATGTTCGAAGGTTGAAAGTTCTGTCATTTCTCTCAAATGTTGAGGGAGATGATTCCATTCTGAGGCTGCAGCATAAGAGAAAGTTCTTTGACCAAATTTAACTGTTCTGACTTTAGGAATACACAGAAGATTATGTTTCTCGGAGCGGAGGGATCTTGTTGGTTTGTATGGAGAAAGGAGGTCGGGCAGATATTGAGGTGCACTTCCAGAGAGACATCTGAAGGCGAGAATGCAGAGTTTAAAAGTGATGCGCTGTGGAATGGGCAACCAGTGGAGGTCCTTCAACACAGGGGTGATGTGTGCTGAATTGGGTGAGAGAGTGACTATTCTTGCTGCTGTGTTCTGAACCCGTTCTAGTCTACCAATCTGGGATTTTGTTGCACCAGCAAAGAGGCTGTTGCAATATGCACATGCTTTGAGCGACAGTTGTTAGTTATCATGAATGTTAAATGCACAGATTTACATTCAAGACAACATTATATTTATACATATATCTATAATATCCTTTACGTAATACAAAAATAATGTGGAAGATAAAGAAAACAGTTATGAAATGGAGTAATGAATAATAACCGAGGTAGGGAACAGATTGGAACCGATAGCTTAGTTTTGAATAGCTATTGTCTGCAATAAGCAGGCGGTAAAAACGTGTTTGTTGATTCCCCTTGAAGTGGCATCAAAACATTACGAGTCTTGTTTGTAAATGCCTCGGGACTTCAAATATCCCTGTATGCCAAGGACACAAAAGCAAGGTATGTGACTTTCATCAGGTGATCACTGCGTTGTATTGTGCAACCTTGTGCGTGGGATGGTGGTGTGCATAGACGAATAATCAAATGTTTTGACAGAAATTCACATAGTTCTTTTCTGAGATTGCCAAGCTGAAAGCAATTTCTCAAATGCTTACGTTTTATTAATGCATGTAGTTCGGAGAATATAAAGGAAGTTCTTGTTTGATTGCATAAAAGGTAATATTTATTCTTTGCGACATTGAATTGGAGGTGTATGTCCGTGAACCTGCAATGGAGTCGTGAAGATCCGGGTTAGAATTGATCTTCAGTAACCCATGCGGCCTATGCGACTAACGGGATCGGGTGGTCAGGCACGCTGACTTGATTGACACATGTCATCGTGTCCGAATTGCGTAGACTGATGCTCATGCGGTTCATCACTGGATTGTCTGGTCCAGACTCTATTATTTACAGACCGCCGAAATGCTGCCTTAAACAACAAACAACAAGTTTTGTTGAAATTTGGACGTCAAGGAAATCGCCTTCTATATTTCGTGATGCTGTAATTGTCCCAACACTTAAACCTGGATCTGATCATACCGATTCAAATTGTCGACCAGTTCCATTAACACGCTTCAAACCCAAGGAACTCATGATAATCGGCTAGTTTGGTAGTTATTTGGACACTTAAAAACCAAATACCTAATAACAGATTACGATGTGATTTCCCTAAAACCATTTAGTAATTTAAGAATGATTTGTTAAAAATGCTACAGACCCGTGAAGATCCGGGTCAGAACTGATCTTCAGTAACCCATGCTTGCCTTAGAGGCGGCTAATGGGATCGGGTGGTCAGGATTGCTAGCTTCGTTGACACGTCATCGCATCCTAATTGCGTAGATTGATGCTTATGATGTTGCTCACTGAATTGTCTGGTCCAGATTCGATTATTTACATGCCGCCGTAATACAGCTGAAATATTGCTGAGTGCGGCGTTAAACAGCCAACCAACCAGCCATGATAAATCGTCCAACTTGGAAGGGGTCGACACAAAAAGGATAAACGACAACGTAGCGCTCCTTCATCATCAAATGAGTACGCTGTGGAACAATTACCATGACGAATATTAACAATCTGATACCAGAAGCTTAAAGAACAGATTTTGTCAAACAAGAACCGGAGGTAAACTGTTCAGTATTGCACCATTTGTGGGGCATGTCGTGTACTTGCAAATATTGCAAATATTCTTTCCCCAGGATAAAGACCAACATTAACTTTCAAATAGCGGTGCAATGTATGAAACCCATTTTTGACCTATTATAGATTGTTATTAAATTATTGTTTTCCGTTATTCACGTAGATGAAGGTCTTATCGTTCCTCCGTGGTAACATTCTTCTAATCATCACGGTCATCGCCGTAGTCGTGGGTGTGGTAGTTGGGGTAATGTGTCGACAGTTCACCCCGACGGAAGAAACCATCCGTCTTGTGAAATTTCCAGGGGAGTTGTTCCTGCGGATGCTCAGGCTGCTGATGTTACCTCTGGTAGTGGCCAGTATGATTACAGGTAGTATATACATGATATTCCCTGGTCGGATGTCTCGAAGTTCGGATAACTCGATATTTTTTCTTGGTCCCATGAGTATAGAGACAACGGTGCTCGACTGTATGTCTTCATACAGTGAATTTACTAACGGGAAAAAATAACTATGCTCCATATATATATACATAACGTAATCTTTCAATACATTATTCGTGTAAGTTTCAATGTAAAGTTGTGATTAATACTTTTCGAGGACATGAGTGAGTGAGTATGGATTTACGCTGTTTTTAGCAATATTCCAGCAATATTACGGCGCGGCACACCAGGAATGGGCTTCACACATTGTACGGTACCATGTGGGGAATCGAACCCAGGTCTTCGGCGTGACGAACCAACGCTTTAATCACTAGGCCACCCCACCGCCCCTTCAAGGACATGAGCATAAAGGATTGTGTGTGTTGGGCTCATGATATGCACACATGCGGTCTTTGATTAAGTTGTCGGTATCAGAATATAGGGCTGAGCTTGGTGTCATAACATCATAGGAATCCACAAAGACCATGCTCAGATAGGTGAAGAAGTTGCCTGCTACAAAGAGTCTTGTTTCCACATACTTTTAAAGAAACGACATATTATGTTTAAAATATAATCCATTAAATAGGACAGAAGATACAAAAGGTTTTGTTCATCTGTTAGGCCTGGGAAACATGAAGGGTGCTGGAAGGATTTGCTTGCTGGCTATGTTGTACTACATGGCCACTACTGTTATTGCGCTGCTGATAGCACTGGCGTTTGTATCCACCATCAAACCAGGCAGTAACTCTCGTATCATCACAAAAGACATTACCCAAGCAGAAGTAAGGACATCTGGCACGGACATGGTTTTGGATGTAATAAGGTATGTTGAAGAATTTCATTCCATTCATAAGGCCAGGCATTTTTTGTAGTTTTGGGTGATTGATTTTGTCAGAATTTTTTGGGGGGTAAGTAGAGAAAAGTTAGGATAAATGTTAACGTTGCAAAGTGTGCAGTGTTAGTTAATGTTGTCTTGTCAGGTTTGCTGTTGAACCTTATGTGTTCAGCGGAATGATATTCACATTTGAGAAACGTACATTTTGTACTCTCAAAACATAAAGTGAACAAAAATGTCCTAACAAACTGGAATTCAAACATTTTGTGTGTAAGGTATGGATGGACACAACATTCATACAGACACAACATTCATACAGACACAACAGAAATAATACTTGATAATCACAGTATACTTTAAAATGAAGTGCAGAACATGCTTTTGGTGTACAAAATCCGTAAACATCTTCGTGTATTCACTTTTATTTTGTATCACTGCTCCAAAGTTGGTATCGTGAAATAGATAGCATGTAAATTAGATATCATGTAGGAACGACCCAATTCATTAATTGTATCAATTTATGTTAAGCAGGTACTTCCTGTTAGCTTGTCTGGCAAATGGAAGATTGCATTACAAAAAGAAACTAATAAAGTAACATATTACACTTTCACTTAATTTGAACACAAACAACGCTCTATAATTACTACATTGTTCAATTATCAACAGTATTGTCATATAACAAAATAACATACTTACAAACATTGCAGAAACGTCTTCCCTGACAACATTATTGGAGCTGCCATTCAGCACACCAGAACCATAACGACCGGTGGAGATGAAACAGTAGAATTAACCAATACAAGTTTAAATGGAGATGATCCTGAATTAAACATCACAAGAAACAACCCGTTGGTGCTGAAGAAAACAGTTGTAATAGGCGGTGTTAATATTGTTGGTAAGTTCTTTATAATGTTTATCAGGGAACTAAACTTGACTTTGCATGTCACAGAGTGCCTCTTGAACAGATATTACCATTTGATAACGGTTTATTTAACACTTTTTTTAGCAGAGATTTTTTATCATGGGATCGATTTATGATTTTGGAAAGAGTTATGGAGCGTTCACATATTTGTATTCACGTTTCAGGTATATTGACATATTCTGCTGTCTTTGGTGTATTTCTCAGTAGAATGGGACCAAATGGATCTGTGGTACTACGGTTCTTCAATGCTATCAACACTATCACCCTGAATATGGTTCAACTAGCCATGTGGTGAGTTGAACACTTTAGAAAAAGGATTCTCACGATTTGGAAACAACTAGAGGTTGCGTTGATCTGTGGTTCAACATTATTGTGTAACAATACACATATGTATCATTGTTGCTGGCATATATTTTATACTTGTTACACACAAAATAATAATCCTCCATATATAGCAGGAACATGCAAGTATGTTGCGAAATAACTGGAGTTCAGGCGTCATTATAAGATTAGATTCAAACAAGTCAAATTAGGCTGGTTTGTCATATAGTCATATACCATGTTCTCAATATCGTACCTTCTGATGGCAATACACATCACGTTGTCAAACCCCGTATGGAACAGGTAATTAGTAGGTAATTACTTAGTATGTTTTTCGTAAAAAGTGACCCTTACGGACCGGATGGTCCATCATGTCCTAAACACCATATTACGTGTCCTGAACGTCATGCTCCATGTCTCCAACACCATATACCACGTCCTCTACGTCATATATCATGTCGGCAAAAGCGAACACCTTGCTTCAACGCAAAAGTAATGTAAGTCCCCATGGTCCCTGGTATGGTGATCTACCTTCAGTTTTTGGCGGTTTATAGCCCATTTTTATACTGTATTGTTTTCCCCCTATAATTAAAACGTTTTAGATTTAAGTACTAGTTTTACATACATATCTGTGATATTCTAGTTGTTTTACTGTCCTTCGTCGGCAGGTTTTTTATAATAAACAGATATTTCATTTCAATATCAAATGTTCTCGCCACGATATGGCTGAAATATTGCCGATGTGACGTTAAATATTAACTCACTCACTCACTCTCCTTGCTTCAACGCCATACACCTCGTCCTTCACACAACATGTGCTCTCAGTGCTATACATCACCTTCGCAACTCATGTTCCATGTCATCTATTTCACACACCATATTCGCAACACTTTACACCATGTTCACCTGGTTGTAATGTCTGCGTTGTGTTTCACAGGTTCTCCCCGCTCGGCATAATGTCCATGATTACAGGTGAGTTGTTGACTTCAGTCAGCCTGAGGGAGACAGGTGAAGTGTTGGCCCTCTACATCGTCACTGAATTAGCAGGGCTGGTCGTCCATTCCTTACTTGCTACGCCTTTACTGTATTTGGTTCTAACCAGGACTAATCCGTTTCGTGTTCTCGGGGCGGCTGGACAGGCTCTCATAACAGCCTTTGCAACATCGTCGAGGTAATTCAACCATACAGGATATGTCCATATTCAACAATATGCGTGGGTGCGTGCGTGCGAGTGTGGAATATGTGTAATGATATATTAAAACAAATTGTAAAACATATTGAATCAGATGTAAGCACAGGTCATGAAACAGTCGATTAAAGTGTTAAATGACAACTCATTCTGTTTCTAAGCTCCGCCACCCTGCCAGTGACAATGAGGTGTATGGAGAAGAAGTTGAAAATGTCCCACAGCATCACCAAGTTTGTCCTCCCTTTCGGGGCTACAGTCAATATGGATGGTGCGACAGTATATTATGTCTGTGCGCCTATATTTATCGCTCAGTACACTGGGATCAGCCTTTCGGTGACCAATATAATTATAATCAGGTACTAGTAGTCAGACTAGATTTATTTACTTCGTCTCTTGTCTGATACATGTTTCTTGCATGCCTATTGCACTGTACCTCAAATTGCCATCTATACCATACTAATTTCTTATGAAACTACATACTGCACTGCACATATTTGGGTTTTGTCATGTCAAGCTATATTATAGTAATACGATAGCCATATAATAGCGATACCAAAGCCATACCATAGCCACATCATGGTCATACCACAGCCATATCATGTTACAATTAGAATTATCACAGCAACACCATAGGCATACCATGTAGACCATATCCATATCGCACCAATGCTACATCCATACCTTAACCATACCTTAACTATAACACCGCCATACCATAGCCATACCATAACCACACCATAACCATACCTTAACTATAACACCGCCATACCATAGCCATACCATAGCCATACCATAACCATACCATGACCATACCATAACCATACCTTAACTATAACGTCGCCATACCATAGCCATACCACGACCATACCATAACCATACCTTAGCCATACCATGACCATACCAAAACCATACCATAACTATAACATCGCCATACCATAGTCATACCATGACCATACCATAACCATACCATAACTATAACATCGCCATACCATAGCCATACCATGACAATACCATTGCCATACCATGACCATACCATAACCATACCATAACTATAACATCGCCATACTACGCCATACCATGACAATACCATAACCATACCATCACCATACAATGACCATACAATAGTCATACCATAACTATAACATCGCCATATCATAATCATACCATCACCATACCATAACAATACCATAACTTTAACATCGCCATACCATAGTCATACCATGACCATACCATAACCTAACCATAACCATTCCACATCATGGCCATGTCACAGCAATACAATAGCCATACCACCTGAAGCCTGTATACTTGACAGAGTCATGTCACACATAATGTGCATCCATTGTGACAATAACAACATTTCCATGTTCATTTCACGCTTTACGTGTTCCTAATGTGTTAAATGTTTCTTCTTTATTTTGAAATCATTATCCTCTAAAAGCATATTAAATTTAAGGCATCCCAGTAATATAGAATAGCATTTGACACAAGGAAATTATGGCTCAGATTTGGTGGTTTCAGTTTCACGGCTATCCTGGGCAGTATCGGAGCAGCTGGGGTTCCAGGCACAAGCATCACTACTTTGCTGATGGTCCTGAACGCTACCGGACTACCAGACACGGGGATGTCTTTCCTGCTAACCATTAACTGGTTGACGTATGTCTATGCTTTGATTATGTCAGTTTAAACTTAGAGTCATTCGTTTAGTGTAAAGGAAGAAATAGCATTACATGAATTGGTCACTGAAAATTAATGACGACACCAGTTTTTCACAAAAAGGGTAAACATGTCTTGTCCTACCCATAGCACCCGCTATTCACAAATTTTGCCTAAAAATGCAAGTATTTTGCGCCTGATGCTGCAATGAGTACACACGCACACGCACACGCACACGCACACACACACATAAACTTTCAAACGGGTCATGGCCTTGGGTTGTATAATATCACGATAATGTGAGGTTTTGTATATACTTACTCCCTAACTAACGATTGTAGCTCAAAAAGCAGTTTGTGGTTTCAGGGAACGCATCCGGACTTCGGTGAACGTTGCTGGAGATTGTCTGGCAGTTGGCGTTGTCTCCCATTTCACCAAAGAAGTACTTGCGAAATCAAATGTCCAGTCACTAGAGGAGCAAGATGAAGATTCGGATGGGAGTATGATCGAGAATGAAACAGTATTCCTGTAGCCCAATGTCAAAATGTCCATTTCCATGTCCTATGGGTTGTGATAGCTCACTTCGTTTACAAAAAACGTAACGGTACTGGTGATGGTCAAATCACCCTAGGTATGTGCAGTAAAACATTCAGTCTTGAGCCTTTTTATATCAAATACAATATATATCAATATATAATTATCTATATTATGAGTTTGTGTAATTACTGAACTGTACTTTGCCTTAATTCTTAGGTACTTGTCATCTGAAGGTAAACAGTGAATCTTTGTAAATGTTAAAGGCACAATGTCACACCACACTTCTCTAAAAATACATTACTATCAGCCTTCGGGAAAGCTACCATATGTATATTTTATAAAAATTACTTATTCAGATTACAATGTTAAATTAAAATGTTCAAATTAATTAATGCAACGTTGCATTAAATCGACTCTCGTGCCATCTGCGGCCCCATATAGTTATGTCCCTTGGAGCGCTTTTTACGAATATCCTACGCACAACTTGTGATTGAATCCAGTTCGGCAAACACCGATAACACCGCATGCGACAGTTTTCTATGTACGGAGCAATTGTTTACATTCCAAATATTGCAAGTGTTATCTGTTTGGAAGCTGTTCGCCTTTAAGTTTTAATTATCAATTTTAGGCAAGGTGTAAGAGATAATAAATCTTTTAGTGCATCAATAGGCAGCTAAAGTGAGTACATATGCCCCCAATATATAAAATATAGGCACAATATTGTCGAAAATGTGTGACATTGTGCCTTTAAATAAAGTGGCACGCCTGACGAAAATGACAATACCCCACAAGGAGCTAACACTTGCTACAGTTGCATCATCTCTGTAGGTTATTTACTAAAGACTTCCAATAAACAATGGATGAAAGTTGATGAAGATGTTTGTCTGTGTTCAGATTAGTTCCAATATCAGGTCACACTTCCAAATCTTTGCAGCAAAAATATAACTTTTAGGTTTCTGAGCACAAAGGTCAACCCAACATCAAACAGATCCGGATAGTCAAACGTGACTGATGTATGCCACCGTGTCGGTGACCACGGGAGTCATATTTCAGCATCCTATCGGAGCTAAACATTGTTCTCTACTGCCGTGTTCTTTGAAGCAATGTCTGCGTATAATTCTTTTCAGCAACCATTTTTTATTCAGAAAAATAATTCAGTGAAGTCAGGGGTAGTCGACACCTTCTGGAGCCGGGGTCGTGATTAAAGCCTTCACTCGTCAAGTTGAAGTCCGGCTTCGATTGACCGCCAAATACAATGTCTGAAGCTCATTATAGTGACTTCCAGAGTGATCGTTATTGCTGAAGTATTACCAGAGGAGGCATGCAACCATACGCACTTACTCCGTCTTGAGGTCTGTGTCATCAACAGATAGCAACTGAAGCGATCGTAAAATGAAGAATGCGTGGACTTGTTTGATATTAACTGTTTACAAGGTTAACACATTTCATTGTTGCATCCCTTCGTGGTGTAAGGATTCGCTTCATTGGTTATGTTTCCATGACCTGCATCCCCTTGACGCAGATGGTTCTGTTCCGCTTGACGTATCCCACCTGGTACCCAACAGGTACCTATTTGTAAAGTGGTAAAATACATGATAAATGACCATAGTCTGCAGCAACGGTTGCTAAATTTAAATTGTCATCGATGTGATGCCATTAGACCAAGTAGACTTGTCAGTGCCATAAAAGTGTTCGTGGGTTCTCTACATTTCCTGAACAAACAACGTTATAGATAACTGTGAATTGCTTGTAATCATTACAGTAAACACGGCAAACAAAGACGACCTCCTAATATGCATGCTAAGCTGTAGTTAGCCGAACCTTTACATTAGATGCCCGCCGCCATATAGATGAAATATTGCTGAGTGCAGCTTTAAACAACAAAAAACAAAAAAAAACAACATTTAGAGGCTTACCACTCCACATGTGGGTTGTGTGTGGCATTACAATAATTGAACACGTTTAGGGGAAACCTTGTTAGCTTCACAGTGGGGCCACTTTTATTATGCTATTTCGGGATATGCCAAACATAAGCATCAAGAAAACAGAAAAGTAGAGAGAAAATATACCTCAGTTTAAACGTTTCATACCCTCGACTTTAAAAAATATACTGAACAAAAAGGGGTTTATGAACATTTTTAGGAATATTTTTTGTTGTGAAATTTGTGTACACCATTTCAGAAATTTATTCAAGTATTCTTGATCCTTTCCAATTTTGTTTGGTATATATGCAAATTTATGAGAAAATGTCACATAACCGAGAACTGATTGCAATCATCACCAGACTCGTGACCAACAAGGACGAGCTCATAACAAACATGCGGGGAACTATGTACGGTAACGCCAATCGACGTAGTTCGTTGCATTGCCATAAACACACAAATTTGGAAGAAACCTCGTTAGCTCCATATGAGTTGGGCCATTATTTGGTTTACGTATTAGCCAACGGTAAGCATAAGGAACATGTAATAAAACAATTATCAGCTGTAAATTACTGAAAACCACATCAAGAAATAAACTAATTAATAAAATATTATGAGCACGAATACATTAAACCCAGCCTGTATAAATAATGTTCAGGATCATGGCTTTCTTGAATCTCGACGTTGAATTATTACCTTTTTAAGTACTCATTTTCTTTGTTCCACCACCGTCTTTAGAATTCGGAAAAGAAAAAAATGTCAAACAAAAACGAACTACCTTGAAAACTAGAATACAATAATGTAAGTATTGTGATAAATAGGATGGAATCATTTTCAAAAACATCTTCCAAAAGACATTTCGAGAACAAATCGACGCTTTTCAAGTATCGAGCGCCGAGTGCAAATATAGGTGACTTTAATCGAACAAATTATTCCCAATTAAACTAAATAAAGAAAACGTTTGAAATTTCATTATCAAATTTTCACATGACTCAATACGCCCAGGAAACAGACACGTGTTCCGTCTTCCACTGTAATTAGTAAGTTGGCTTTTACACTTTTTGTAGCAATATTCCAGTAGTACCACGTCGGGAACACACGAAATGAGCTTCACACATTGTACCCATGTGGGGAATCGAACCCGGTGTCCCTCTTCCATTGTACACAATGTCAATGTCTGTATACATGTGCATAATCATGGCACACTCTGGTCAGTTAACATACAACCCGATACATTTACAGTGCATAGCTGCCTGATACCAACACACTCTACGGATCAAGAACGCGGCAATGATATTTCGCATAATGTACACATCACTACAATGGATACGTTTTAGTTTAAAAAATAACACACATAATTTTTTGGGGGGTATTTATTACTTATATGGATACAGTAATGTGACCACACTGCATGCATCACACAACAATCGGTAAGTGATAACAAACTGAAAATCGCTGACTAACAATGAACAAATAAAAGCCTAACGTGGAAACTTGATGTTACAGTATTGTTCATGTAAATGCGTGTGACCATGAAAAGATTCGTTTATGTACATGACTGGTGGAAGATTATGTTATCTCTTAATTGCTACACTGAACAAAGTAGTAAGATTGTCATGTCTAGATCTCTTTGGGGGATTTGTGTTGTAAAAAAAACCTTGATAAAATCCTCAGAAATAATTATGATCCTCAACGTTTTTCCTGAGATCATATGCAATAATTAACAGAGAAAGTTGCAGATAATATTGACCTGATCGTAATCATTACAGTAAACATGGCCAACAAAGACGACCGCAAAATATGCATGCTAAAAAGTAATTAGTGCAACCTTTACAAAAGATTTTACCACGCCACAGGGAGTCTACCATAATTGTACAAGATTACCGGAAACCTCGTTAACTCCATATGAGGGATCATTTCAACTAACCCAGGCCTTGTTATTCTATTATGCGGTTTCGTGATACGCAAAACATAAACATCATGAAAGCAGGAAAGTAGAGAGAAAACTATTAGGCCATGAGCCAGACAATTTTTCGGTACCACTCAGAGGGACCAAACACTTTTATGTTTTTAAAGTTGTTATGGTTCTCTACATGTATGAATAACACAACTTGATATTAATTAAATCTTTTTAATCATGTTAGCACTATTTTACCTCCTTTTTTTCATTTCAAACCTATTTGTTGAACTTTACTCACGATTAGAGCTTGGAATTGACATTTTTTGAAAGTTTTGGAGTTTTTTGGCGTAGGTTTAGCTCGTTCTGAGTTTGAGCTACCAAACTGACATGGCCATTATACATTTTTGATATGTAGAGACATAAAGGAATATAGAAAAACACTAAAACTTTTGGTCCCTCTGAGTGGTACCAATATGTCAATTTTCAGCTCATGACTCATGGCCTATATACCCCAGTTGAGACGTTTGAAACCTCCATTTCATAATAAGCTGTATCACAAACTGTTTTCAGTCACACACGAGGGTAATAACAACTGCATTGGAAAAAACACATCAAAGGAATGTTCAATTAATTCTTCAGGAAGAGGGCTATCATTAACATTGACATTGAATTGTAACATCTTTCAAATATCCACTGACCATGTTTAAACAAATCACAATTAAAATGGAGAGTGTTTCCTGATGTGTTTTTTCGACAACTGACTTCCAAACTTGGAGGGAAAAACATTGAAAGAAAACCAACTAAAGTGACAAGATCTAACTGTTAAAACTAACAAAGGGGAATTAAATAATGTAAGCATCATGACAGACAGGAAGCCGCTTTCATAAACATCTTCAGATTGAAAAATATATGAATTGTATGTATTATACACTTGTAAGTAAATGTTAAAATGAGAAATCCCTTGAAACTTCAATATTGACAAACTCTATAAATAACTTTTTTTATTTCGTGAGTGCGACGTCAATATTTTGCTTCCCATATTCTAAAACGCCACATTACAGACCCAATACACTCAGGAAACTAACACCTGTCCCGTCTTTCACTGTAGACTATGTTGTAAATCCAGCTTGCGCCATGCAGGTAGCAAAGAGAATGCACTTACTCACTCACTCACTCACTTATGCGTTCCTCACAAGACGGGTACTACGGGCAGCGCACGTGCAGGACACGGGTAGTGCGTACAGAGCACGTGCATTGCGCGTGCGAAGCAAGGTGTTGGCTGCCAGTCGCATCCCAGTCGACACCGGTTGTTCCATCATTTGTGGGCTGTTCCATCAATGTTGTTCTGCTCAGTACATGCACAAAATGAAAATAAGAATATATTTGTGTTTTACATTCATGGCGGTTCATAGGTCGGATAAAACACTCCCCCTCGGTCTTGGTTGGGATTGTAAAACCCTCGAGCAGCAGGGACGGAGCTTGTACAACCGAGGGCGAACTCGGTTTTACAAGTTCCTGCTGCTCGAGGGTTTTTCAATCTCGTCCAAGGCACAACAAATAGTTGTTCACTGTTTCGTCCTTGGGCACGCAAGAAACCAATGAACATGGATTCGAATTCCATTCTACCCCGGTTATATTTCTAGGTTTGTCATCAACATATCCTTGTTCGTCGGTTCAACAAAGTGGTTAATATTTGAGGGCTGAATCACATCCGGCTTTTTCACTACATCAACTTTACTCGCTTTGACATAATGGGATACTGTTCAAAGCAACGTTCAACCATACATATTCACTCCTGTTGGAGAGAGGAAGGTCGCGGGTTTGATCCCGAACGCGTCATACCAAAAGACGTTCAAATATGGTACTTGTTGGTCCCTGCCTGGCGCTCGGCATTAATGGGTACATCAAGGACGGATCGGCTCGGAGACAGTATAATGTGTCTGAGTGGGGTATTCATGCTTCACTGCGGCATGGTATCTCAGTGGGCTAGCACTATAAAACCAGCTTAAGTCTGGGATAGTACAAGCAACCGCACATACACATACACACGCATGCACGTCGTCATATGAGCGAAATATTCTCAATCACGACATTAAACCCAATTTCACCTCACCTCACCTCACCACCTCACCTCACTCCTATATGTTCGATATCAAACGAATTACAAAACAAAACAGTTTCATAATGCATCAAATATTCCATAAGATGGAAGTTAGATTTGTAAAAAACATTGACTCAAAGTACTCAGATCCTGCAACTCTAAGATATCTAGTAGTCAATTCTTCATGTACAACAGGAACTGAGAAATCAAGACTTAATGAGTAGGAGCATAATTCGGTGGATTATATTGGCCTGTTTTCAGTGTTAAGGAATGGGGACCTGCATCAGTATTGTAGCTTAATTTCAACCTTTCAGCCTCGATATCGTTGAGACGTTTTCTTCGAATTCGCTGTTCGGCAGCTGGCATGTTTGAATAAAAAGCATCAAAATTGGACGCGATAATGGCAATAGGCATAGCAATTAGTAAAATGCCAGACAAAGAGCAGATAACTCCAACCACATATCCTGCCCAGGAAGTGGGGCAGAAATCTCCATAACCAACCGTGGTCATGGTAATAATGGTCCACCATATTGCATACGGAATGTTACTGAATGTATCTGCTTTGGTAGCTACCTCTGCAAAGTAAACAAGAGTGGCATATATGACAACGGCCATCGTTAACGTAACCAAAAGCAGACAAAAAGCACTTAAACTCGCTTTCATTGTGAATAGCAACAATTTCATAACATTGGACGACTTTCCAAGGTGGAATATACGCAGCACGTTTAAACAGAACATGGCCCGCAATACAGTATGAGCAGTATGGACGTGTTCAACTGCAGGTATGTGATCTAGAATGACTGCAGCCCACATAACTAATGCCAATATCGTATCCATATTGTTCAGACCGAACGTAAAAAATCGTTTCTTTTCAGGACAGGTGACAAACTTGGTGAGGAGCTCTACAGTGAAGAAGACTAGGCAGGCAAGATCCAGGCTGTAGATGGTGCCTTTCATCTCAGACTTCAACAGCATTTCCAGGATGGAGTCGCTTTCAAGATGGGAATCCTCTTCCCTCAAAGGTTCCCGTAGTTGTGGTATTGTGTACAGACAGGCGATGACGACGACCATTGACACGAAGAGCATGTAGATTGTGAACCAAATCTGTTGACAGATAAGGACAGATAAAAGTCAAAGGTGCTTGAAAAAGAACGTGGATTACGCGATCTTTTAAATCCTTTGAATTGTTGAATATAAGTATGCAAACAGGTTCACAATTGTTTTAACGAATCTGTTTACCTCGTTGAAACTTTCAACATATTTAATCACTTTCGAATATGGTATTATATTTGGATGGAGGGTAAAAGATGGACGTAAAACTAGATGATGAACGTAAGACATTATGTTGGGGACTTTCAGAGAATTTACCTTGTTAAAATCTATTAGGACACGAAGCTAAGAGCTTGTATTTTTTATCACCAATTCACCACAAAAAAAGAAGAGAAATTAAACGCTATACATTATAAGGAACCCAATAACTATAGCTCCGTGTTCATGAACATAATGTTCAATACTGTCTCATATGTAGAGGACAGTACACAACCCTGTGCACTCAAAAGAACCCACGAATCCGTTTGTATATGACCAGATGGCGGCCACATGAATACATGCAAACACCGACGTGCAGTAAACTTGGACAAAGTACTGTGACTATGTGTCCCAATCAACCCAGCTATGAAAAATGGGTACCTCGTAATGATGGTAAAAAATTGCAATAACTCGGTGGGCCTAGTGGCTGCAAGAGTTGTATGGTCCCCAGGGAGTTGAGATTGATAATACGATGTGCCATTGAGATTGACATCCAATGACTGAGGGAAAAATCAGCGCCTTGAGCATGTACTAGTTGCGTGGATATGTGCGCTATATAAATATGCTGTAATAATAATAATAAAATATTATGTACTGTGACCTTTGCATGGAGTTTTCACATGATATCCGCTGGCACTTACTTTAATAGATAGCATGTGCAGACTTGGCGATCTGGTTAATAGAATGGCGTTGCATCCTGATGGCATATAACACTGCTGATTATACCACCAAAGTGGTAAACGTAATACATGCATCACTCCAGGCTTTCCACACAATAACTGGCAGAACATTCAAAGCTACCTTATACCAAACACATTCACTGGACCAAGACCACGCCAATGATGATTCGCATACTGTTTACATTATAACAACGAATACGTTTTGGTTTTGAAAATAACACTCGTGCTATATGTGTTCTTGTAACAATGTTTATTACTTATATGGATACAGTAATGTGACCACACTGCATGCATCACACATCAATCGGTAAGTGATAACAAACTGAAAATTCGCTGACAAACAATGAACAAATATAACATAACGTGGAAACGTGATGTTACATTATTGTTAATGTAAATGCGTGTGACCATGAAAAGATTCGTTTATGTACATGACTGGTGGAAAATATAGTTATCTATAATTGAAACACTGAACAAACTAGTAAGGTTCAACTTGTTATGATTCCTTTGGTTATTTTTCTGTAGTGAAAACTAAGCACACAATTTCATAAAATCCCCACAAATCATCATTATCCTCAACGTTTTTGCTGAAATCATTTGCAAAAATTAACTGATTTAATTTCAGATAACATTGACCTGATTGTGAGCCTTTCAGTAAACATCGCCAACAAAGATGACCTCATAATATGCATGCTAAAAGTATTTAGTGCAACCTTTACATTCGGTGCAGAGCTTTACCACTCCACATGTACGTAGTGAGTGTATGGCTTTACCATAATTGTACAAGATTATAGGAAACCTCTTTAGCTCCATATGAGTGGGGCCATAGTGTATGATTTCCACTAACCCAGGCATTGGTGGTAAATTATCTGATTTCTGGATACGCCAAGCATAAATATAAGCAAAGTAGAGAGAAAAATATAGCTCAGTTGAGATGTTTCAAAACTCCATTAGGCAATACGTTGTATCACAAACTGTTTTCAGGCACACACGAGGGTAAACCCACCTCAAATGGAGTGTTAAAGTAATTCTTCAGGGTCTTGGCTATCGTTAACTGTGAGTTATGACATCTTTTTGAATACCCACTGACCATGGTTATACAAATCACAATAAAAATTTAGAATGTGTTTCCTTTGTCCCTTTTCAACAACCGATTCCAAATTGTTATTGGGAAAAACGTCGAAAATGGAACCAACTAATGAGAAAAGATCTAATTGTTGACACGAACAAAGTAGAATGAAATAATGTTAGCATCATGATAAATAGGAAATCATTTTCATAAACATCTTCCGAGAGAGCAAAAATCTACAAATTGCACTTGTTAGTTAATGTTAAAATGGGAAATCCCTTGAAACTTCAATATTGACAAAATTTATGGAAAGCAATTTCCTTTTTTTTCGTGAGTGCGACGTCAATAGTTTACTTCCCAAAGTTTAAAATGTCACTCGAAGACGCAATCCTTGAAACGTCATTTTGAACTTTCACAGGACCAAATACACTCAGGAAACTAACACCTATCCCGTCTTCCACTGTAGACTGTGTCAATGTGTAGTATGCATGGGATAAGTATGGTACACTGTGGTCAATAAACATGCAACTTAATACATTTACAGTGTATATCAAGGGTGATATGTGGCATTTACAAGCGTGTATATTCGTGCTAGTGCTGCGATCGATAGAAACACTTTACTACGGAACTATACACCTGTGATTTCATAATGGGCTTTTCTGACTGATATATCTGTTTGTACATCAACTTAGTCCGGCACTGTCTTGTCTGGACAAATGGGTATAACTGCAATCTGTTCGGATTTTTATGAAACAAAATCATACACGGATTGCGTTTCAAAACCTGCTCATAGAAACCGTTGTTGCTTAAACTGCTGTCGTCATTGCACAGCATTTTTAAAATGGCCTCAAGAACTAAAGCAGATATTGTTCTAATAGCCTCATTTATATCTATGTTTGATGCATCACGGCGGGGGACACCAGAAATGGGTTTCACACATTGTACCCATGCGGAGAATCGAACCCGGATCTTCGGCGTGACGAGCGCACGCTTTAACCACTAGGCCACCCCACCGCCCACCAACAGAGTGGTTAATATTTGAGGCATGTATCCCATCTGGCTTTTCTCCCACACCAACGTGACACGCTGTGATATAATGGCATACTGTTCAAAGCAACGTTAAACAGTTGAATGTTCGATTTTAAATGAAATCCAAAACGTTTTCATAATGCGTCAAATATTCCATCAGATGCAAGTTGGATTATTAGAAAAGCATTGACTCAAGTACTCAGCCCCTGCACCTCAAAGATATCTGGTAGTCACTTCCTGACACAAGAACAGAGATGTCAATCAGTTGGAGTATAACTCGGTGGATTATATTGGCCTGTTTTCAGTGTTAAGGAATGAGGACCTGCGTCAGTATTGTAGCTTAATTTCAACCTTTCAGCCTCGATATCGTTGAGACGTTTTCTTCGAATTCGCTGTTCGGCAGCTGGCATGTTTGAATAAAAAGCATCAAAATTGGACGCGATAATGGCAATAGGCATAGCAATCAGTAAAATTCCAGACAAAGAGCAGATAACTCCAACCACATATCCTGCCCAGGATTGTGGAAAAAAGTCTCCATAACCAACCGTGGTCATGGTAATAATGGTCCACCATATTGCATACGGAATGTTACTGAATGTATCTGCTTTGGTAGCTACCTCTGCAAAGTAAGCAAGAGTGGCATATATGACAACGGCCATCGTTAACGTAACCAAAAGCAGACCAAACGCACTTAAACTCGCTTTCATTGTGAATAGCAACAATTTCATAACATTGGACGACTTTCCAAGGTGGAATATACGCAGCACGTTTAAACAGAACATGGCCCGTAGTACAGTATGAGCAGTATGGACGTGTTCAACTGCAGGTATTTGATCTAAAATGACTGCAATCCACATAATTGATGTCAATATCATGTCAAGATTGTTCAGACCGAACGTAAAAAATCGTTTCTTTTCGGGGCAAATGACAAACTTGGTGAGGATCTCTACAGTGAAGAAGACTAGGCAGGCAAGATCCAGGCTGTAGATGGTGCCTTTCATCTCAGACTTCAACAGCATTTCCAGGATGGAGTCGCTTTCAAGATGGGAGTCCTCCTCCCTCAAAGGTTCCCGTAGTTGTGGTATTGTGTACAGACAGGCGATGACGACGACCATTGACACGAAGAGCATGTAGACCGTGAACCATATCTGTACATACATGAGGATTGTTATAGACGCAACATGGAAATGATCTTTGTAAAATTTTGAATTGTTAAGAAAAGAGAAGCAAAGATGTTCATATGAGAACGTCCACATCACCCCATCCCGATGCCAAAATATAAAAATAATAGTATAATAATAAGTGAATAAATAAAACAAAATAGAAATGAATAAATAATTCTCTTACCCTCTTAGGAACTTTTCATATCAGCAAGATTTCAATATGATATTAAGTTTCTACCACTGATTAAAGAGAGACTATGCACCATACATATAGATCTACATGTATTTTTATTCTTGATTAAAACGTCAACTGACAGTATTTTTCCGTGTTAATTTGCGTATACATACATATTCAAATTTCATGCAAAGACACGCGTTGATTGAAGTTTATATACGAAGGAATATTGTAGCAACACCTATTATTTTAACCCCAATATAATCCCTTATATTCGTTTGATAATTATGCGCTTCATACATTGAATTTAGATATGCACGTGCTACGATCAAAGGCCAGCATCACACATAGATCCGTGTATTAAGCTAATATCAAGTTTCGGTTTTCATTTTGACGGGGGTTAATGATATTTATGGGGGGCTCTCACGTGGCTGAAAACTTGACCTTCTGACGCTAAGACAAAATCTAAATTGACAACGGCTCATCAATGACATACTCTGCAGTGTTGTTTTTCACCAGATATTGTACTTGTGCCTGGTTATTGATACCTATGTGATTTCTTGAGGACTGTATGACAGAATCCTGAAAATGACAAAACTTAAAATAGTTAACGTCATACGAACAATTTTGAACTGCAGCAAATGAGTCAATTTTGTCATGTTTACTTCTCTGAATAAAGTAAAGTTTGTCGCTCTTTTTCTTTAAATTTGCCATGTCATTGTTCCTTGAATATCCAGATATTAAGTTAAACTGAGGTTTGGGTAAGTGCCTTTGCTACTGTTTATGGTAACATATTCGAACTATGGAAAAAGGTGTTGCTATACTTTGTTCCATGTGTATATTTTCATTCTCGTTTCATGGCAAACATTGAAAGAAATTCCATGTACATGTTCTTGGCCGTGAACTTATTATCTGTAGCCTGTTCATGAGTTTTCACTCTGTACCCACCAGCGCGTACTTTCATTGATCGGGTGGACAGGTCGGGCAGTTTGGTTACTAATATGGTTGGTCCAGATTCAGTTATTTGCATGCCGCCACGTTATAGGTGCATTGCTGAATTAAAAGAACACTTGCTCTTTTATGAAAATTTTGAAGAGAGTTATTGCAGGTGGTACAAAACACGTTGATCCTTTTCACGAACACCTTTTGTCAGCTGTGACTTGTAGTGATACGTTCATTAAATATACTAGACTATTTTACATTTTACGTAATCAAGTTGTCATCAAATCAAAACGTAATCAAATCATCTTATCCCAGTTGCGTAGATCGATGCTCATAATGTTGATCACTGGTTGTCTGGTCAAGACTCGATTATTTACAGGCCGACGAATATATCTGGATTATTGCTCTGTGCGGCGTAAAACTAAACTCACTCTGACAGATGTTTGAACGTAATAACACCCCGCTAATTACACTGCTATATGCATGTGTGACTACTCTGTTCCTTATTGCACAAGTCACACAGGAAATCCCAACGTCTACCACTAATGAGGGTAACTTTCTACAATTGGGCAATTAGTTATGAATGATCAGCCGTCCTCAGCAGTGTTTCGCTTCCGTTAATCGCATGGAAATTTGACCTTTCGTTTAACATAACTAAACTCATTGTGTTTTTGTGTAAACATTTGGTAATAAAGTAAGACTAATTGCAACATGAGAATATGCTCATTTCGCAATCCCATACTCGATGGTAATATAAATAAAAAACAAACCGTATTACATATTAGCGAAGTAATACTAGCATTTATGCTTGCTACGATTCCTGGATTCGTTGATGATTCGGAAACGTCTGCCACAGTGAAAACCTACACATAATTCGCATGTAAAAAATTTTCGGCTTCATATACTGCACACTTAATCAATGTTATGATATATGGTGAATCTGGATGGAAGGTGCCTAAAAATAGATAATATAGATATATCCAGGATAATGTATACCAACCACGGAGAACAACAGGGTGGTGGATACGGTCATGTTAGAGTATATCCAAGTTCTGAGTACTTTACATAGTAAGCTGGAAGTTTTCACCGAGAAAGCCTGAAAAACACAACCTCTCAATGTAATGATTAGGGCTCCATGCCTCCAGGCAAGGAGAACTATTGTATTCGTTCGGATTATTATTATTATTTATCATTCCTCCGATTTTAGTACCAAACATACTTCCTAAACCAATGTTCCGAATCGCTTACAAACAAATCACCCAGATGTTCACCGAGGTGAAGATATTCCCCTTAAAAATCTTTAGGCTCTAGGCCCAATATAAAAGAGCAAATAATCCAATATTAATTCCAAAAGTTCAAAGTTTGACAGCAAATATCTCAAGAACTAATTGTTCCAACATTTCCAAAATCTTTTGTACAGATGTGCAATCGAATTCACAAGAATTTGCCTGGACGGGTCAAGTCGCTAAAATGTACCGGTCAGCAGTTATTTTTGTTTTCAGTTTTTGGCCATGTTTTGCCTCCAAAACGTGCTGAGCTCGAACGATCAGCTCCAGAGCTTCCAAACTTTCAATAATTAATGTCTAGTAACCATTGTACAAATTGTGCACAGAAAGTGCCAGGATGTGCCTTCGATGGCCGCCATATTGAGTGCTACTTCGGGGCCAAAGTTCCCTTCAAACAATTTCCACGATTTCTTCACGATTTTTACAAAAGCAAACTTACTAGGTGAAAACTAAAAGGAACTTCTTAGAAACCATTGTATGTGTCTGATAGCGGAGGTCCTGACGATTGCAGAACACTAATTGATTTGACTGTAGACCCAAGACCAACTGCCTGTTAAAGAGGGAACTATTTCTTCTCGAGAACTATTTAAAATTTCTGGGATCCGCTCGCGTGTCAAAAACGTTTTCTGTGTGTTTTCGGCGATTTCTTGAGCTCAAATACACTTCAAACATCTGTAACTTTGAAACTAACCGTCCAATTTCGACAAAAAAAATGGCTTATTGAGTTATTGGGGAAACAACCAAAAGGTCCATGGAGCCTACATCGCTGCTTGCGGCTATATTTAGTAATTTATTTGTTTCAGAAAAGAACCTGGTAAATGATGCTACATAGAAGACTATTAAATTTGATGAGGAAAATGTCTGCCCGACAATTCAACATAACTGCAACATCTGACTCAAAATCTTGAAGAAAATGGCCAATTCTATTGAATCATTTCATTTTTCAACTCTGTATACCACTATCTCACAAGGCAATCTTAAGGGAAACCTTCATAGCTTGAATCGGGTTCATCAGTAATGTCTCACCTCTTTCTTGCGGATTTGTTGAATTGGAGTTTTTGCTCGGAATAACTCAAAACAGGGTATTCCGTCCCAGAAATATAAACCTGAACTTCAGATATATCGAGGATCTTATAACTCTATAACCATCAAAAAGCTAATTCGCTTCCACCGATTTAACCAGTTGAAAAAAAAATGAAGGAAACCAATAAGACTCACTCATCTGTTTCATATTTAGTTCCACCCTCGATAATCTCCAGGGTATACGTTACGATCAATCTCCACAAGTCCCCTGGATGCATCTTTGACTCGGCCCGATAATTATATTATCTCCCTTTGTTGGCTCCGCATTCTCACAGTAGCCAATCAGCTAAGCCGCCGTTACAACGGACTTGCCAGTCTCAACAAAAATAGCGTTGAGATTTTTGGATAGATCATACAGACAAATTGACAGGTCTGAGACTTTAAAAAAATATATGCAAGAACTCCTTCTACCTCTTTCAGAGTACCTCTGCCTCAATTGTGTTGCAAAGTTTAATCGGTTTGACAATTTAAGAAGCGAAAGTGAAACTTCCCAGCGTAGACACCTGATTGGATATAAAGCCAGCCAAGGGAGGTAATAAAATCATCTGGCCGAGCCGTAGATGCATCCAGGGTATAGTGGAGATTTATCGTAACGTATACCATGGAGATTATCGAGGATGATTTAGATTGCAAAACAAACCTTCCGGTGAACTACAAACCAAAATGTTAGACCATAAATGGCCAATATTTTGCTGGTGTTTTTTGGCAAATGAAAGCGTTTTTTCTGCAATATCTGCAATGCATGAACTGCTATGACGTCATGGAAATACTCCGTATTTAACAGATTTCATCCTCTTCTCAGAAGGTGAGTGAATTTGGTTTTACACCGCTTTTAGGAATATTCCAGCAATATCAGACCAGAAATGAGCTTCACACATCGTACAAATGTGGGGAATCGAACCCGGGTCCTCGGCGTGACGAGCGACCGCTTTAACCACTAGGCTACCCCACCGCCCCTCTTCACAACAAGAACTGGCAAGCAGGCGTTATGTTTTTTCGCCACCAGAAGGAAACCATCTAGACCAGGCTAGCTATTCTCGAAACGTTCGTAGCCCTACGAACTTCTTAAGCCCATTCTTAACACATTGGCCACGATCAAAGTTACGAATTCTTAGGGCTACGAACGTTTCGAGAATATGGGTCCAGTTGTGTACAGGTACTCGCAGCATGTTGCCCAGCTGTATGACAGCGGTCTGTAAATAACCATGTGTAGACCAAACACTCCAGTGACTGAACATCGATCCACGCATTTGGGATTGAACCAAGTCACAGTGCCTAACAACTCGGGACACAAAGGAACCTGCACTCGTAAATGCGGTATTTGTGCCTGCATTATTATACAGCAATGGTAAAAGGGAAAGCTGTGTCTCCCTACTTAAAACGCTCTTCAAATTATTTATAGGTGTTAGATTAGTTGATACATATTCATTAAACGGCATTGTTGTTATGGCCTCGTCAATACAAGCCTGGTCACAGCTGTTGAATCTATTATGTGTTTTCTCCAGACAGGTTAACGTGTTCTATATGTACTACATCCCTGAGTATTGATGCCCTTGATATCTTTCCAATTGGGACAGTGGGGTAGCCTAGTGGTTAAAGCGTTCGTTCGTTCGTTCGTTCGTCAGGCCGAGGGCCCGGGTTCGATTCTCCACACGGGTACAATGTGTGAAGCCATTTCTGGTGTCCTCCGCCGTGATATTGCTGGTGCATTGCTAAAAGAAGCCTAAAACTAAACTCACTCACTCTTTCCAACTTTGTCAGGTCAAGAGAGGATGAACAAATGCGTCATTATACCATTACGTCATCATAGCAAGGACATCTAAAAGACCATTGTGAACAGGACATAATCTATAATTCTCATGATATATCATTGTTGATACTGTAAATCTACATTTAAAAAGCTTATTTTAGTCAGAATTGTGCAAGGAAATTCGGACACTTGACGTAATTCCCATAGACTTACATGTTAATTTAGTGTAGCATTAATAATTTTCATGAATTTAATTTTCGTAAGATCCAAGTCAAATTGTGCACATTTGTGAGGAATCATCTTACCTACAATCACATAATTTCTGTTTAATTTTCCATTGCTTATTTTTCGAATGGCAACAATTTAATCAACATATGTACAGTTCGGTGAACCCCTTTAACATGGCGGCCTATGGGATTGTCCATTGTGGAACCATACGTAAGCTGATAAATGTGATGTCATTCGTTAAATAGTGATCGGAAAATTGAACTGAAATTATGTGCGCAGAGCAGAGATGATTTCAAATTTGCCTGTCAATTTTTACAAAGACCCATCCTAAACTCACTTCATGAAAATTATTTATGCTGCACTGAAATAACATGTAAGTCTATGGAAATTACGTCAAATGTCCGAATACTTTTGGCACGGGTCTGTATGTATGTCCATTGTTAGTGATTTACTAGTCTGATGATGGAACGACTATGATCAACTGAATATTGTCAGTGGATGATTCTTTGATATCAGATTTGAGTCTGACATTGTTTAGAGCATTTGACCAGGAAGTCCCTGTTTGCCTTGTTTGCTACGACGGCTTGCCTTTGCATGTGACGAGGTTGTGAGGTAGGATATGCTCATCGTTTTGCAGACACCTCGTATCATCACTACTAGCTATAGCAAGTGTTTCATCAACATATGTTTTGATAGTGTCGGTATCATTTTAACTATTATTTTCAGTACTGTGATTGACAGTTTTAATCAAATTTATCATATTAATTATCATTCAATTACTATTAACATTATTAATATTATCCTGTGTATTGCTAACGCAATAAGTATAATATCTTCTCTTAAAGATATAACATCTGTCACATCAACCTGATATCCTGTATCGTCGTGTCAGCTATGTGTATTCATGCATATTTGTATGTAATATTTAACTAAGTGACAGTATAATATCTTTTCAATACGTTTTTTAATATAGCAGATTAAATTTGTCAACCCTGAATTGACAATACAATACCTACAAAGGATATCAAAATCATGTGAACTTTGACAATAGGCAATGGCTTGGAGGTCAAAAGCCTCGTTGTAAATGAAAAGCATGCACTACATATTTTTCATAGAGAATACATATTCAACACAAATGTCTAGCTGACGTGGGAGGTGTTGCAAGCTGGACAAATTGGACCTTCCCATGACAATGTGTAGCTGACATGGGAAGTGGTGCAAGCTCGACAAAGTTAACCTTCCCATGACTGTGTGTTGCTGACATTGGAGGTGGTGCAAGCTTGACAAAGTGGACCTTCCCATGACTGTGTGTTGCTGGCATGTGAGGTGGTGCAAGCTCGACAAAGTGGACCTTCCCGTGACTGTGTTGCTGACATGTGAGGTGGTGCCTGCTCGCCAAGAGGAACTTCTCATGGTATGTGTTGTCGAAATGGGAGGCGACACCTGATCATCCATCAGATGTTATCGACACGACGGTGTTCATTCCTTCCCGCCCATCGCCCCTGAACATTATTGTCAAGGCCGTCCAGATGCTACAATCAGGAGAGACATATGCACCCGTAGGCCCATCATGGCCTTCTCGTACATGTAGTCTATGTGTAACCAACAGTTGGGAAAATGTTCCTACACGTCCATCATGGACTTCTCATAGTCCAAATGTAACAAAGGGGGAGAATGATGCACATGCACGTCCATCAAGGACTTTTCATAGTCCATGTGTTACCAGCAGTGGAGGATTAACTTGAACGCCCGTCAAGACGTTTTCACAGTCCATTTGTAACAAACAGTTGATGATGATTTACCTACACGCCTATCAAGACCTTCTCACAGTCCATGTGATACCTACAGGGCAGGATAATTAACCTGCACGCCCATCAAGACCTTCTCATAGCCCACGTGTAACCAACAGTTAATGATGATTTACCTACACGCATATCAAGACCTTCTCACAGTCCATATGTAAGAAACAGTTGATGATGATTTATCTACACGCCTATCAAGACCTTCTCACAGTCCATGTGATACCTACAGGGCAGGATAATTAACCTGAACGCCCATCAAGACCTTCTCACAGTCCACGTGTAACCAACAGTTAATAATGATTTACCTACACGCATATCAAGACTTTCTCACAGTCCATGTGTAACCAACAGTTGATGATGATTAACCTACACGCCCATCAAGACCTTCTCACAGTCCATGTGATACCTACAGGGCAGGAAAATTCACCTGAACGCCCATCAAGACCTTCTCACATCGCACGTGTAACCAACTGTTGATGATGATTTACCTACACGCCTATCAAGACCTTCTCACAGTCCATGTGATACCTACAGGGCAGGATAATTAACCTGAACGCCCATCAAGACCTTCTCACTGTCATGTGTAACCAACAGTTGATGATGATTTACCTACACGCCCATCAAGACCTTCTCACAGTCCATGTGTAACCAACAGTTGATGATGATTTACCTACACGCATATCAAGACCTTCTCACAGTCCATGTGATACCTACAGGGCAGGATAATTAACCTGAACGCACATCAAGATCTTCTCTCATCCCACGTGTAACCAACAGTTGATGATGATTACCTACACGCCTATCAAGACCTTCTCACAGTCCATGTGTAACCAACAGTTGATGATGATTTACCTACACGCCCATCAAGACCTTCTCACAGTCCATGTGATACCTACAGGGAAGTATGATTACCTACACGCCCATCAAGACCTTCTCACAGTCCATGTGATACCTACAGGGAAGTATGATTACCTACACGCCCATCAAGACCTTCTCACAGTCCATGTGTAAGAAACAGTGGAGGAGGACAAACCTGAACCCCCATCAAGCCGTTCTCACAGCACATGTGTAACCAACATTGGATCGTGATGAACCTACACGCTCATCAAGACCTCATTTGTGGTCACCGTTCTAGAATTTTCTTTTCCTAATTCGAAAACATGACGCTTGTTCACTTATCCACTACGCTTGTCCACTGCAAATCAAGTCTAAAATTGACGTAAGGAACAAACTTAGTTTTTGAAAATGCCACGATAGCTCGCTTAAAGATTATTCACGCTGTGATCGATTTTACAATGTGTATTCAGAACATGTGGGAGCATTAGCTATTGTTGCAATTGGAAAAAATCAACCTCCACTTGTGGATTTCAAGGCTATTTACGTATATCTTCTGACATATTGATCAGTATACAATATCGCCTGTCCTTGGCGGAACAGTTGGAGATTAAAATAGGACTACATTCGATATCGATATTGGAAAGTTTTAGATAAATACCCACAGGAGTTAAACCTGCAAGCTTGATATAATGTTTCATGCTGATAATTTTTTTACAATTATTTCAAGGCGCAAATTAATTGGGTATTATTACGCACGCCTGTCTGGTTTAAATGTTTGTTGATAACATTAACAGTTAAAAATGTATATTCGATTAGAAATAAGAAAATAAGCGATGTTGCGCAATACAAAAATATCAAATCTGAAGCCGAATTCATTATGGCGGAACCGAAAAGCATTGTGGGTAGCTTGGCAAAGTACTGTGGGTAGGACTGTTTGATAATATAAATGTATGATGTAGATTACTTTATACTTATTTATAAATGGAAGTACTTTGTTATGCAAAGTAATATGTGGTGTGTGGTCCTGTGCGTAGAGCTCAGGTCACAAATCAGTTGACGTTAAGCTACGTCCAGCGCTGAGAGTCCTTGGATTAGTGACCGTGTTTGGAAGCTTGACTCCTGAGAGTTTCTAGGACTTCAGTCCTGCCCCACAACGAAGCACATGTGATACATGTGGTTTCACCTTGGCCAAGTGAGTTTGTTCAAACTTGCCTCTGTTTACCCAGCACAAAATGGGTACCCGGTGAGATAAGTCATGTGACTATTAACCTTCTAGCGCCTCACAGGCAGCTTGGGTTATCCGGGGTAATAATAACCAGATTTGGATTACAGAGTCCAGTGAGCAACTAGTCAGATGGATACTAGGCGCTATATAAATGAATTATTATTATCATTAAAAGGAACCTATGTTAAGGACTATAGTAACAAACACGAAGTGTTTTACCGTACCCGTGTAAATGGGGTAGGGGGGGGGGGGCGTAAAGACCATGATAGGAGAGTATAAACAAACGATAGAAACATGCGTAACTAAGCATGGCATAAGCATGTTATACGAATTATTAAATGGAATGGCCTAGCTATGATGGTATGAAGTGTCCTTGTTGCATAAACTCATAAACACATTATGCGTATTTTATTTATTTGGAGGAATACAGGCATAAGATTCAGACATGTCATGAATAGAAGTTCCCTAAGCACCATGAGAGTTTTTAGAGTCGTGTTATGTGCGCTTTAGGAACATTCCTGTAATATCATGCCAATGGACAACATAAACGTCCTTCAGAAATTGTATTCATTGAATCGAAACATTGACCGAACTCTTGAGCCATCAGGCCACGCCACCGCTGCGACTCAAACTTAACAATGATATATACACAGAAAAATCACACTCCTATCAAGGCCCATCTAAATATTCGAACATAATCAAAGTTTGACGTTATTCCAGTTACTAATAGCATATAAATCAAGTTGGAGAGAGAGGGATTCTACTCTACAAGTTATAATTTTTCCTTCGCATACAGGAGCGACTCTATACAGGGTAGCCTATTATTATTATTATTGGATATTTTAGACAGCGCACATATCCAAGCACTAGTGCATGCTCAAGGCGCTGGTATTTTTACCTCCATCATTGGATGTCAATCTCAACGGCATATCTTAATATCAATCTCAACTCCCTGGGGATCATACAACTCTTGCTGCCACAAGGCGCACCGAGTTATTGCGGCTTTCCCGTCCTTACGAATCTAGTCGTTGAGAGGTCTTTCCCTTTGGTGGTTCGTTGTTAAACGCTAAATTCAGCAATACGTCAGCAACATGAAGACGAATTGTGAATGACAAATATCAATCTTTAGTTCTTGAACGCATTTAGAAGTTGGACGAACATGAATGCATGGCACTTAGCATGGAGAAAAACTTAAGTTTTGTTCTTTACACGACGTTTCAGAGCTAATTCCTGCTCATTCACCTGATGAAGGTACAAGAATTATCTCGGAAATGTCGTGTACAGAATAAAAAGAAGCTGTTATCCATTTAACGTGTCATGTATTCATCAATCTTTAGGTTGCAGATTATATCTATAGAGTCCGTCGTCGTTTAGCTCAACTTTTGATAGTATCTTGGCATGTGGTTCAGCATCTTTCACGAAGCTCTTTAATGAATAATATGAAAGAAACACATTAAAATGCACTGTTTGTTTATCAGTAAATCTGGGGCAGTGAGGTAGCCGAAGACTCGGGTTCGATCCCCCCACATGGGTAAAATGTCCGAAGCCCATTTCTAGTGTCCCCTGCCGTAATAGTCATTACGTAAAACGTCATAAAAGCGGCGTAAAACCACACTCACTCACTCATTCACTATCAGCAATATTTCACTCTGTCGGCTTCACTACTATACATGTTAAACGTTACCTTAGAGTGAGTGAGTCAGTTAAAATTTAACGTCACATCGACAATATTTCAGCCATATCGTGACGAGACAAATATACTTTAATTCAATTTAAATAGTTACTTTAATGCTATAATTTCAATTTGTAAAATCCGTATGAAATCCTGTTTTCACGTAACAGCAAAATATCTAGACTATCACATATCTGTGCAAACTAGCTCAGGAAAAATTAAAACAATAAACTCGGAATTAACCATGCGTGATACAAATTATAAAAGAACGCTAGCAACAGAATAAAGCCACCATACACAGGAATCGTGGGGACTTATAATAGTTTTGCTTCCTGCACGGTTCCCTAACTGGATTTATACCATCCCTTCAACTGCTAGCGATTTTACCATTTTTGCTGTTTATCTAAAATATACATATACTACCCATCAAAAGTTTAGACTCACTTAAAGCACTCACTATATGTTATGCATATATGTGTGGTTACATCGAAGACGAATTTCTCCACTAACTATTATAATTTCTCCACTAACAGATGAATTGCACGAGGATCATGCATCAATTGCTGAAAACTATGTGCAAATATCGTGCATGCGAACAGCTGCGTTGTGGTGTAAAATGTTGTTAAGAATTCACCAATTGTCACTCAGTTTCATCATTTATTGAACTCATGTCAATAATCTCTTCAACGTTACTAATCTGTTTTACAATACATCCGTTCATGCGTAAACAGTACCTTTAAACAGTATGGAAAATTTTGCAAAATCTAGTTTAGAACAGTTGACTTAAGTACGTGGCTGCATTTACACTAGTGAGTCTTAACTTTTGATGGGTAGTATATATTCTGCGATTGGAAACATATTCTGTGATGTACGTGGTTTTACCTTGGAAACTATGGAATGTTGGGGGAACTCCATGGTCATCCAAAAGTGCTGCCTCGTCGTCAGTTCCTCTGTTTTGACGAAGGGGTGTTCGTTAAGGGACCTCTCTATCACGTCTATCACAGCCTTAGCCTTCAGTGTCGTAGTGTACGTCTTCCAGCAGCATTCCGATATCAACGATTCGTCAATCTGCCAGAAGTCCAGTTCTGTTTTCACAGTAAAACTGCAAACATTTTTAGGAAGATGTAGTTCTCCAGTGCGATACAGGTCGAAAATTGACAGCATCACTTTGGGGTTTCTGTCGAAAAAGAACTCGTTTTCTTCCGGATTGTATTCTGGCCATTTTTCTGTCAGACGTCCAAGCTTTGTCTGCGGAAACCGTAGGAGAACGCTTTTACGAATTGTGAATTTTTTCCCCGACACGTTTATGTTTACTATATCCATCGCTGATCAACAAATACCGGTCGCGTCTTGCATCACATGCTATTTGGGCGTCCAAATGGAACCTGTTGGCTGTTCAGTGGGTTTCAGTCTGGAATTGACGTGATGATGAACAAATTGGTAAGCTTATGTTACGAGTCCATAGATATGAGAGTGCAACACTGCTCTTCAGACCTTTTGCAAGTGTGGAAATATTTCAATGGTGAGAGAAACCGTTCGAAATCTGGGCGACTAGAGCCGCCCACTGTATATTACTGTAGTCAGTGCTTCATAGTTAATTGCACACATGATTGATCGTTCAAGAAAATGACAAATCAATTATATGCTCCACATGGTGACAGATGATTAGTATATGTTTGCCCAGACTTGCCACGGTCCTTGCGCCTGGAAGGAATGAAAATAAACATTAGCGTACTACATCAATGGAGGTTGATATTTGAACAATATCGTTTATACATAAACTGTGGTGTAAACGTGGCGTTGTGGGAAAATACGATTTAGATATGGTTGGGGTGTTGCAGCTGTTATCCTTATAGAATGAAACCCCGAAATTTCGAATTACTTGATCAAGAAGCCACAAAATGTAGATACTATTGTCAGGAAAGTATAAGTATTTATAAATATATATTACTATTACTCCTTTTTATATGCACATGTCAGTAATATTAATAATGTCTCCGTCTACATATTTTACTTATTTCCATGAACATCTTCTATACTCCGGAAATAAGTTAATACAATTAGTTTAAACAAATCTGTAGTGATTATCGAGGTTTCAATATTATTCATAAGATTAGACATCATGGTGTGCACGTTTTGAAATGCGGTTCTCGCCTTATATACACTGAACTGAAAGGAGACAGGATTTTTGTCGTTGTTATTGTTGATTTTCAATAATTTATTCTGCAAATAAACAGATTGGATCTCTCTGAAAAAACCCTTATCCCGAACTATTACCGTCAAATGATTAATAGGCAAGCATTACGTGCTCTTGATTCGATAATCCAGATTTCCTTATGAACGACCAATTACATTAGTTTGGTTTTTGGGGGGTTTAACGCCGCACTCACCAATGTTTCAGCTATATCACTATATAGAATATATTTACTTTCTTCCAACATCTTTTTTTCGCGAACACCTGGTGACCGATCATCAGTAATCATCTTAAGTAATATTCACCCCAAATTCGCCTTTGACGCCGAATGGACCCTGTTTTGAGAGATAATCGAGACTAGTTATTTACTGTTATTCTCTGGCGATAATGATACATATTTTTCTTACTCTTTCCTGGAAATGTTCGATTAACAATAATGATGTTTGCATTTTCTTTTTCCAAAAACAAACAACTTACCGTTCGTTTCCAGTACGTGGGGAAACTCGTTTCGTACGTGTCTGAAAAAGAAATTGATCAGGTTGAGTTAATATTTATCAGCACATGGGCAATATTGCAGCCAAACTTAATCATTATATTAAAGATAAATAAAATTAGAAATTAAAAACCTGTTGTCGAAGAACAGTAAAACTACGAGAGTATCACAGATATTACGGTAAAACAAGCATGTTATCGTAAAACGATATTATTAAGGAGAACAATACAAGATAAAACAGGCTATAGATCGCCAACAACTAAAGGTAGAACACCATACTAGAGACCATGTGATCATGTTGAATTGTTGGCGTAATCTTTCCGAAGAAAAAGCAAAAACTGAAGCAAAAAACTAAATACACAGTACTCAGAAATATAGCATTACTGAAAGAAATTATTTTCATTTAATTAATCAACGGTTATACCTCTATGTCAATGAGAAAATATGACATCTTTGCCCTAATAAATGACAACTTTATAACACGGTAAGCTGAGCGATGTTCATCCATATGCACCAGAGCTGCTCTACAAGATTCAATCGATATTTATATATTTATTTAGGTCACCTTCAACCGCTCACGTCAAGCACGGCTTTACTTTCATAACGTTTTTCAGCGGACCTGACTTAGCTATACGCTTGTGTCTAGTGAAGAAAGGGTAGTATACTGTTATTTGTTAGGGGCACATGTTACTATAGGCCCTCAAATCTTTCAGGATTCGCTTGGTTTTCTCATATTTCTTTTATAAGTTGAACAGACATGGACATGAGAGTATCTATTTCATTTCAAAAGGAGCGGTGGGGTAGCCTAATGGTTAAAGCTCTCGCTCCTCACACTGAACACCCGGGTTCGATTCCCCACATGAGTATAATGTGTGAAGCCCATTTATGGTGCCCCCCGCCGCAGGAATGTTGCTAAAAGCGGCGAAAAACTTTTAAAGACAGCAATTGTGTACTCAATAGACGACAGCTGCAATGATGTTGCTGCGTTATCAATGGCATACTTAGTCTTCAGGGTTAGAGATAACAGGGTTGCCATTGAATTCGTAATAAGAGCAGCAAAGCCTATATGAATAAAAATCTCTGCTTAAAGCAGAGTCGATTGTACGATTCCGATTGTCATGAGCATATGTCAATGAATCATTTTGAAATAGTGATAACATAAGGTACCAGCGATAATAAATGAATACCCTAGCCCAAGGGCCCCCGTCTCAAACACATGACACTCAAAGAAGAAACACATGCAAAGGCAAGGCAACTCTGACATGTTTGGCATTAAATATAACAAAGACTGGAGTTACTGGAATAAGGCATTTAAAGTCATCCCTCTTGACATACTTTCTGTTGGATCTCTTCTGAATCACTTTGAATCTCTTTATGCATATTGTATAATTTATGTAAGGGTGAGTGAGTGAATGAGTATAGTTTTACGCCACTTTTAGCAATATCCAAGCAATATCGCGGCGGGGGAACCAAACATTGGCTTCACACATTGTACAAATGTGGGGAATCGAACCCGGTGCTTCAGCGTGACAAAGCGAACCCTTTGACCACGAGGCTACCCCGCCGCCCCAATTTAGGTAAGGTAAATGACCATTTACCCATCTTTGAACGAAAGAAATGAAGAGGAAGAAGGTTTTAACCGGATCCATGAGAATGCCTTCTTCTTGCTTAAATGTTTCATCTCCAAACTTCACATCGAAGTTGTTTATACGAAACACGGTCATTTTAAATAATGTTTTCTCAGTAAACCTACAGCATTTGATTTTATGTTTTTGACAAAAGCCCTATAAATCAAGAAATGTGATAATTTGACGTGTGGAGCAGTGTTGTATAAAGGAATGTTTTGTGTTCTTTGCAACATATTGTTTTTAGAATAAGTCCACATGAATATATTTTCTGAAGCACTTAAATGAGTATGTTAAGCTCTGAGATATAGATTTAGTGGTCTGAGCAATATCTTTTAATCCATGCATTAGTATATATTCATATTTGTGAATACAGTTTATCAGCAGTTACATATACGTAATCGATAGTAACGTACACATATCAACCATCAGCCGGTTTTTATATTGTATTGTCAAAATAGTGCTATTAGTTTTAATTTTCCACATTAGTTTTAGTTGTAATTGTGATATTCTAGTTGTTTTACTGTCCTTCGTTGACAGGTTTTTATAATATACATCTATTCCATTTCAATGTCACATATGTTCTCGTCACGATACGGCTGAAATATTGCCGATGTGACGTTAAACAATAACTCACTCACTCACTCAAAACTATCATGTGGTCTGGCGAAATTTGAATGGTGCAATGAACATCGTTTGTCATGACCTCGTTTATAAGGACACCTCTGGATGATTATTTATTGGAGTGAGTGAGTGAGTGAGTTGAGTTTATGCCGCACTCAGCTAGATGGCCGCGGTCTGTAAATATTCGAGTCTGGACCAGACAGTCCAGTGATCAGCATCAAAAGCATCGACCTACAAATTGGGATACGATGACATGTGTTAACCAAGTCAGCGAGCCTGACCACCCGATCCCGTTAGTCGCCTCTTACGGCAAGCATAGGTTACTGAGGGCCAACTCTAACACGGATCATTTAAATGAGGATGGTCAACTCTGAAGTGTAAATTTAGTGGTCTGAACAATACTTCTTAGTCATGTTTTTGCTGCGATTTCTTTCATCCTTTTCACAAGAATAATTTCGGGTCAAGGACAATGTTGACAGTTTTCTATAATGATGATGCAAATTATAGTTTATAGTGACACTTTAAACCAGATAAACTGATGCAGCATTCGAATGATTAAAAAATGCTAAATTCAATAAATTCATAAAATTTATTACAATATCGGCGAATTAGAGATATCCAGATGAGTATCTCACGCGAAACTTCATAACTCGTGTCCCATCGTGAAATGTCCATGGTGACACAGGTGTTCGCTATAATAGTGTAGTGGGCCATAGCAACAGTGGGCCACCACATGAGTATCTTTGTATGTAGGACTCCATAATGTCCATTTGTGTCTGGTTTACTTGCTTCACGCTGAACACAGCAATATTCCAACTATACGTGACCTGGTCTGCAGATAATCGAGTTTGGTTCAGGCAATCCAGTTCTGCACAATAAGCGATGGTCTCCGCAATTCAGATACTGTAATATCAACCAAATCAGTGAGCTTGACCATCCTATCCCTTCAGATGAGTTGGTTGTCAAATGTCATCATATTCCAATTGCGTAGATCGATCGTTAAAATATGGTACTTTTTTATCCCTGCCTCTCATTCGGCATTAATGGGTACAGCAAGGACTGGTCGGCTCGGAGTCAGTATAATGTGTCTGAGAGGGGTACTCATGCTTAACTGCGGCATGGTATCTCAGTGAGCTGGCACTATAAAAGCAGCTTAAGTCTGGGCTAGTACAAGCAGCCACACATACACATACACACGCATGCACGTCGTCATATGAGCGAAAGATTCTCAAGTACGACGTTAAACCCATGTCACCTCACCTCACCTTTAATACAGACATTCGGCACTTTGTTGCAAAGAGGACTGGATCTCGCTGTCTCCGGAGAGTACTTGACGAACGCGACCTGTATTCAGTCGTGCCCTTAATATTCTGAAGTACGATTTTAAACCCCATTTCACCTCACCTCACCACTGTCATAGGTTTGAGTCTGTACTCTTTAGGCGGTGCGGCAGTCATGGCCACAAGAAAAAGAGAAGACCAAATAATGCCATTGATTCTGGGGATTGGCTGTCCCTCAATCAACACATACTGGGACCTTTTGGGTAACCTTTGTGCTGATGGATGTGCTATCAAACAGCAAACAGCCAAACTGACTGATGACAGAGTATAGGTGTTGATGTTGCTTTGACATATCTGGCCAAATCAGAAACCGATGCCACTAAACCAGGATTTCCTTGGATTAATAATTATTCTACCATGACTTCAGTAAACACTGGATTGTCATTGGTTAATTAAAGTCATTCAGAGGTATATAATCACGTTATACAGGTCTCTGATTTTCCGTGCGCAATTATACATGGTTTACGGTAATGCACTATATTTGTGTCTGCCCACCATGGCGGACACCAAACAACCTACCGATGCATCGATAAATTACGGCGATTTTGCTGTCGGAAATTACACATATGTCTTTAAAGATGGATTAAGCGATGACGGGCTCGACTCACTACTTGCGTAAATCACAGCAATAGGTGTTTATACATACAAAAGTACTTCGAAAGCATAGAAACAAATATTCAGTCGAACAAGATCAAAACATCGTCTGCTTCCGAATAAAGAAAGAGTTCCAACTGAAACTGTTCGTAAAATTGTCATGGTAGAATGGAGATAAACCTACCGTGTTGGAAAATCAGAGGTATATAACGAAATTATAATAGCTCTAATGTTTTCATTTGAAACCTCACGCTACGCGTTCGGTTTTAAATGAAAGTTAGAACTATCATAATTTCGTTATATACCTCTGATTTTCCCTCACAGTATGTTTATCTCCTAATCAAACCACCGAATTGTTGTTTTAAACTTAATTAACATTATCTAATAACATCAGTTTTCCTAAATGTCCAAAAACAGACCAAATTTGAATAACTGACAACAGACAAACAATTCCCATACGAAGTTATTCAGGTGTACTTTTTAAACTGAAGCTATTGTGAACGCTCATCGTCTCTCCATCAACTCGTTGATCATATAATCACAGGTGAATTTTCTATGGCTGACTATAAGAATATTTTCCAGTAGCTTAACTTTAGACAATAATATTAAACCTTTTATAAGTTGGGATCTCAATTTCAAGATTATTGCGGATATTGTGGAAGCATATGCAAATTAATAGGCCCAAGGAGAAGACAAGCCTGTTGGGTGTCTTTCGGGGTGGATTAGTTGGTGTGTAATGCTGTAGTTGGACGTATGTGCAAACTGAACAAGAAGAAATAGATTTGGAATAGACTCATTCTGAACCAAACAGGTGTCCTGTATGATCTTGCCGAGATGTATGAAACGTTTGTCGTTTTTCCTACTGATAAGGTATCACATGACACAGCCACTATACGTAAGTATCACTGGGTTGTTTGATCTAAGAACTACCTGTTAGTGACACATCATTTGCCAGTGACTAGTAAAAATCTAGTCCGGCCAGTAAATCTCCACAGTCACTGGCCCGACTGGCTAGTGAATTTTCATAGGGTGATTTTGTAAATATACCACTCCTCTCCGACTTGTTAAGTTAGGATACACTTTTAAAAGATTATGGCCTGATAAAAAAAAATGTTCATAATATTAGCGGTTTAATGACGAAACCCGTGTCCTGCCGACAATATCTAATTGTCATTTATTTTTGCAATATGTTGCTTGTTTTCTAAATTCAAATTTCGGGCTAGTGAATTATTTTGTGGGCTAGTAACTTTTAGGTATAGCTAGCCCGACTGGCTAGCAAGATTTGGAAACACACACTGTTTCGCGCATTGGTGCCACATATAACACAAGAATGTTAACTATGCGAAATCAGACTCCAGTAGTGGTGGTCCGATTAATTGAAATAATCGAAGATTGGTCGTAGTGACTAAACGACAAAGCAATCGATCATAATTTCTCATAATCGAACACAACCAATTTTGGAACACTTGTTTTCATTAACAATATTTTTCACAAGGTTGGTTACTGTTACATTTTGTAAGCACTACAAGCTCGTTTCAAGTCATGACTGAATTTATCTTAAAGGCTCCAAGAAATTTATGTTCCTAACATGCTAGTCATCCTTTAAAGATGTGAAATTTTGCCAAAAAGCCCCCAAAGAACTACATTGTTCTTTTCCTTATTTTTATGTGCATTAACAAATTTCATAAATGACGCTAACCAATTATTTTCGATGATTGATCGGTTGTAATGAACCAATCATCAATTATGAGATTTTAACCAATCCCAACACTAGACTCCAGTGCAAGTACCCCATGATCCTTCTTACAATGAGTGAGAATGGTTCTAGGAATATTCCAGGAATATCACGGTCGGGGGCGTACATAGAACCCATCAGGGGAATCGAACCCGGCAAACGTTTTAACCACTAGGCAACCCCACCACCCGCTCAATACATTGAAAGAATGACTGTATTTCACAACATTTCATGTACAATCTTTTATTTTACAAGATTTTATATAGCGTTATACTATTCCGTTTGATGAAACATTCATGGCCCAAGTGGGTCGTTCAGAGAAAGTCTAGGGAAACATTTTTCAGATAAAAGTGAAGTGGGAATATAAAAACAAATAAATGTATGTCGCTTTATTGACATTTCTTGGCTCACGTTGCTATTATCATGGCAAATATATGAATATTTATCACTTGTGTAGCAGGATGAGGCATACATCCTTTGCGGATCAATGACAATCAGTGAAGAGAAGACAGCTGTTGCACCTGACAGATATCTACAACACCACAGACTATGTCTCTTGAAAGCCATGGCAATACACCATGTACATTAAATTTAAATAATCCGTGCATTAGTGTATATAGATATTTGTGAATACAGTTTATCAGCAGTTACATATACGTAATCGATACTCGTATATCAACCATATCAGTTACGAGGCAGCCTCGTACATCAGCATGTAGTCAACATTCAAACGTATCATGTGGTCTGGCAAAGACTGAATGTTGCAATGAACATCGTTTGTCATGACCTCGTTTATACGAACACCTCTGGGTGATTATTGATTGAAGTGAGTGACTGAGTTCAGTTTTATGCTGGACTCAGCAATATTCCAGCTATGTGGCGGCGGTCTGTAAATAATCAAGTCTGGACCAGACAATCCAGTGATCAGCATCATGAACATTGGAAACCGATGGCATGTGTCAACCAAGTCAGCAAGCCTGACCACCCGATCCCATTAGTCGCCTCTTACGACAAGCATGGGTTGCTGAAGACCAATTCTACCCCGGATCTTCACGGGTCCTTATTGATTGGAACGTGTATATACAATTGAAAAGGTAGTAATGAGTGAGTGAGTTTACATTTAACGTAAAAATTGTTTCCGCCATATAGTGACGACCAAGTATACATGTCCATAATTACGCAATTACACTCAAGAGCCAGTTTTCATATATACATTTTAACATCACAATATTATCTGTTTAAATTAAGAACATGAGTTGTAACAATATTATTTACAATTTATTAATCGGTAATAACAATACGATTTACTACAACACGGGCCGAAAGCGAAGAGAGGGAGTAATAAGGACCAGTAATCTGATAATCTTAAAAGGTGTCAGACCAATATTAATCCGCCTGTATTAACTAACAAGGATTCATGATATTACGGATAGTGAGGGAGTTCGTGTTTACGCTGTTCTTAGGGCGGCGGGGTATCCAAAGTTGTTAGATCATTGTCTATACAATGACCATAGAAGTCAAAGAAGTGAAACCTACAACTGATTTAGAATTACAATATTGTTAAAAGTATATATACCATCACTCTTACCACAGCAAAGCAAATAACCACAATATCTGTTACCATAATTGTCTATTACCAAATACCTCTTGCATTTCTAATGCATCCCCTGAATTGCCAGGAGCCATTGGTGCACAATCCAAGATTCGCTCTGATTATCACCCATGCTTGCTCACCCAAGTACGCACACACCACGTGTATAAAATATGTTGACAAACAACATACATGTTGTGTTCCACTATGTTGACAACAACATGCATGATGTGTTCTACTATGTTGACATATTGACAAACAACAAACATGGTGTGTTCTACCATGTTGACAAACAACATACATGTTGTGTTCTACTATGTTGACAAACAACATACATGTTGTGTTCTACTATGTTCACAAACAACATACATGCTGTGTTCTACTATGTTCACAAACAGCATACACGTTGAGTCCTACTATGTTGACAACAACATACATGTTGTGTTCTACTATGTTGACAACATACATGTTATGTTCCACTATGTTGACAAACAACATACATGTTGTGTTCTACTATGTTGACAACACATACATTTGTGTTCTACTATGTTCACATGTTGACAAACAATATACATGTGTTCTACTATGTTGACAAACAACATACATGTTGTGTTCTACTATGTTGACAAACAACATACATGCTGTGTTCTACTATGTTGATAACAACATACATGTTGTGTTCTACTATGTTGACAACAACATACATTTTGTGTTCTACTATGTTGACATGTTGACAAACACAACATACATGTGTTCTACTATGTTGACATACAACATACATGTTGTGTTCTACTATGTTGACCATGCCATTGACCAAGTGACTCAACTACTTTTATGCGTTCTACTATCTTGACAACCACAAACATGTTGTGTTCTATGTTGACACCAACATACATGTTGTGTTCTACTGTGTTGACCACGCCATTGGCCAACTGACTCAGCTACTTCCATGTGCTCTACTATCTTGACAACCACAAACATGTTGTGTTCTATGTTGAAACCAACATACATGTTGTGTTCTACTGTCTTGACACCAACATACATGTTGTGTTCTACTGTGTTGACCACGTCATTGACCAATTGACTCTGCTACTTTTATGTGTTCTACTATCGTGACAACAATATAATGTTGTATTCTACTATGTTGACAAATAACATACATGTTGTGTTCTACTATGTTGACATGTTGACAAACAACATACACGTTGTTTTCTACTATGTTGACAAACAACATACACGCTGTGTTCTACTATGTTGACAAAAAAACATAGATGCTGTGTTCTATTATGTTGACAACAACATACATGTTGTGTTCTACTATGTTGACATGTTGACAAACAACATACATGTGCTCTACTATGTTGACAAACAACATACATGTTGTGTTCTACTATGTTTACACCAAAATATATGTTGTGTTCTGCTATGTTTACTATGCCATTGACCAACTGACTCAGCTACTTTCATGTGCTCTACTATCGTTGACAATACCCGATAACCACACTGACAACGCGATTGCCTACGTTAGCAATGTCAAGTAACGGCCTGACAATGCAACACTGATTGTGTAGTCTGCTACTATATCAACATCCAGTAACACAACGTTTTCTGCAACGTTGTCAACGCCCACCAACCATCTGACACAAACCAGACATTTTCTGCAACGCTGACACCGCCCACGAACCAACTGACGCAAAAGAACGTTTTCTACGACGTTGACAACGCTCCTTAACCATTTTACACAACATTTCGTTTTCTGCAATTCAGATAAAACAACTAAGGAACTGATGAAACACTGTCTAGGTTTTTCTTCTTCACAAACAACACCCACTAACCAACTGACGAGAGAGGGGAAGAGAGACACAGAGAGGAGGCGAGAGAGGAGGGAAGGGAGACAGATCGACACAGAGAGCAGGAGGGGAGCGAGAGAAGAAAGAGAGAAGAGAGAGAGAGAGGGGGAGATGAGGGACTGAGAAAGTGAGAGAAGATCGCGAGAGGGAGGAGAGAGAAAGAGAGAGGTGGGGTTAAGGGTGTAATGTTAACGTGTTCAGAACCTGAAGTTATATATATCAAACAGTATACCTTTTGTTCTACAGTTGAGCGGCGCCTGTTCGGACACGTCCTCCGGGAAACTGATCCTGCAGTCTACTGTATCCTGCCTTCTCGTGGCCAGCAGTCTCAGCCCTCCTCAACACCTTCAACTGAAGGAGTATAAGCTATGTTCACAGCTGTCATTAAACATGACAATAAAACCTTATATAGACTGTTAGCAAGCGCAGGAAATCTAGGTTACAACATCTGCTACAACACGTGACCTTCTTCATGGATAATTTTGTCAGCTGCAATTCGTTTTCCTTTGATATGCAAATGGGGTCCTTTCTGGCTTTGGAAAACCTGATTAATAAAAGGCATATTTTTCAGCTTTTTCTGATTAATGCCGCTCTAAAAGTGCATGGGAGAGTGGGCATACTTTGACGTGGTAATGGAGGAAATTTTGAGATATGTATATCAGGACAATATAGCCGACGAAATGAACACATAATGGTTGTAAGTGAGAGGATTAGTGATGCAGCTGGTGTTTACACCTGAGTAGTGAGTGATTTTAGTTTTACGCCGCTTCTAGCAATATTCCAGCAATATCACGGCGGGGGACACCAGAAATAGACTTCACACATTGTACCCATGTGGGGAATCGAGCCCGGGTCTTCGACGTGACGAGCGAACGCTTTAACACATTGACTGGTTATTTCAGTCATTGTACACATTGCCTGATTGTAGACATTGACTGTAACATTTTTCACCGAAAGGTTATGTTCCTTATTATAGAGGAGATGACAGCCATTAATTCCTCACCCACACACATCCTTATATATGAAAAATGGAAAAAATAGAAAGGCACGCTATTTGTAAGAGAGGAAAGTAAAAATGAAACAACACGTTTGTTTGTTTGTTTGTTGTTTAACGCTCCACTCACCAATATTCCAGCTTTATGGCAGCGGTCGGTAAATAGTCTAGTTTGGACCAGATAATACAGTGATCACCATCATGAGCATCGATCTATGCAATTGGGATACGATGACATGTGTCAATCAAGTCAGCTGGCCTGACCACCCGATCCCGTTAGTCGCCTCTTACAAGTATGGGTTATTGAAGATCAATATTCTAACCTGGATCTTCACGAGTGTCCAAACTACCTAGAATCCTTGCAAAGATATACGTTCCTGTGTCCAGCATATACGGCACAAAATGTTATCTTTGATTGTATTTGTTATAAGTCGATTGTAGGACAAAAATGACCACAACGGCTTTCAGTATGCGAATTTGCAATGCGACATCGTAAATCCTTGTACACATTACCTTCCTTCTACCGCTGTGGATACAATGGTACTGCTTAATGTTTAAACTTTGTTTGGTAGGGCGCCTATTGCGACTGTGGGACAAACTTCCGTTCTGGTGTTTCCTAAACAAGATAATTGCAATGCGTTAAGTGTGATTTAAAGGCTAGACTTTAACAAATGTTAAATGTCATTGTCAGGAGGTTGTTATGTTTGACATTAAAACGTTCATTGGACGCAGGACAAGTCCAACTTGTCACTTGAAACTAAAATCAACCACTCAAGACAATTAATAGTTCATATCCTTGACATATGAGAGAGAAGAACTATATTCGGTGTTCCTAAGGCGGACATACTGTTTTCCATAACCCGTGACAAGTTTTGTTTTAAGTCTAAAATCCTTTAAGTTTACTTCGATTTAATAAAGTATACATCCATGGTAAGAAAGGCCCGCCTCCGTGGTGCAGTGGTTAGAGCGTTGCACTATAAACCAAGTTTAAGTCTAGGCGAGTTCAAGCAGCTATACATACACACGCATGCACATCGTCATATGAGCGAAATATTGACGTTAAATCCCATTTCACCTCACCTTAGTGGGAAAGAGACTGGGGAGTTCATGAAGTTTGTGATTTGTAGCCATCTTTCGATCCGTAGCCTCAATACAGTAAGACTCAGTTACATGGTGGCAGGCTGTAAATAATCGAGTCTGGAACAGACCATCCAGTGATCAACAGCATGAGCATCGATCTACTCAACTGGGACTCGATGACATGTGTCAATCAAGTCAGCAACTCTGACCACCCGATTCCGTTAGTCGCCTCTCATGGTTTGCTGACTGCCAATTCAAACCCGGATCTTTACGGTTACACAGGGTGAGCTGAGTTTGTAGATTTATCTCAATATGGGGTTTTCTTGAAAAGGTATGCATTTGCTTTGTGTGTTGAGCCCTTTACCTCATTTAATGCGTAACTGTGTGCAAATCGATATATTAGCGTAAATATATAAGTACATTGTCTGTGTACTCGTCATGCTAACCTATTTACTACCCGTGAAGGTCCGGGTTAGAATACACATCTCCAGCGACCAACGGGATCGGGTGGTCAGGCTCGCTGACTTGGTTGACACATGTCATCGGTTCCCAATTGCGCAGATCGATGCTTATGCTGTTGATCAATGCTATATAGCTGGTATATTGCGTGAGTAACGTGATATCTTGTCTGTACGACGTGATTGGGTCAGTTCATTTTGACGAACCCATACACCACTACAGACTACCTAATGCGCCATATGGATTCACTTGTGTCTCTTGAGTACAACACAAATGATCAAACAAGCAAATTTACATCAAGTTCCAAATCTAAATCTTATCTTAGAGTAAATATACCTGTACGTAATGCGATTTATGTATATACACATGCATAAAATATGCATACACATGTGAATAAATGCATGCAAAACTGCATAGCCTACGGGTTCAGAAGTATGTTCACAGACGAGTGTGACAGCATGTTTCGTCAAATAACAGGCGAGATGATAAGGTAAAAATTTCCACATTTTTACAAATATTACCAGTGCTTGTATGTACATATATGTATCCATTGACTTCCTTGTTGATTATATCTTTGTAAAACATTTAGACAAAAAGTAGGCACCGACTCAACTGTTTGATATTTAGATCGATGCATAAAGATTCGGCGTCGCACATAGTCTCCCAAAGGCTCCATGACTAAAAGGCTGATTTCACACTTCAATGGTTAACTGTACTTCATGCTGAGCAATATTCAATCAGCTCAAGCTTTAGTTAGTTCTGTTCCAGACCTACTGATGGTACAATCGAGCATGTTCTTTTTACTAAGATTTCAAAGAGCGTTGTACGACTCTTGCTCAGAAGTTGTTCGATCAAGGTAACAACATTCCGCGTTAAATAAACACAAATGGTTCGAGCGTCGGCTTTTTTACGCTGAAGACCTGATTCAATTCCCTACATGGGTACTATGTGTGCAGCCCATTTCTGGTGTCCCCCGCCGTGATATTGCTGGAATATTGGCATACTCACTCACTCACAATATAGTCAGAATTGTCCCTTGACTCGTTGCTATTCACAAGCACATCAAAATGATAGACATCAATATTTGTAGGGTAGTGAAAGGTCTCAGGTGCTTGAGTACAATGAAATCAACTGCTTTTGTGGACAGACACATTAACGAAAGTATATGTACCTAACTACTTATATAAAGACAGATATATTTTAGGAAAGCAGAATACATCCATTGGATTGATATTTTAGTGTAAAGTAATGTATTTGTTATTGTGTAGACATTAATTCTCCAGTAATTATAACACATAAATATACAATTCAATTAGTCATTTTCCCTGACGTACATTCAGCACAGACATCATTTCACTGTTCATCGTGTGAAGCTTTTGCGAAGCATTATATAATTCTGAATAGGTATTGACTAGTGGTGATCCGATTGATTGAACTAATCAAAGATTGGTCGCAATGACTAAACGACCAAGCAATCGATCATGTTTTTTCATAATCGAACACAAACATTTTTGGAACAAGCTCGTTCCAAGTCATGACTGAATTTATCTTAAAGACTCCAGTGAATTTATGTTCCTAACGTACTAGTCATCCTTTAAAGATGTCAGATTTGCAAAATGCATTTTGTGCAATTTGCAAAATAAACCAGAGAGAACTAAAGATTTTGTTTTTATTTTTTGTGCATATCCAAACACAACGAGGAAAAACTGATCAATGACGCTAACCATTTTTTTTCGATGATTGATCGATGTAATGAACCAATCATCAATTATGAGGTTTAAACCAATTCCCAACACTAGTATTTACTGACATAAAGTGCTTTAAAGTTCTTTTTCTTCAGTTATTTCAGTTAACAACCAGACTGAGTGAAGAACATTGTTTTTTATACATGTAATCCGATGAACATACTAATGTTGCCAAATTTGTTAAGCTTTGGGAGAATGGAGGAATGGACATGTCTTTAGGTTGGGGATGTAATGTATATTTTAAAAGGCGTCTGACTTTGTGTGCTGGCGATTAGGTGCCTGACTCTGAGGGTGTAGGTTCGAATCCCGGATGGGACTAAACCCCAAAAGTACTAGAATCTGTACTTTACTAAGAAAGTGTAATCCCAAATATAACATATGTTATATATTTTTCCGGCAACGGCCTTAAACAGCGATCGAGCAATAAAGATAAACACATATACCAAATAATCGATATATATTTATATATCTGCTCACGCCACACCTGGGATAAGTACACCCTGTGGAGTTTAATGAATACCTTGTACAGGTATGATCGATTCTTTTCTCAACACTGCTGGTGTTTATGGTATGTTTAATGTCGATCCGGTATCCTACTGCACTCTTTCTCTGGACAGAAGTTAAATTGTTGTGTGATAAAAAGTGTTCATTTTGACACTTTTGCGTCACTTGGGTTATAATTTGTTGGCAGAGTGTTCATTAGAAGAAACCGTGTGCCTTACGAAGACCAATTAACACAGTCTTTATGTACGTGTCACATATTGATGCATATTAGCTGGGGTAGCCTAATGGGTAAAACGTTCGCTCGTCACGGAGAAGACCCGGGTTCGATTCCCAACATTGGTACAATATGTGAAGCCCATTTCTGGTGTCCCGCGCCGTGATATTGTTGGAGTATTGCTAAAAACGGCGGAAAACTAAACTCACTCACTCACATAATAGCTAATAATACTACTCCTCACTCCTCCTTATGCGGTGGTTGAATGTAGATGTATTCCACTATTGATGTTCTTGACAGTTGTTTTGCTCGTTGTTTAATGCCGCCCCAGCAATATTCGAGCTATATGATGGTGGTCTGTAAATAATCGAAGCTGGACTATGACAGTCAATTGAAAGATTACTTGAGTGTCGATCTACGCTTTTGGGATGACATGTGTCAACCAAATCAGCGAGCCTGACCACGCGATCCGGTAAGTCGTGTGTCACGACAAGCATGGGTTACTGAAGACCAATTCTAACCAGGATTTTCTTGTGTCGTTGGATCCTTACTACATGCGAATAAACATTATTAATAGATATACGTGGAACATAAAATCTGGTACACTTACAGAATACCGGATACATACCAACCATATTGTTAAATGACACGTCACCCTAACCCTAACTCTATCCCTAACCCTAAACCTTACCCTAACCCGAACCCTAAACCTTACCCTAAATCCTAAACCTAAACCTTACCCTAACTCGAACCCTAAACCTTAATTACCCTAACTCTATACCTTGCCCTAATCCTAATCCTAAACCTTACCCTAACCCTAGGGGTTAGGAAGGAATCCGGTATTCTTTAATCTTACTTAAAATCCTGCCATCAAGTAAAATGGTGAAAGTGGGGTGGTGAATGTGTGATATTATCCCAATATGGACAATATCTCCCAATGCACATTACCCTAATGCACATTTCCCAACGTAGTCAATACCCCATACCTTAAAAGACACTATAAAATGTGTCTTTATTGTGTTTTTGTTTATTTGAATGACATGTATCATATCTTTCATTTATAATATTTGTTGGCTTTTCAGAGTTGCTTTTCTTTACGTACCTATGATCGTAGGTTCCATCCGGTTCGGTTCATTATATTTCTAGGTTAGTCATGATCAACAACGAAGCACATAAGTAAAACTTCTAGAATATAAAATAAATATAAATAAGATATTAATTAAAAACAAGCATGTTATCATAAGAAAGATAAACTGAAAGTAGAACCGTGTCGTTTTCTCACTGAATAGCTACCGTCGTTACACATCACTTAAGAAGCGTTGATAGATGTTAGCTGCAAAGCTTGAATCTGAGAGTAATGATTGGCACAAGTATTTATCTCCATCTAGGTTTTATCCTTCAACAATATAGTTCAGTTATTTGCCAAACAATAACATCCTTATTTATAATAATTGTAATGCAGCATTGGCTAAAGATCGCTTTAATGCGTGCTCCAAGAATTAATCTTTTATATTAATTCTTACCTTCCTGGCAATGTTATATTTGGACAATAGTTCAGGTATTGGACACGGGTCAAGAAGGATATGTTTGTACAAACAGGCAATGTGTTGGAATTGATGGAATATTATATTCTCGTGTTCTTGACGCTTTTGTTTGTTTGTTTAACTCAGCAGTATCCCGACTATAGGGCATATGTCTGTAAATAATCGAGTCTAGAAAAGACAATTTAGTGATCAACGGTACGAGCATCGATCTAATCAAAATAGTTATCCACGTTGGACGTATTTACGGCGAACTCAATATCCTTCATGTTTTGTGATTCCTCAAGTTTTAGAACAGTTACTATTTATTGTGTTGTACAAAACATTTAAGCTAAATATCATTAAATTTGACCTTACAAATATGTACAACTTGGTTTTAGAAAAGTCTGGCAGGTATTAAGTTGTTGGACACAATGACTAATCACTCGCCTTGTTTGATCAACAAGAGACTGCAGTAATTAATGGGTGAGTGAGTTAACATTTAACATCGCATCGGCATTATTTCAGCCATAAAGCCATGAAAACAAGTTTACACATATACAGTCTGCATAAGTCCCCAGTATGGTGGTCTACCTTTGGTTGCTGGAGATCTATATCCTATTTTTATAATGTTATGAGTAGTGATATTTCGTGAGTAGATACGACTTTTCACATTATATATCTGGTCATTTTACTGTCCTTTGACAGATTTGATTGACATGTACTCTGATTAATGTCTTGTAAATGTATTCTATTTTTACAGTCACATATGAAATATTTCCGAAGTGACTTCACATTTTAACTATCTCACTCTTTATAAATACAAATTTATATTTAAAAACTTTTTCTATATTGCAATATTATTTAAAATTTAACACACGGGTTATAAGCTAACGGCAAACAAAGTTGGGCCTCCTCTCGGGATCGCGTCGACGTCCAGTACCTCAGCTTCCTGCATGATACCGAAGCAGGAATTACGTCATCACTGTAGGTTCTGATGGTTGCATTCAATGCTAGCGACTAATTTTGGGTTGCCTCATCATTTATAATAGGAATTATGTGTCACATATAAGAACGTTATTTTTTCGGTAATTTATCCTTCTTGTGAGTGAGTGAGTTTAGTTTTACGCCGCACTCAGCTATATTCCATCTATATGGCGGCGGTCTGTAAATAATCGAGTCTGGACCAGGCAATCCAGTGATCAACAGCATGAGCATCGATCTGACACTTGGGAACCGATGACCTGTGTCAACCAAGTCAGCGAGCCTGACCACCCGAATAGACAAGCATGGGTTACTGAAGGCCAATATTCTAACCCGGACCTTCACGGGTCTCATCCTTCTGGACAATGGATATACTTTGGAGCCGTACCAATTTACACCTGTCAGAAGGTTAGACAAAATCAGTGGTATAGACTACCAGTTGACTTCCATTTTTTTGTGGATTAGGTCCTAGAGTCTGTGCGTTCGAATCCCGGATGGGACGCAACCCATTAAAAGTATCTGTACTTTACTGACAATCTGTACTTTACTGCGAAAGTGTAATCCGAAATATAACATGTGTTACTCCTGGACAATACCCGGACATCTCAGTTGCTAAAACCATCACAGCAAATAAGGGAAAAAGCTATATACACATACATGATGATACAGACTAATATACTTCAAGTAGTTGAGAAACATATGAACGTGTAGTACCTAGCATGAAACATAAAGACAAAATTACTGCTCTGAATAATAACATACTGTCACTAACTTTTTACGTTTTCCACGAGTGGCGGTTTCAGTTCTGGGAATAAACTATTTTTTTTGTAAATCATATTTGCAGTGTAAACAGTAGTTATGATTCTATGAACCTTTGACATTTCTTTGACATTTACTTTAACACTTACTAATGACAGTGTACGACTTGCATGTAGCGATACAATGTATTTATCAAAGGACAGGATAAGTGTTATTGCACATGTACATGAGGCCATAGGCCCATAGTACAGCTGTATTAATAGAAAAATATTCTTTGTTGATTCTGATTTTGATGGATGTTTGACACAGATGTGCATTTAGGCTGGTCTCACACTCTTTAGTTTTGAAAATTATGTGATTTCATATTTTAAAGTGTTTCATTTCCACGGTAACAGAGTCTCTTATAGAACGGTAACTAAATGGTTTCAATTAATCGGCCTTGTGCGTATCAGAGTCTTAGGTTGTGGACTGACGGCTTTTATACAATTACAAATTCACAGAGGAATGTTTGGGCTGATGAGTTGACAACTTGAAATGTGGGAGAGAGGACGTTGTGGTATAATCGAGCTGTCAGGAAGGAAAGGTTTTAGTGTAGTGTGTGTAGATTTGGATGTCAATGTCACGACCAGGGCAGATGTATATTGTCCATTATTAAGCAATTACCACTCGTTATTTGACGATAGTTCATAAACTGGAGGTCAGGCCTGACAAGCGTAAACAGGCTCATGTCCGGTACAGAAAATGACATTTGGTAGTGTGACAATTGTGTGACAGTTGTAGTCAGTGTGACCTTCTCTTGTATCATGTCATGTCAAACACCCGCAGCGTCTTAAGGTCTTTGGACTAGGGATTTGTCAAGTCCGGCTTACAACTCTCCTTTAAAAAGAATTGTACCAACTTCTTGTCTGACCCAAAAGCTGTATACCAATAACAATTCTCATTTGATGTACAATCATTTGATTTTAATGATGGTGAGAGAAAGGTGGACACAGGAATGTATATCTTTGCAGGGGTGTTTAAGCAGTTTTGGGACCCGTCAAGATCCGGTTTAGAATTGGTCTTCGGTAACACATGCTTGTCGTAAGAGTCGACTAACGGGACTGGGTGGTCAGGCTCGCTGATTTGGTTGAAACATGCTATCGTATTCCCATTGCGAAGATCGATGCTTATGCTGTTGATCACTGGATTGTCTACTGCTGATTTGATTATTTACCGACCGAAGTCATATAGCTGGAATATTGCTGTTAAACATAAAACAATAAAAAAGCACAAATGAACAAAGTTTTGAATCCAGTACAAAGGTGACTAGACATGTATTCAGGTTTTACAGTTATGGAATATTTAAAAAAAGAAACAATGTATTCATATACACTTCAGATTTTGAAATTTTCCTACCATAAAGTAAAAGGTGGTGACTTAACTAAAACACTGTTGGACATTATATAGATATAGACATGACATAGATATTAACATAACAAAACAAAACAAAACAAAAATACTTCAAGTTTAAACCTGCTTCAACCGAAACGTCATATATATGCTCAGATGCACTGGAATGGGGAGTGTAATTAATTGTACACATTTAACAGTGATTTAAAATAATTATCATAACAGACATCAAACTCTTTTGTGTAAACGATTACTGTAATTTACAGCGGCCATGAACAGCAGGCGTGTTATAAAGATAAACACGTACACCAGATAATCGATAGACATTTAAATATCAGTGGCGGCACACCTGGGATATGTACACCCTGTGGGGTCGTTATGTTTAACTCGTGTTCGATTGATCGATTTTGTTTGTGTTTACTGTGTGACTAACGTAAATCGGTGCCATGTTAAACAGTCTCCATTGTATGATAAATGGATGGGTTGGTGACGAAAATGCAAATGTATTGAATATATAACAAATAGAATCGTTGGTCTTATCGACCTAGTCATCACTGGATATCTGTATATCATACATGACTTTGCCTACAGAGATCCACTCTCTCTATGTGATATCATATTCAGGAGAGATCGGCTAAACCCTTAAGTTCAACCAGTAAATGGAATCAATAAAGGTTCTAAAAACCTTTTATCAAACATGACGAAAACGAAATAAACCGCATACATTCTGTTGATTTAGAAGTTGTGTTTTGTTTGTTTGTTTGTTTGTTGTTTAACGCCGCACTCAGCAATATCCCAGCCTGCATAGAATTACTGACATTCAAATATGACGGTCATGCCAAAGTCAAATCAAGGCTGATCAGTATTCCTGACTAAGATCATTTATGTTCACTATATCGAAATCTATGACAAGCATGTGAGTATTGTCTTTTCACTGACATTTGTGCAGTCAATTCTCTAAGCCCGACACTTACAGTGAATAGTTGGCACGTTATCAATGAGATACTTTATAAATACGTTCAACAACTGAAAATATTGTGCATGTACAAGTGAAACACAAGGTGCCACAATCGATCTTTATTGACTCCAAAACAAAACACAAAACAGATATATTATAGATAATACATGCGTCTTAGTGGCTATTTCTTAACAGGATCTGTGAAATATTTGTGAATCTAGACCGGCATTTCAATTCTTTTGTACATTTAGGTGTCAAAATGGGTATTGATAATATAGTTTGGGAATATATAATAACCTGGTTGGGAGAAGGGCTTCACATCTACAGATGTAATGAAACTCATCTCCCATTACATTTTGGTTGCAAAGTTCATAAACGATCTTCAATCGCAATGCCCTGACACCGGCCAGTCTCTATGGGTAAGTTATGGTTTGAAGTGCGGAATCTTAGAATAGGTTATAGTAAGTATTGTACAAATTGTATTGATTTTTTAAACGTTTATAAAGATTCAATGTTTTCTCTCCACTTTTGGCAGAACTGATCTGACAGAATTTCCCCGCTCTCGAGACTAGCCAGGGAGTAGAACAAAGCGAGGGACCGACAAATATTTCACTTAGTCCGATACTGTTAGCATAATTTGAATAAAGCGTATCCAGGGATAACCATTTAGACACTGTTGATGATTGGTCAAAATACAGTTATACACGATTTGTGACAGTTTTAAGTTTTCGATACAGGGGTAAGTAAGTTTATGCCAAAATGATAACATTTGTACAGTGGAAAAGCTGTATTGCTGCATAACCAGAAACTAGCAAGTATGTACAGCAAGCATCAACACTTCGCGCAATCACAACAATAACACGTGCACACAACTATCTTCTAACGTCATGGAAATGAACTATTTTAAATAGTTTTCATTTCAGCATTTGATAACATGTAAGTTACTCTCTATTTCAATATTTAACTGCTATAAGGAAACTTCATATATCATAAAATTATTGTACACTTTCCATTACCTAGCGAATCTTTTTAAAAGTGGGTAAATGGCGACACAAGAATTCATGACGATTTATTCATCCTGCGAAATACGGTCAGCTTACCGTGGTAAGAGAATATGAAACTGAAACAAAATAATACACCAAATGCTGATATGCACATACATTATCGTAAATAATCTACAAGTTAGTATGCTTGTCAATAAACACAGGTAAATAACCATGCATAGAGGAGAAAGCATTTTAGGTCTAGCCAATGGTATTTTTTTAAAAAACCACGTTTGCCTGCACGATTTTCCCTTTATAATCCTCCCTAGGATATGTAGTGCCAAAGTAGCTTTTAATCATAAATAATCACACACTAATGATACATATCGCTGCATGTCACGTGTATGTGAACGTGAACACAAATCGTAAATTCCAGGCAGTTTTGGCCAACGTTGGCAAGCTTTAACATCCTCTATCCTTGTTTCAACATTATTTCCCTTAAAACGACAAATACACTCATTGTCATGGGGTCTTGGACAGTTGGGGAGTTGTGCATTTCCATGCAAGTCGTGTTCAGAACAAAAACATCTTAACCATTCGCATCCCGTCAAGTTGCGTTGGGTTTAGATTGTTAAAGGTCGACATGCAACCAAACAATCAAACATAATTAAAACACAATTATCACTTATTCATGACATATAATATACATTGCTGGTTATGGAAAAACATACAAACAAAATTATAAGCGTACAATCGCAAATCAAAAGTGCAATATTTTGTACTTGGGTTTACTTCCCAAGAAACGAAGCAGCCGGGATACCGAACCCAGTCAGAGCTGGTGGGTGTGCACTCAAGTGTAACGGCTGGTTCATTTGCAGATGCCCTCACAGACATCATAACATGTCATGTGTACAAGTATCACACCTGCCTGTCTGTGTAATTTTCATAATGTTACAGAGACCGGGCCATAAATCAATGCGTTTTGTTTATGGTGTATAGCTTGATAGGTGTTAAGTTCAAATTGCATGTGGTCAGTGATTGAAATTGTGTATTGAAAATTGTCATTAGCAGACGGGCAGGCAGACACATAGGTGTCAATAAAACAGACATTGAGTTTTGTCTGTGACAACGACATATCTATATCACAGTTAGAAATTCTGTCGACACTAAATAATGACATAGCTTTTAAGTATCGAACTGAGAAAGTGACTCGGTAACAAGAACGTGTGGTGAAATAGACAAATGAAATTATATAAACAGTTAAATCGGTAATCTACTGTAATAACATAAAAAGCTCGCGCCTGTGAAATAGGACAACCCGCTTCCAAGCTCCGCGAACCTATTTCACTGCGCATGTGCTATGAGCGCAGCCCAGCTGTTGAAACCACTTCAATTCCCCCAAGCGCTGGGGAAAAAGCTGGTGAATCGTTTGTACTACGATTTCGCGCAGTTTTTTTCATCGCGTTATTTTTCAACTTTATAAGTTGAATTTGCATTTTTGACGATTTGTTTCGGTAAGTCCATACCGAAACGTATCAGAATCTGCAAAGTTGTGTTTTACGTTGCATGTGACCTATCAAGTGTCGTTATGTTTGTACATCCGTGGCATTGTAATACATATGCTGAATGCAAAACTGAAACAACGGTCATCTAAAAACAGACATATATATTGTTTTTGATGTAACAATGTCAAGTTAGACCTATGACAACAGTTGCTAAAAACACTACCTGTCAAGTTGCGTTGGGTTTAGATTGTTAAATTGTCGTTAAGGTTTTACATCTGTGGAATCTTAATACATATGCTGAAAGCAAAACTGAGACAAAGATCTTCTAGGAACAGACATATACAGTGTTTGATATATCAATGTCAAGTTAGACCTATGATAACGGTTGCTAATACACTATCCGTCAATAGTTGCGTTGGGTTTAGATTGTTAAAGTGACGTTATGCTTTTACATCCATAGCATCGTTATACATATGCTGAATACAAAACTGACACAACGGTCTTTAAAGTATACAATTATAGATATAACAATATCAAGTTAGACCAATGACAACGGTTGCTTTCACACTGCAGAGAGACTGCAAAGGAATCGTGCCCAATCAGCCCCCAAAAAAGAGAATTTCATAATGTATCCCTTTTGGGACGAATGATTCTCCACATCCAGTTAAGAATAAAATGAACTTTCGCTTTGTGTTAGCTCACTGAATTAACCGTCATAGAGAGAAACTTTATAGGCGGCGTGGTACTTTCAGTCTCATTATTGTTTTAATGGAACAGGTGGTAGGCTTGGAGTTCAGCTGACAATACGAAGTTGTGGCTTTGGCAACGGTTGCTAATAAACACACGACAGAAGGAACAGCAAAGGAACATTATTAATCAGCTAAGTACCAAGACTTATCTGTGCTCTCTACTGACCTGTGATGCCTGAACCTCACACAATGAAGACTTTGCAAGTGAGCTGAATGGTTTATTAGACACAACGGTTACGTATAAAGGAGTCCACTAAAATGTGCTCAGAACGTCAGTTTTATGGCTATCTGACTGGTGTTCAGTAAAAATAAATGTATATTGTGTACACTTGACATTTAGCAGCTTACACTCACTCAATTATCGATATTTGCACGGAATAGCATGCCATCAAAACAAGAAATATTTTACTTCAGCTTTCTCAAATAGAAAATTTCAGAGATGTTTACAATACGAGGATGTTTTTTGTCAGAGAATGTAAGAGCAAGTCAATGACAACTAACATATCGTTTGAGTCCTTTATGCAAACAAGGATGCTGAAAGACATCACACTTTATGTAACCATTGTTACAACGGACAAGTTCAGGATGAATTTCATATTTTACTACAATGTCCAGAATATACTGATTTGAAAATAAAAAAATTAATATTTCTCGATGGCAAATATGTATGTAAATCCCAAACGATAAATTTGTTCAATTCGCAATATAGATGTACCGTTAAAGCAATAGCCAAATTTATGAAATGTATATTCTCCATTGAATATTTCTTTTCTATTTTCTTACCACGTGACAGAAAAAATGTTGTAACAACAATTATAAAATGGGCCAGTTGGCCAATATTACTGAATAAAATCTGTCTGTCTGTCTGATATTACATTTGAAAAATGGTTAAAATATGGTTACATGGAAATTTTTTTTTTTTTAATTGCTGTGGTGGTGGCCATATTGAAAATCAAAATGGTGGGATCAAGGTTGTGAGACTTACCAGTGACCTCTTAAGACATTGGAAATGAGATGAGGTGAGGTGAAATTGGGTTTTACGTCGTGCTTGAGAATATTTCGCTCATATGACGACGTGCATGCGTGTGTATGTGTATGTGTGGCTGCTTGTACTAGCCCAGACTTAAGCTGGTTTTATAGTGCTAGCCCACTGAGATACCATACCACAGTGAAGCATGAATACCCCACTCAGACACATTATACTGACTCCGAGCCGACCAGTCCTTGTTGTACCCATTAATGCCGAGCGCCAGACAGGGACCAACAATAACCATGTTTTAACGTCTTTTGGTATGACGCGTTCGGGGATTGAACCCGCGACCTTCCGCTCTCCGGGCGGACGCTCTAACCACTACACCACGGAGGCGGTCTACATTAGAAATGAATTTGTGAGAGAGGTCTACCATTGGGGCATAGTCTAAGTGCAAAGCCTGTTTCAGGTAAACCTTTACAATATTGCGAACAAATACATGCATCGAGCACCAATATCATCAACACATTTGACCAATTTTAACACTTTGAAAAACAATGGCTGTACTGTGTCCTTATTAGCTTAGCATTTTAGATATAGCAGTAGTATTGACCAACTGAAAATCAAACTCAAACCTATTTCGACTCAAGCCATACTTGGCCTGTGGCCGTGAACACAAGATACATATTTTGTTTGGCGTAATGAACATAATTATAATTACGATGCATAATTATTTGTACAAAATACTGTTCAGAAGTCGAGGTTAAACCATAAATATTTACCTAAATAGTTGTTACATACTTGACTAGAGCTATTTGTCAACCAGTATTATCTGATGTAAATAAGTGAATAAATCCGAATACTGATGGCTTAACCTAAAGATGTTTTTTCATATACATTTCATATCGGAAAGAAAGGACAGGTCAGTCGTGATATCTGATGCTTGCAGTTTAAGTTCTTTCACTCCGGAGCAAAAGGTTTTACAAATGCAAATGAGTACAGTGTGAAAGCTATTTCTGAGAGTCTTGTACTGATATTTCATGAATATTGCTGAACGTATTGTCAACCAATTAGTTTACACTGTTTGCATGATAACATATGGATAACATACTGAAGTAAGTGAGTTTAGTTTTACACCGCACTCAGCAATATTCCAGCTATATGGCAGCGGTCTGTAAATAATCGAATGTGGACCAGACAATCCAGTGAACAACAGCATGAACATCGATCTACGCAATTGGGATACGATGACATGTGTCAACCAAGTCAGCGAGCCTGACCACCCAATCCTGTAAGTCGCCTCTTACGACAAGCATGTGTTTGCTGCAGGCTAATTCTAACCCGGATCTTCACGGGTCGACCTGCAGGATGTTTAGGAGGGAGGAAAAAACTTCAACAGAAATTTCTTTCAAAGTGTTTCCATCCTGTAGCATTTTGGGAAGATGCGGGTGATGGGGAAACAAGTTCGCATGTGCTTGTTGCCGACTTGTAGTTGAATCCGATACAGGTGTTATTTTGGGTGCAATCATTTGCACACTGAGGCATAGCCGCAGCTGATGAAACGTCCGTTGGGAAGCGTTGGTTGATGTTAGCTGAAAACCGTGAACCTGAAATGAAGGTTTGATTTATCACCACCATTGTTTATCCTTGAGTGAGTGAGTGAGTTTGGTTTTGCGCCGCTTTTAGCAATATTCCAGCAATATCACGCTGGGGGACACCAGAAATGGGCTTCTTTCATTGCACCCATGTGGGGAATCGAACCCGGGCCTTCCACGTGATGAGCGGACGCTTTAACCATTAGGCTACCCTACCACCCCTGTTTATCCTTGAACAAGTTAGTAGTTTTTGGTGAAACAATCAACTGGTTGTTACTTATATACAATCGATTCATGTTCCTCAACCAGTTCTGGGGGCGACGGGGTAGTCTAGTGGTTAAAGCCTTCGATCGTCACGCCGAGGAGCCGGGTTTGATTCCCGACATCGGCACAATGTGTGAAGCCCATTTCTGGTGTCCCCTATATTGCTGGTATATTTCTAAAAGCGATAAAACCATACTCAGTCACTCAACCAGCTTCTAAACGCCTCATAAGACTGCATGAATATTGTTCAATTATTCCTCCTTGGTAATATGGTGCACTTCACTCAATATAAGATATAAAATTCTCGCGGTAATCATGTTTTCTGCCTAAATCGCCGATGCGCGACACTTTCCGGTTGTTTACATCACCGACTGGTAACTAGGAAGTGGACCAAGTCTGTGAGTGATCAAAATCTTGCAGTGTCACTAATATTGGGGAGATTATACCAACTTGGACATATCATTACTTTTTCCCACCCTTTCCGGCAGGATTTTTCTTACATACACCCAATAACGTTAATTCCTGGTAAAACCGCGAGAATGGGAGAAGTCTCGTTTCGTCAATGGCGGATGGCATTGTTTATCACCGGGCTCACGAGTGGTAATTCACCTGATGGATCTAGCAGCTGATAGATGTAGATGATAGAAGAGAAGACCCTTCATTTAAAAACAACAAGCATTCATACGATAAGAATTGTTTGTGTTATTTTTTCAGCCGATATCCGTAAGTACCGGGAGAATAGGAAACGCCTTCCTACGTCCGGAGGCTAAGCTCCATCTAAATGTGTCTCTTTGAATTGTTTGCACCTCTTATTCATATATTTGGAGGGGCGGTTCGGTAGCCTAGTGTTAAAGTGTTTGCTCGTCACTCCGAAGTCCCGGGTTCCATTCCCCCATATCAATACTATGTGTGAAGCCCATTTTTGGTATCTCCCTTCGTGATATTGCTGGAATATTGCTAAAAACGGCCTAACACCATACTTACTCATTCACTCAGTTAATCGAACTTGACTAATCAGTGTGATGCTGTCTGATGTTTATGTTCTCATAGTGACTGAGTTAAGATTTAAAGTCACTTCGACAATTTTTCAGCCATATCGTTACTAAAACAAATTCTAAATTCATGATCAATAAACATAATTAATAACACCCTGTCAACGAAGGACAGTAAATTGACTAGATTATCACAAAATGGGTTAAAACTAGCTAGCATATATCTTTAAATGTAGACAACTATTTTGGACAATACATTGTAAAAATGAGCTATCGATAGCCAACAACTGAACGTAGATCACCATACTAGGGGCCATGGGGACATTGGTTTTGCTACCTGCATGGACCCTAGCTGGATTTACACCATCCCTTCAGCCATTGGCGTTTATGCTGAGATTTAGCCATACATCAAAATGACAAAAAAAACTCCGATTAAAAACCTGGTAGACTTAAATTTACTTGAAATGTTTTGAGACTTACGTACCCTCACAGGAAGACAATATTTTTACGCTACGTCGACCCCCTTCGAAGGTACAGCCACTCACAAATTCAGTTTCTAATTTAAATCACCAATGCTAAAAATGCATTTTTCTACAAAAGATATGAATCAAAATTCATCTATCAGTTCTATTTCTTTGAAAAATTGGATAATAAAATGATAATTAACATTACTAAACAGATCCCTTACAGATTTTACATTGAAATATGTATCCCTTATGATGGAAAATACAACGCAATCATATGTTCTCATAGCGTTTAGGTGAAAGAAGTACTCTCCTTTGCACGTGTTTATGATGGATCACATCGTGTTTCTACAATGTGTTAGGCATTCTCCAATAGTATCATCACAATGTGTAGTGATCCATCAACATATGCTCATGTGGTCGAGTGAGTGAGTTGGGTTTACGCTGCTTTTAGCAATATTCCGGCAATATCAGGGCGGGGGACACCAGAAATGGGCGTCACACATTGTACCCATGTGGGGAGCCGACACTGTGTCTTCAGCGTGACGAGCGAACGCCTTAAGACACTAACATTGTATATTTGTTGCCAACTTGTGACTTGTAAATAAAAATACTTTTCAAAATATTCAAAGCACCACTTTCTTTTGTACGTCAGTTTAGTAAAGAGATCTTATTATAACGGACATGGTTCTCTTCGAGTTACACACCTCTATAACATGGAGTTATGGCTCAAGTATATGCTTGACTGGGAAGTCACCGGTAAATGGGTTTCAAACATTGTACCCATGTGAAGAATCGAAACCGGGTTTTCGGCGTGACGAGCGAACGCTTTAAGTACTAGAAAACAATACCGCCTCCTCAAATATATGTACAAGAGGTGCAAGCAACATTTACATGGAGATTAGCAGTTATTGTAGATCCTGTGTGAAAATGAACTGGAATGATAGTTCATTATCATCAGGGGATGTTGACGTTAACGTGAGTGTTTTATAACGCTGCTTTGAACAACATGTATATCAGTTTCTTAAGGGCTAAAATCAAATGTGACACAGGTCGTTAACGTTTACACAGAGACATGGTGTTGAAAGGCAAAGGTTCTGGAGCAGTGCAAATATATGGATTTTTACGACGGTGAATCTACCAGCCTGTATTCAAACTTATGTGAACATTGTCAATTCTACCTGGGACACACGGCTTTCTCCAGTATACCACTGAGCCAATAAACATGTACATAGATGATAACCATTTAACCTAAACATTTGAAAGTTTCAACCAAATGTTTCATGTTATTTTTGACAGTGAGTGAGTGAGTAAAAAGTTTAAGTCACGTCGGTATGTCTCAGCCATATTGTGACTGTAACATGGATCAGAGTATATAATGATCCGTTGACATTCCTGTAGGAGACATTGTTTTTGTTGTTGAGAGGTGACAAGTGGCGCTGGTAGTTTTCTGATTTGTCGATCCAGGTAGTCCCATATATAAGTGTTCTATCGAATTCATATCGGGAGGACATGCTGGCCATGGCAAACCAACGATGATAGTGTTATGCAGAAAGTCGTTTGTCAGTCTTGGTGTATGAGGCCGAGCGTTAGATATCGTGTTGGTAGACAATACATCGTAGTTGTTGCTGGATAAATGGCAACAGAACTGGTCGCAAAATTTCATCCCTGTATCTTCGAGTATTCAGCTTGCCATGAACAATAGTCTCTTTTTGAGATCGCCGCAGGTCCATCCCCACGCCATCACGCTACCGGCTCCAAACGGTCGGACTTGCTGAAAGCAATTAGGCGCTAAACGTTCAATGGTTTATTCTTACGAAGATCACAATAGTCACATAGAGCAAAATACAAATGTACAGATTTGTTTATGGGAGCATACGTAGACCGGGTTTCACATAGTTGCTTATTTTTAACGGTAGGGCTTTATGCATACGAGACATTGGGCTTATAAATTTATACTACTATAAATTTACCTAAATTTACACACATTTATTACTGTACAGACAAAACCTACTCTCGTAGGTGAACATCACACGTCGCCAATCAGGCATCTGCCACCGTCGAGCTCGCCTGGCCCATGTCAATCGACGACGTCGGTTTTGAAGAGTCAGATGCTCTTCGCGGTAGGGTCGACGTGCTCGAATACCATGTTCTCTTATTCGCCGGTACGACTGATGCGGTGTCCTAGTGACGTCGCTGCCGTTGACGTCGCCGTTACAAAATTATTTCTCAGATGAATTGTCCGGTTGTGGCGATCATCACCGGACGTTGTCACGCGTGGTCGACCACTCCTAGGCCTGTCTCAGTATCGATCGATTAGTCTCAAAAGTGGCATATTTTTGTGTTCTTTTTACTACTGTGTTGCTCACGTGTCGCATTGGCTGTTTCATACCGTCGGTATGTTTTATACCGTGGGCGCGGTGGGCGAGCTGGCTAAGGTGCCAGGCTAGTGATCCAGCGAGCTTGAGGTGTCGGGATCGAGCCCATCTGTGACCGGGTGTAAAGACCCCGGAGTCAACTTTGTGTGCAGACTCTTTCAGTGTTGGCACAACCCCTAGTGCACAGTACACATCCCTGTGCACTTAAAAGAACCCACGAATCCGTTGGTATATGACCACATGGTGGCCACATAAATACGTGCAAACACCTAGTTGCGGGTACAGCAACGTGCAGTGAACTTTGACAAAGTACTGTGACTATGTGTACCAGTCCACCCAGCTGTGAATGGGTACCTCGTTAGGATGAGAAGGCCACAATAACTCGGTGCGCCTAGTGGCTGCAAGAGTTGTAAGATTCCCAGGGAGTTGAGATTGATAACACCATGTGCCGTTGAGACTGACAACCAATGATCGAGGGAAAAAATACCAGCGCCCTGAGCAAGCACTAGTTGCCTGGATATGTGCGCTATATAAATATCATATAATAATATAATAATATGCACGTGTATTTCGTGTTACTTCAGAAAAAGGTCGGTTTGAATTTTTTGCGACGTGTAGGCGATTCGTTAACTTGTTTCGCCGTGTGTTCCCGAAAAAGATGGGTCTGTACATGTATGACATGGCTCAGTATGGTTTTATCACTGCATTTTCATTTTTGTGAATTTGTATGTAATATTTTCTTTTGATCAACAGGTTATATAATTCATAACCAGTTTCTAACCTTAAAATAGCACTACTCATAACGATACATTATTAAAATGGGTTATTGTTCTCCAGCAATCAAAGGGAGGCCACTACACTAGGGATGACAGTGTTATAATTGTACAATAGCTCAAGCCAGTGATCAACAGCAAGAACATCGGTCTATCCGATTGGGATACGATGAGTTAACCAAGACAACGAAGCACCACTTTCTGTTGTACGTCACCCGATCCCGTTGCGACAACTGACTGACTGACTGAGTTTGGTTTTACGCCGCTTTTAGCAATATTCGGCGGGGGGGGGGCACCAGAAATGGGCTTCACACATTGTGCCCATGTGGGGATTCGAACCCGGGTCTTTGGCGTGACGAGCCAACGCTTTAACCACTAGGCTACCCCACCGCCCCCGTTGCGACAAGCATGGTGATACTTATGATACAGTCTTACCCGGATCTTCACAATTTTCTTGCAGATAAGACAAAGCGAGCGTAGTGTAATTCTACCTTGATAAAATGCACGGATATCACTTTGGAAAAATTACGACACAAAAGTTGAGCAGGTACATGCACATACATGATAACCATTTAGCCTGAAAGACCTGCACTTCACACACTGTGAACTGGTTGTCTTCACCGGGAATGCCTGCATCGCCATCCAGCCTCAGAAATCTTCCACGAACGGGTTTGATGCAGGACAAAGTGACCGTTGCTCCTCTTGCAACAGGCCCAGCGTGGTAGTAGCATGTCTTGGGAGCCTGTCCTGGGTATGTAACCGGGTTGTTGGAATAGAGGTTGACTGCAAAGTTACGGAGTCTCTCATCTGCAGAAGAAAGTATAGCAATTGGATCCACCAAATAGAGTATGAGTGAGTGAGTTACAATTTATAGTCACATCGGCAATATTTCAGCCATATTGTGACTATGAAAGTTTTAAATTAACAATAAACGCAATAAAATCATATTAACACCTCTTGACTAAGGACGGTAAGATAACTAGATTATCACAGTGAATTAAAACTAGCCAGTAACTTTTAAAATTACACAAATAGTACAGACAATACAATATAAAAACAGGCTGGTAATCACCAGCAACTGAAGGTAGATCACCATGCTAGGGGCCATGGGGAGTACTTTTGCTCCCTGCATGGAACCTAGCTGGATTTACACCATCCCTTCAGCCAAAGGTAAATGGAGTCAAATGTAGCCATAAATTAAAAACACACATATGCTACGGTTAAAAAAGAGTGGAGAGATTAAATTGACTTTGAATGTTTTGGGACTTACGTATCCTCTCAGGAGGACAATAATTTTACAATGCTTTAACGCCCCTTAAGGATACAGCAACTATCCAGATAGCAAAGGTGTGTTGGGCCAATGTTGGTATATGGTTGGTTGGTTGGCCAACAGTTTGACAACATTGGCCAAACGTTATCTTAATGACTTAAAAGTAACCATGGCTTTTGACACGTTGGTCCAACAGTGGGCCAACATTTGAAAAGCTCTGCCTATTTTCCCTGATCTTACACCTATTTCACAAAGTTGGGCCACCGTTGGCCCAACATTGTGAATAAAAGAGTGAGCACGCGGCCATTTTTAGCCATGTTTTAATGAACGTTGACATAATTACACAGTCAAAAAGAAAGAATCCGTTTCCCTGTCTTTCAACTATGATGCAGTGAATTTTACAGCGTTGTTTTCTCCAAATTGAATGCCAAACTTGTCATCATTGATAGCTTTACCTGATATTCAAAGAGCAGACGACACTACATTTCTGGAGGCTTTCAACTGGTAAATATGTATTGTTATTTCTGTGTATATATTGCGAATATATTGTGAAATAATTGGTTTAAATCATCATTTAGGCTAAAGAAACTGACACATACTGTATTGAAAGGCAATTGATTGAGTAGATAAAAGATTTAATTGACTCTTTTCTTTAGGTAGCCTGTTTTAACCACTTTGATAAATCTCATTTCATTTTAAATTATTTAAATTTATTGTGTTTACTTTATTAACATTATGTGTTTGTCAGTTACACTCCTGTTTCCATATAAAACTCTCTCTATTATTCATCTTTACAACCAATAGTTGCTAAACATCATCATATCATATATACCGGTATGTGTCACAGTTGTAGAAGTTGCACGTCATATTTAAATAAATAAATAAAACATTGTTTGAACAGCAGTATAGAAGTTGGTGAGTCAAAAATGAAACATACAACTCTATGGATGACAACTTCTTGTTTATTGTATAGAGCGACGTTTCGATGCAGATTCTTACACCGTTATTAAGCTAAAAGTGACTACAACCAAATGATGAGAAGTATATATACATGTACATAGTATGTTTTGTAAAATAAACATAATTGGGAACAACAAATGGATCTAGTGATGAAACCAATTAACAAGGAAGGGAGGGGGGAGGGGTGTTAGGTTGTAACAACCTGATAGGGGGATTTGATAGAGTCTTTACTTTGATTAATTCTTCATATCCCAATGGTATGTAGTATCCTTGGTCTCTATTGATCAAAGGTTTGTGGCGGCTGATTTCGATGGCTTCCAAAAGTTTTCTTTTTGTGAAGTCCTGATTCTTGGTGGATAAGATTTCGAATTTGTCAAACCAGCCCCCTAAAACTAACTTTGGCGTCATCTCAACCCTGATCAAGCACACTAAGAAAATTTGCTCCAGCAGCCATGACCTAGAACATGAGCGGAACCACCTACAACATGTCTTCACGAGCCTCAACCAGTAACCCACAAACTCATAGTCTGTTTGATTTCATTTGAGACCAATGAATTGCTCACTAACACAAAATCTAGTAATTGCAACAAAACCAAATTTTGCAGTCACATGAAAACGACAGACCAATGAAGAACTAATCAAACTATAGACTCTATCAAAGCACCCTATCAGCTTGTTGTTACAACTGAATCTCCCCTTGTTTATTGGCTTCATCACCATTCCATTTGTTGTTCTTAGTCCCCATCTGGCCTTTCCAATAATGTACCAGTTGATATTCAATTACATGTTGTTAATGTCAATCTGCTGATTGTCAAAACATACTACGCATATATACTTCTAATCATTTGGTTTTAGCTTGATAACAGTGTAAGAATCTAATCCGAACGTCACTCTGCGCAATAAACAAGAAGTTCTCAATCATTACGTTGTACGTTTCAAATAAAACATAAGGTCAAATACTATGTCCTTTTACGATAGTTCTCATGTCTAAAATTATGATATCTGACAGTTTCATGACATTTTTCGGGGTTTTCTTCAGGAGCACTTCGAAAAACCTGTCAGCGGCGACAGCCAAAAGACCTAAGACAAGAATATTTTCAAGGAATACAATAATGTTCAAATAACAATGAAAAAAAAAGAATTAAATAGTTCACTTGATTAACTTGTTGTGTTGTTAAATATGTTTCTGATTGCAGAGGTCAGGAAAGAGCTAAATGTTGAAATACAGTTGTGCAAACATAAGGCCAACTTAATCACATCGTTGGGCCATGTTTTAGTACAAAGATCAAGAAAGAGCTAAATGTTGTAACACAGTGGTGCCAACATAAGGCCAACAAAATCACTACGTTGGGCCAACTATGGGCCATGGTTTTGTGTGAATTTTCATTGGTTGGCCCAACAACGAGCCAACATGATGGGCCACGGTGGAGCCGATGAGCATATCCAAGTAGGCCCATCGTCAGTTTGACAGCCATGGGCCAACCAAACCGGTGATTATGGGCCAACTATGGGCCAACATATCAATGCTATCTGGGTAACAATATCAGTTACTTATTTAAACTTCGATTATAAAAATTCATCTATCTACAAAGCATATTTCTCAGAATTTATCAATCAATTCAATTTCGTGTAAAAATTCAATAATTAAATGATAATTAACATTATAAAAAAGATCCTTCAATGTTTTGACATTGAAATATTTAATCCTTGTGATGGAAAAATCTATACAGTGAAGCAGGAAATAGAGCATAAGGTGATAAATGACACGAAGACATTGTCATTGATATCCCCCGTGCCCCTTATCTCCAAGGTGAAAACATAACACATTGTTCGTGCGTGCGTGAGGGCGTGCGTGTACGTTGCACCCATTTGGGGAATCAAGCAACGTCGTATTGTGTTCGTATTTGTGTTTATTTGGCGCACACACCAATGTCCCTCATCCCTCGTGTCTGGACCAGATATTCCTGTGATTCATATCATAATCATCGATCCGCGCAATGAGGATACAATGACAACACCAACCAAGTGAGCCTGACTCTCGCATTCTGTTACTCCCCTTTTCCGACAAGCATGGGTTGCTAATTTTGTATTTGATTTTTTCTGCTTAAAGATCCGTGAGCATATTTAGATGGTACCATTTAGATATGACACATTCTAAGACGCCGACACTTTCAGCATTACGTCACATTGTTGTACGTCACTAGGACATTCTAATCCGCCCCCTCTTAATCAAACGTATACTTGGTGACAGAAGCCACGAATCATGTCAGTTGTCAAAGTACAGCCTTCTACAGTGAACCCGTGACCATTCGGGTTAGAATGAACCTTCAGTAACCAATGCTTGTCGTAAGAGGCGACTAACGGGATCGGGTGGTCAGGCTCGCTGACTGGGTTGACACATGTCAACGATTCCCAGTTGCGTAGATCGATGCTCATGCTGTTGATTGTCTGGTCCAGACTCGATTATTTACAGACCACCGCCATAGAGCTGGAATATTGCTTAATGCGGGTAAAACTAAACTTACTCACTCACTCACTCACACTAATACAGTGAACTAGCCCGCCGCACCCCCGTTTCTTGGTTTGCAGTTGCTTAACTCGGCTAACATCAGTGGTGGAAACATAACGTTTATCTTTTTCAACGGAAACTACTGTCTCAGATCCACTTACTAATACAGAGCCACATGGCAATGTTCGCTGACTAAGCCTGTGTCCACAGTCTCACAATGCTTCCGTGGACTTTCGCATGACTTGGCTGCTTCATCTGGATGTACTGATCTAAACTTCTTCTTTTTTCACTTTATTTCTCTTTCGCACTGGTACAGTTTTATCCTTCATACACAACACTATTCCAAATACATAGCACAATTAAAAAACAAGCATAAGTGAGATCGAATAGATTATGTAAATAAGTTGTGGTATGATGACCAGAAAGTCGTGAACTTGCTATATTTGCATACAGAGTATGCATTATATTTATGGAGATTGTAACAGTGGTTTAATTTGGATTTGAGACTTTCAAGGGTTGGACGTATATTTGCTAGTTTTCTGGAATATGTATATTCCTTTGTTATGATAAATATCAAGTTCAGAACATCGTTACGTTTTTCATGAAAGCCCAAAAGGACTGTTTTCGGATCCAGGTTTATAGTAGTGTCTGTTTTATCTTCAATCCAATTTAAAAGGTCTTGCCACAGCCTATTTACGTATCTGCATTCAAACATCAAATGAACAATGGTTTCCTTTTCAGCCTTGCAAAACGTACATAGTGGTGATTCTAATATATTATAGTTGTATAGGTCTTTATTGGTCGTGAGAATTCTGTGGACAATACGATATTGAAACCATCTTTCCTTAGTGTTATGAAAAAGCTCTGAATGGTATAAAATGACAGGTATTCCATAAGTCAGGTGGAAAATTGTGATGAAGGTCGTTTTCCCATTGACATTGATATCCTAAACTTGGAATAGATTTAACCTTGTTTAGTAGTGTTGTGTAGAAACTATTGCAGCCTTTCTTGTTTCCATAGAGTATTTTTACATTCGGGGGAATAAAGGGTAAATGTCTTTGCTTTGTCAATATCGTAGCTTCTTGCTTAGAATATTGTTTTATTGAAGATAATATTCCCGCATATTCTAAGAAATTTGTCTCTACTCTATACATCTCTTTAAACTCAGTGAAAGACAGAAAGGATTCGTCATCTTTTAATACGTCATATATAAATTTTACATTTGCTTTTAAGTAGTGTTCATATAGTATAGATTTGTTTCCAATTTTTATATTGTTATTTGCCCAAATATACTGTTTGCAAAAGTCGGATTTCGTGTAAGAATACCGTTCTTGTAAATCAGCCCAAGCTCTCAGAACATCTTTTCAGAAAAAGTTTTTAAGTTTTGGGATGATGTGTGTTTTCAGGTAATTTGAGCCCATTTCTATTGGGTTTGTATTTTTTACCGTGTTATTTAAGATATGGTTGAATTTAGAGTTTGTTGTAAATAACCTTCTTATCCATGATATTATTTTTAGATTTTATAGTTTCTAGTATATCTGGAACTTTCAAGCCGCCTTTTTTATAATTTCTGATTATCAGAGATCTCTTTATTTTGTCTGGTTTGCCTCTCCAAATAAATGCGAAGATCTTTTTCTGGATCATTTGAATTGTATTCATTTTGGGGTTTGGTAGTGAGGAAAATAGATAATTGAGTGTGGGCAATACTAGGTTTTTCAGGATAGTTCTCCTGCCGAATGGTGTGAGATCTCTTAGTGACCAAAGTTTCATTAATTTATCCATTTTCTTTAGTTTATCTTTATAGTTTCTTTCCACCATTTTTGCCTTATTATGTTGAAAGATGATACCTAGCAGTTTGAAAGGTCTTTGCGTCCAGTCCAGATTATAGTCTCTGCAATACTGTGTACTGGAATATTGTTTAGAACCTATCCACACTACTTTAGTTTTATCAATGTTTATTTTAAGACCAGAGAAGGATGCATATTGTTTAAGCACTTCTAATGTTGTTTGAAAAGAACGTTCAGACCCGTCTAAGATTATAGTTGTATCGTCTGCAAACTGTGTTAGCAAATATTCTAAGTCAAACATTTTTATCCCTTTTATTTTGTCATTTTGACGTAACATGTGAGCAAGGATTTCTGCGATAGAGGATCACCTTGTCTACAGCCTCTAGTAATGTGGAAGAAGCCTGATGCAAAACCATTATTGAAACGCTAGAATTTATGTTATTGTAAAATTTGTTAATCCAGTGTTTGATTGATGGTCCAAAATTAAAGAAGTTAAGACATTTCTCAATAAAAGACCATTCCACGGAATCGAAAGCTTTTTCAAAGTCTATCATTATCAATAATCCTGGTATATTCATATAGTCTGTATAGTCCATCATGTCACTGACCAGTCTCGTGCATTCGCCAATGTATCTACCTTTCATGAAGCCTTTTTGATCGTCGCTTATTATTTTCGGGAGTACACGATTTATTCGCGCTGAAATTACAGACGAGGCTAGTTTATACGATATGTTAAAGGTCACATGCAACGTAAAACACAACTTTGCAGATTATGATACCTTTCGGTATGGACTTACCGAAACAAATCATCAAAAATGCAAATTCACCTTTAAAGTTGAAAAATAACGCGATGAAAAAAACCCCGCGAAATCTGACTTTTCGGGGGGAAAACTGGTTTCAACAGCTGGGCTGCGCTCATAGCACGTGCGCAGTGAAATAGGTCCGCGCTACTTGGAAGCGGGCTGTCCGGTGAATACTCGGTGAAGGCTTTGGTGTGAGCTATTTTCCTAATGTTTTGTTGATATTTCACAGGCGCGAGCTTTTTATATGTTATGACAGTAAATAAACTGTTTATATAATTTCATTTGTCTATTTCACCACACGTTCTTCTTACCGAGTCACTTTCTCAGTTCGATACTTAAAAGCAATGTCACTATTTAGCGTTGACAGAATTTCTAACTGTGATATAGATATGTCGTTGTCAGACAAAACTCAATGTCTTGTTTTATTGACACCTGTGTGTCTGCCTGCCTGTCTGCTAATGACAATATTCAATACACAACTGCGATCACTGACCACATGCAATTTGAACTTAACACCAATCAGGCTATACACCATAAACAAAACGCATTGATTTATGGCCCGAGTTCGGTCTCTGTCACATTATGTAATTACACAGACAGGCAGGTGTGATACTTGAACACATGACATGTTATGATGTCTGTTGATTGCAAAATGTTATACACAAAAAATGAGCATGTATTTACAAAACCCAACATCTCTATATACACACACAATGAGCCGTGAGGGCATCTGCAAATGAACCAGCCGTTACACTTGAGTGCACACCCTCCCGCTCTGACTGGGTTCGGTATCCCGGCTGCTTCGTTTCTTGGGAAGTTAACCCAAGTACACAATATTGCACTTTGATTTGCGATTGTACGCTTATAATTTTGTTTATATGTTTTTTCATAACCAGCAATGTATATTATATGTCATGAATAAGTGATAATTGTGTTTTAATTATGTTTGATTTTTTGGTTGCATGTGACCTTTAAAGGTCACATAAACCCTAGGGGTTAAAAATACATAAATCACTAACTGGCATCGTTATAAATGAAACCCCGTCATTAAAACTACTCATTTCGACCTTTAATTGACTTAAATCGACCTTTTTGACAACAGTGCACAATTCTCACCCGCGAACGAAATTTCAACCAATCAGAGCGGCGCGACTCTGTGACGTCATATGAGGAATAGCTTTGAGGGCCGATGCAGAATTCATCTACATTTTAGGGGTAAATTATCTTGTTTACAGTCTTGTATAAACCTGAAATCGTGACAATTGTTGTGGAAAATGAAAGCTATATGTTCTCACAATCTACTGGCATTTAATTTTGTCTCCTGCTTTGCCTAGTTTCCGAGTTACAACTTGTTTTCATAGACGCTTCTGTCACAATTGATTGGTGTCGTTAGGCTCTATTTGTATAATGACTGATCTAAATTGATCCCATTTCTGTGTTTTTTTACCTCGATATTTAATCATGTCATGTAAAAATCTGTTTGTATTCTCAAAACAGTGTCGGCCCATAAGTTTTCACATGCAATACAGCAATTAATACTCCCTTGTTGTAACCCGTGTTAGGTGGTATAAACCTACACATGTTATTTGTCATCATTCACTTGATGGTCAGTTAATGAATTTATAACAGGTATAATTAGTGGTAACACACTTAGATTACCCGACAAAGGTTCCCATTTGGCATTTCTTGTGTCTGGAGTAAATATTCAACATTATAAACATCGATCAAAGGATTAACCGATAACACGCTGATTGATTAATTACTTTTATCTTACACAGCGGATTTGTGAAAAGGTAGTGTTTATGTATGTAGACTTACTAATCTATACTGAATACACTCTGCCGTGTCGGTGTCTGCGTAAAAACAACGTCCTTCTTTCAAAGGATTAACCGGCAATACATTGATTGCCCATTATTGGCTAACTAAATTACTGTTTTTAATGAAAGGCGGACATTATGCAATTCGTTGCCAGGTGTGCTATCTTGGGTGACCAATGAGACTATACACCAATACCTGAAAAGATTTATCACTTTTTCGTATATTAAACTGTTAAAAGACACATCATTTGGAACAGTTTTGTGGATATTGATGGATACATTCCTCAAACAAGGTAATGGCCTGATATTGTTCCTATAACTTTAATCTGTTTTAATTTTAATATTTGCATTTTGTTTTTTATTCATTTGTCGTAGCATTCAACAGAATCATTGTTTTCGCCGTGAAGTGTAATGAGACAGACAACATACACTAGGGTGGGTGTGCGAATTATGATTCACATTGGCAAACTATAAAATGTCTAGATATTACAGTTCTGTTATAAATTCACTATAAGTATCAGCAGATCGTCAGCTTTTTATTTAGTTTCAAAATGCATAAAAGTATGATAATAAACTAATTAGGATTATAAGACCAAATATAAAGACGCACATTGACTAGTATCTACATACTGGTGAGTGGACATTAACCATGTGAATGTAGCAAGAAATGTATCGCGCAGTATTGTCACTTCGACCCCCACCTCGCTTCCGTGGAAGAAATCGTTATGTTATAAGTTGTGTCATGCAAAATCCTTTTGGTTATGATTCCAATACATATTTAACTACGAGTAGAAAGAAGTTTTGATTTGCTAACTTGATGAAAACAAACTATAATCTCATTAATTCTAACAGACTTTACGATTTTCAAAAATGGCGGCGCCCTGTCGGGAACATCCGCCAGTCTGTGGATAAATGCTATTTAGGTTTGTTTTCACCGAGTTACAAAATCAAAACTACTTTCTACTGGTAGTAAAATATGTATTTTATTGATGGCCAATAGGATTTTGCATGACATAGCGTATAACATAACAATTTCTCTCCTGGCAGCGAGGTGGGTGTCAATATAATACTACTTACAATATTATTGTTACTTCGACCACAACCTCACTTCCGAGGAAGAAATCGTTATGTTACAAGTTGTGTTATGGAAAATCTTTATGGTCATCAATCATATACATATTTTACTATCACTAGTAAGTAGTTTTGATTCTTTAACTTCCGTGAAGCGATCTGAACACAAGTAAGATATCGTTTCAGGCTTCCACAACGCTCGCTTCGCACTCACAAACATAACCCATTTAGCACGAACTGCGGGGTCCTGTGGAAATCTGTGCATGGTGACACCATCACCCGACCCCTAGGAGCAATTGACGACAAAGCAACGATTCGGCATGTCGTCGTTCATGTCGAGAAATCAACAAAATGATGAGCGTGCTACACACTTTCTATACAACTAACTGAAAATCGTTCCTCATATGACGTCACTGCAGTGCTCTGGCGACAGAGTTACGTAACCTGTCTGTGGTTTCGTTGGCGGGCGAGAGGGAAGCAGGCGACTTTTTGGCCACTTTTAATCGCTCGGTATTAATTAACCACAAGTTTTTAAAGAATAAATTTGGTGTTCCGCATAAGACTAACCACAAATCTTTCATATGTAATGGTTAAAAGAGTAACAAAAAACAAAGTTTAGTGGTTCTTTAAGGAGTGATATTGGTCTTTAGGTTTATCTTGTTTGGGAATACATGTACATGTTATAAGGCCCTGTTTTGGGCTTACCGAAAGTTCACCTGTTTTGAATGCGTGATTCAACGAGTTAATCAAATATTTGTTAACATCATGCCAAAAGAATTTGTAAAATTCTGCAGTAAATCGAGATGGTCCAGGACTTTTATTGTTTTTCGTATTTTTAATAGATTGAAGGACTTCTTCATACGTAGTTCGCCTTCCAGGCATTGAGATTCTTCTTCAGTTATTTTAGGTATAGTGCAATTTTTAAAAAAGTTCTTCAAGTTCTACTTTTATTTCTTTACTAGTATATAGATTCTGAAAGTAATCTTTGGTATGTTTAATAATATCTTTAGCTTCAAATATAGTTCCATGTGCAGTTTCTAATTTAGCAACGCATTTATTTTGAAAGTTTTGTTTTTCAAGTGACAGGAAGAATTTCGACGGTTTTTTCCTGTTCATACCATTTCGCTTTCGATCTTAGTATAATGCCTTCTGTTTCTGATCTAAACTAGAAATGGCCATTCCTATTGCCCCCAGATTGTACACGATATTTCAAATTCAATTAAAATAAAAAAGAGAATATATACTATCCAATAAAGAAACGCATATGCCTTTTCTATTTTAGAAAATCTATTAATTACCTATTGAGTTCAAACAATCGTCAAAATATGTAACAAAAGTGTTGGATAAAATGATTTTACACAATTGCGCAAGTAAAGGAGGTTCAAGGTCAAATGACTACGCCACGTCTTAAGATAACCAATCTTCTGTTGCCAGGCCTCTGAATGATAGTCTGAGCATGATATCACGGCTTGCAGCTCGTTACAACCAAACAGGTATAACAAATGACCGTCCCCGTACAGGAACACCTCGAGTCACCACTGCAGCCCAAGATCGGTACATCCGGGTGCTACATTTGCATGATCGTACTGCCATGGGTGAGAGCACAGCAGCCAGGGTGCCTGGACTTCGGAGGATATCCGGTCAGAACAGGTTGAGAGAGACTGGACTGAGAGCCAGGAAACACGACGTCGGGACCGTGCTACGTCGTCAACATCGCGCTCAACGTGTCCATTATCTAAAATTATCCACTTGGTTGTATAGACATTACCTTCTTCTAAACTTCTAAACTGATGTAAAAATTCATGCACTAAAGTCTATTTGTGGACGTGTTATACATGTTCGAAAATACAACATTTTCACAACAGATTTCTGGTCTATGCGTTTCCTTTTTGGGATAGTCTATTTAATTAACTCGAACGTAAACCGTTATTAACTCATTAAGCCCGAGAGCCCCATCACTACTCAACACCTGGAAGCCCTCGCTGATTGCCCACTCTCTGTGCCGAGACTAATTAGTGCTAGTCACACCTGGTTTCCCTGGCATGTTTCGGGGATCACAGGAAACTGTCTAGTCTTACAAACAAGTCATGATTGTTTAATTGTGTCGTAAAGATATATGTTTAAAGAAATCAGGTGTGACTACATGTCGTGTATTGCAAACTTTATGTAATTTTATTGCAAGTTTCTCTTGTAGACCTTTTGTCGGCTTGTACATTTATATTTTATCACAATATGCATACACATGTATTCTTTGTATGTAACGGATGAGACACACGTTAACAAATTCTCTCTCTTATATCATTGTGTGAGGTTTAAATTTACAAAACATCTATGACAATGACATACTGTAAAGAAGAATTTACTTTCATACTTTATAATCTTCGACGAAAATAGCGGTTTTGCCGATACATTTCTAGTGTTTACGAATTATTTTAAATAAAGGTACTATAACGCTAGTCTGTGACTAGCACAAAGCACATTCATAGCATTGCACTTTATTTCATACAGATTTAATGCAGAAAACATACGTGACCATACAAACATACATATACAAAATGTATACTACATATTCCTTGCATAGACATAAAACAAAGATTCACGTGATAGGGCGTCATCAAATTTCCCGAGTAGAACGTTCGGTATCTCAACTGTTCAATGTTATGGCTGGTCATATGTTATCTGCGACCAATCGTATCATGAGATACCTGTCACAGAGGAAAGGACAGGTGACGGGGCGTGGGCGAAATTTCTGAAGAGCACGTTTGGTCACTCAGCAGCTTGGATAGAGATTGGTTATTGGCTATATCCTTGACAGTCGATATGCTGGGTTTCGGCTTTATCAACTCAAGCTATCATGTAACAGTTTGTGTATTGTAAACATACACACTGGTAACGATGTATGAAATATACACATAAGACAAATAGGAGTAGATAGTCACTTTGGCGAGTTTATTTGTCCTCGTTTTAGTGTTTTTCAATAAGTAAAACAAAGCGATTGAAATCCAGCCACTGAGTAGAGGTAGTATTTATTTTCATATACATTTTATGCACACAACTAGTACATAAAACATAATGGTTTGCTGTACATGTAAATATAATCTTCACCTTGATACGAATGACTATCCAAACTAGAGTACACGCATTACAGAATTCACGAGGTGACACTATACTGAATTATTATAGTGTATAAACTTGCAATATTTATGAAGGTGGGCGTGCCTATATCTTTACTGAATGCAAACGAGGTTCATAAGATTACAGATGTGCATGCATCTATGAACATCACAGAGAGGGGCGTGACTCCATTAAGCGAGATGTCCAATGATATAACAACGCATCTGTTTATTTTACACTTGTCACGGGACAAACCTTTCAACAAGGACGTAACTACATATGCATTCTACCGGAGGCTGTTATTTCAAGGTCGAAAGAGGCGTTCAATTATCTCATTACTGTAATCTGCTTGAATGATTATACGCATGTGTATCGATACCGTAACTGATATACTATCCAGCTTTTATTGACGATGGATCAATAGAGACTGAGTTGATTGATACACGTGATAATTGCACCGGATTTGATAATTACACAGATCAAATACAAACGTTTTACAGAATGCTCATGTAAATTGCATAGAAAACTGACAATTCAAATCAACATCAAACTTTCAACAGCTTGAACAAAAATGCTTGAAATACCTTTGTATGGCTTACATGTAATAACTTATGATATTACTTCTGTCCATGTGTGACAATGTTTTGAATTACCAACTTACTGTCTTTTGTAACAAACGTACTAAAACATTTCATTATTGTAATAACACTGACATGTATATATGTATTCGATGCAAAGGCGCGACTTATCACTTTATATTCGCTTAGGTAACATTACGAACTTTAGATTATGGAAAACAACTAGTTACAATTCAGTAAACTTCAAATTAGTAAGTTCAATTATGTTTAATCTATTCGAGCTTGGATGTATAATTACTTGTGTTTATACATTATGTTTCAGTATATGAAACATGACAACGTAATGATGCCTAAAAAGTAAATTAAAACTATTCTATTGTGTTTGAATTCTTTGTATGTCCTTGAAATTTCGTATATTGTTTCCTATTTATTAGGTAGTTGAAGGAAATATATTTTTTAGTAACCTCTAGACCATTACATCTAATTCAATCAAGGTGCATACGAAGTATTTTAGTATCCATTCCCAAGGAAGAGTACCAGGCACTTAACTCCGTAAAAACATCATAATCCCCTTTTTCGCCGACATGCGTTCATTTGCTAAACGCTGTACAAGCCTATGATAATGATTAGCAATTGTTATCAAAACACTGTAAATACTTCTTCTGATTGATACTAAAGGTGGGATCTCTCGTAAGAAAAGCTAACATTTGCTCAGTACTGCTAAATTGGTTGAAATAATAGGTACAGTGCGATTTTTAATAGTACAACACACATGTGCGTCTCTCGCTGAATAAGAGGTGCTTTCTGTTGACGACTGTATGTGGCTCTCGCTGTGAGAAGCTGCTAATTACCTGCCCCATAAACACGTCACTCGCTGTGAGGAGCTGATTAATTTGCCCCATATATGCGTCTCTCGGCCTTAATGAGTTAAACTGTTTGTCGTTTGTTTTCTTGGTAACGTGCGTCTTGAGGCAGGTGGCCAGACACATCAATAGAACAGCACGTCAGTTAACCCTGAACGAGGATTGTTAATTTAGGTCACCAACACCGTCGTTTTTCTGTTTGTTTTGTGCCATAGATTAATCGTTTGTAAGCAATACATTTGGAATCTTAGAAAATAAATAAGTTCGCTCTACCCCCATGTGTAGTGTAATGAAGTTACTGTACAGTTTAACCCTGAACTATTATAACGTTAACGTTAACGTTGCTTTTATTATGATAGTTCAGGACAATCTCCTATTTATTACACTATACATGGGGGTGCAACTGTATTTGTTTAATATATACCAGCGTGCATGGTGTATGGTGAATAAACGGTGTCAGCCCGATCTGTCGACAAATGAAAACTAGGATGTTGCTAATCGTCGACAGACCAAAAAAACCGGAGCATCGACATCGCGTGCTCAACATACCGTGACGGTGTTAATTAGTGAAAGAGAATGTTTGCTTAGTGATTTGCAAGTGACCATGTTCGTTTCATGAGTAAATGATTTACGTTAATTATAGAGAATGTCTTTTTAACAATTTGTAAGAGAATTAAGGTTGCAAACAAACTATTATTTTTAAATACGTTATGCGATTGGAAGGATTACCATTTTGGAGTTAACATGCAAAAAAAATACCGGAAAGAAACAGAGAGCTTACAAATTATTTTGTGATTTTGGGAGTAGAAGGATTATTGAAATGCTGTTAAAAACATTTTTTTGATACATTTGGATTCCGTTACTACCAGCTGGGTAGAAGGTCCATGGACTCCATGGAATTATTTTGAAAATGATGGACACGGAACTAACAATAATTTGGAAGGTTGGCACAACAAAATCAACAAGTATGCCATAAAGACACATCCGAATGTGTTTGAGGTTGTGCGAATGCTGCAAAAAGAACAGCCAGCTACTGAAGTTCAGCAGATCCGAGGACAGCAGAGATCCCGTCCGTAGACGTCGCTACCGAATCACCGACGCTAGGATTCGGTCCTTCTTGCCAACAGACTTACTGACTTGAACTACACAGACCATGTGTCAGAGTTGCTTCATCTTGGCTGAACATTACAGATTACTTTAGTGCAGATATAAAGGAGTTTTGGCAAGAGGAAATATCTGGACTCATCTTTTATATATTTATTGCTTATACACATGCAGAAATCACTTATTTCTATAACACACACACACACACAGACACAAATATATATATATATATTGTGTGAGATTTCTGAAATATATATACAAATATGTTATATTGTGTGACATATGATACATACATGTTGTTATATTGACTAAATACATGTAAATATATTGTCTTCTATATATATCACTCTGTTTTAATTGGTTTGTTAATTTCGAGAACACTGGGCGTGAATTCACTCACGTAGAACATCATCTCCCTTTCCCCGGACTGTCGACAAGTAATTTGGACGGAATATTTGTTGTTGTCGACAGTCCGGGTATAAACCGAATAAACAGTGGACATTAGTAAGGTTGATGTCCCCTGGAACACTTACTATCCGTTTGACTCAAAAGCGGACCGATAAATTGCAATCTAACTCGAAAACTAATATTAAACTTATAATACTCAATGAAACGCTGATCATATTCAGACCAACTCTGTGATTTATTTTTGCAGAATTTATGTCCTAAAAATAAAAAAAAACTTGTTTAACAAACTATCATTAAAATATTGACACAGTTCACTATTTGTTACGAGAGACTGCATAATCATTTCTGAGACCGTGATATTACGTTCACCCAAGCTGGAAGGGGCAGTGGGGTAGCCTAGTGGTTAAATCGTTCTCTCGTCACGCCGTTCGATTCCCCACAAGGGTACAATGTGTGAAGCCCATTTCTAGCGTCCCCCGCCGTGATATTGCTGGAATATTGCTAAAATGAAACTCATTTGCAGCTAACGCTTTAACCACTAGGCTACCCCACCGCCCCAAAGCATAGAAGTTGAATAACAAGACAATAAACTCACAACAATCGCAATCCCCTCTGTTTGTTATCTTGACTGCCCCGATTGTGTAGTATCCTTCGAGGTCGACTTGCCACCATGGATGCAAATCTCCGAGTGCAACAGAAAAACAAGAGTCACCAGGGTGCCAGTCAGGATCAGCGTTACCGTCAACAGCCCGAGCTGGCGAATTCCGGAGGGAACTTGCAGCAGTTGGTTTTTGCAATGCAAGGTTTTCATCTCCTAGAAAATATATATTTTTAAATAAAACATTTGATATTAGATGTAGATAATTTTCAACAGTGGACATTAGTGAGATATTGACGTAAGAAAAGATCAAACGGTTCTTTACAACATCGATAATGGGATTGTCTGGTCCTAACTCCATTATTTCCTTTTTTAAAGAAAATGTTTCATTATGTACTATGCAAAGTTTTGGAGCTCTGCGTGGCTTGGGAATGTGCAAAAGTATTTGACTAGAGTAGAATTCCTTAAACTAATATAGGAAGGCATACATGGTACTCAGATAGACGGGATACTCGGATAGTACAAAAAGGACAAAGTCTTTGTTTTTTCTTCTTCCATTTTGTTTGTTTTGTTTTGTTTGGGGGATTTTTGGTTGTTTTAGGTTTTGGTGGGATTTGTTTTGTTTTGTTTTTGTTTTTGTTTTTGTTGTGGGTGGGTGTGGGTGTTTTGTTTGTGTTTTGTTGTTGTTTTTTGTGGGGGTTTTGTGGGGGTGTATTGTAAATTCTTCCTATGTCTGTCAGTTCCTTGTGACTAGAACAGCAAAATCTAATAAATGTATTTCTGCAAGTTTCTGTAACGTTAACAGTTTATAGATGTTCGCAGTTAAGCGTATCCTCTGTTGTACAATAAACTTCTAATTCTTCAACCCATGCTTGTGGTAAGAGGCGGGATCGGGTGATTATGCTCGCTGACAAGGTTGACACATGTTATCGTATCCAGACTCGATTATTTACAGAACGCCGCCATATAGCTGGAATGTGGCTGAGTGCATTGTTAAACAACAAACAAACAAACCCTTTTCTGCACTGTGATACTGAATTGTATACGAAAGCTTCAAGCATTGCCGTCCTGTAACAGGGGTCTCAGCCTAAACCTGTTTATACTTACATTGTGAAATATGTATTTAGTTTACATCTATTGACGAAGCCTCTAGCTACTTTATTGGTGTAGGGTCCTATCATACCTTATGAAACTTGGTTTCCAAAACCACTGGCGAATAACTTTGGAATATTGAAAGGCAAGACAAGTTTACTATAAGTGATTATTGATATATTCTATATCTGGCGAATCGTCAACTCCCGAAACCGTAAGTTAAGACAGGTAAAACGTTTGCATCAAAACCGTGGAAACAAATATCATGTCAGAGAGTAGCCACATACATAATTTACCCAAAGATGACTGTAATATTTTAACTTTCTTCCACGACTTTGTACTGAAACTCTTTGGGTTCAAAACCAAGATAACTGCACACCCAAATATTTATAACTTGCTACGATCTCGAGGTTCGAACTACACGTTCCACACGTCCACGATTCATAATTTTGCAATACACTCCCATTTCGGGAAATCAATAGTAAATGGTTTTACTATTAATTTACTTCCATTTATCACAAGATGTTCTAAATCAAGTCTGGCGCTTTTAAAAATTCAATAACAAACACGCCCATAAAGACATCAGCGAATAATATAATGAAGATTTCTAAAGCTCCCATGGTTACCACATGCTGGCTATCATGATTTACAACGTCTATGCATGACATCGTCTGTACAAATAGACAACAAAAAGCGCGATAATTGGCATCCCTGTCTTACCCCTTGTCTTTGTTTGTCGGCCGGATTGGTCATCGATCCCCAAAGTTACAGGTATGAAATCCTGTCGTACTTCCATTAATTCGCCAAAAGCCACGGGGTATGGTGTTCCAACACAAATTTTTGTTTTGTTTGTTATTTAACATCTCAGGTAATGTAAATAATCGAACCTGGACCAGACAATCCAGTGATCAGAAGAGGTTAAGATGAAGAAACTAATGGTGCATTAATAAATGCAATTAGAATGTAATTAGAAATAAATGTTACTCACCAGATAAGGAACACTGTAAGAATGTTCCCAAAAGTATCACGTAAATAATACAGAGTGTTCCCATGTTTTGGGCTCACGTTTGGAGAAGTATGTTATGGTGTCAGTTATGAGACGACAAAGCGAACTTTCTGAAGGAGACAGTAAAGGTTGACCTGACATCAGTACTGTTGTGCTGTGTCTGCTTCTGAATCCCTTGAGAAAACTAATCACCTGGAGCCACTTCCTGTGACAGGACGTGAAATACAGGATAGGTTTTCTTACATGATCTTTATTTTCAGGATCGTAAATGTATTCCCAACTGTCTGTGTGTTTACTGCCTCTGGTATGAGAACAATATGAATCATTGATCGTGTTAACGGTGTTAACGTGCCTAGTGACAGCATACAATGTACATAACAGACAACTGGAATAACATATGTTGTTACATTGCTGCCTTCTGGATACACATGAACAGTTGAGACAAAAACTGGTATTATCGCCTCTTCACAGACTTAGACTTGACAGGGACTTGAAATAGACCGCAATACGCTGGTTATATAGCAATGCGTAGTTCGATCCATGACAACTATCTCCAAGATTCAAGATTCAAGATTTTTATTACAGTACTTGAGGCCTCCTGCCCAAAGTACATGTGTTTCTGAACAACCTCTTTCACAAAAGGTTTACATAAAAGTGCATGTGACGCAAGTACAATATAAATAGTGAAAAAGAATGCAAGAGAACATTTCAAAGAGCTTTAAGCAGCATATGGAATATATTATGGACGCTTTAGTCACTGTCGATATTAATGTTTATCCCCCTTAAAATGACTGTCAGCCAGAGGTTTTGCTTTGATTGGATAAATAGTTATTTAGGTTTGCTTTGTATATAAACCTGAGCAGAATATTCATAGCCTTTTCTGCTTGCTAAGAAAGGGATGATAGGGCTAAACTCCATGAAAGTTTACTTGAGAAGAATACTCCTAAGTATCTGTAGGAGTTAACAACTTCTAGCCTTTCACCTTTATAGTACCACTTCTAAACTGTCTCCTCTACAAAGACTTGGACGAATCCTTATCAAACAGACTTCTTAATGGACGTTATTATTGATCTGGATTCTGGGCATCCCTGGGCATACATGTAAAACCATTGATCTTGTTTGTTACAATTTTGAAAATCAGCATAAATTTATAGAAACGCGACAATGCGAAAACGTGACATTTTATGTTCAGTGATAACTCCAACGGGGTAAACTGGAAAAATGGATTTGAATTGTTGCTAACGTCAAGTTTCAAAGTAACCATTGAATCACTTTTCTCAGAAAGTATACATATGTCCAGGTGAAAACGCTGAAATCACAGGCTTCGCATTTGACTTCGCCCGTAAACAGGAATTATTCATTATTACCTGTATAATCTTTGCGTTCCAAATGTTTTCCTTGAGTGATATGAAGATTTGTTTGTCTCATTTTACCGTCTTGTGAGTCTAAATTGATATACATATGGTGTTTATGCTATATCTGTCCATCATACACAAATAACATTAAATGTATGTACACAACTGAATGTGTGACACGATGATGGATCTTGACACTGTGAATGATAATTAACATAACAAATCCACACGTTCGTGTTAAAAAATCTCTCAGGTGCTACCTCGATTCCTTTCCACACAACAAACACCTGTCAGGGATTAATCGCCTCAAGGTATCGTAAGTGTTGTTACTTATCCGACATGAGTTTACATAACTTGCGGTTATCAAATGGATGAACAGACAGAAATAAGCCTTAAGGCGATTGCTATTGTGTTTTTACTGGTGTACGTCGGAAGTCCTTAGGGATGCGCAATATAACCGGTTTACCGGTTCAGACATGAAAACGATACGTATTGCGATACGCTGATCGAAAACCGGTTTTTTTACTTGCATTCAGAAAACTTCGTAACGCTCGGAAATCTTCGGATATTTCCTTGTTTCATTTGTGCCAAATATTATTTACATATTTATTTTGTCATGATTAAAAGTTTCTAATAAAGCTTAATCAAGCATTGTGATTTTGTTGTGTTCATGCTTTATAAATCAAGCATTAACTCGATTATACTTCTTGCAATATATTGCAATACATATCGCAATATATGCTTTCGCATCGCAATATATCGCAATATGAAAATTCTCTGCAATACCCACCCCTAGGAGTCCTTGTGAGGATAGACGCCTCCAGCAACAGGCACGAGTGATCAGAACGTCCGTCATATAGAGGTGCTGTTGCTGAGTGCGATGCTCAACAAAATTTGGTAAGGCAAAATACAGTAAATGTTCATAAATGTTCCCTATTATCATTCCACTTGAAAATGGTTCCATAGTCTTGTAATGGTGCTTGACGATACGTGAAAAAAATGGCCTCAGCTGAAGCTGAGTCTCTTGTCTGTTTGGTTGGGTTGAGCTTCTGTCAGTAGTGGTATGTTTTCACGTTTTACTTGCAGTGCAATGGTGATGACAAACAAATGAAAATCTGTCGTTTTCAAAGGCCAACATTTCATGATGAATGTTCATTTCTTACTGGCGTATTTGGGCGGGACGCTCCCAAGTAGTTGCGTTGCCTCACATTTTCGGTATAAGTCACACCAGATTGTTTTAAATACTTCTTTGTATCAAATCTATAATGTTACATCTACTGAATAGTTTTTAGTCTGTGTAGGGGGTGAGAAGCGGTGTCGCAGACTTATTGAGTGTAACTTTACACCATATTTTGAGTGAGTGAATTAAAATTTAACGTCACCCCGGCCATATAGTGACGAGAAAGGTCTTGCATACACAATTAATAGAACTTGTTAAATAATCAGTCATCGAAGGACTGTAAAATAATTTGAGTGAATGAGTAAAAATTTAAAGTCACATCGGCAGTATTTCAGCCATATCGTGACTAAGAAAGTTGTAAATTTATAAATGAATAAAAATTTATATAATATACTTACCTGTCTGCAAAGGACAGTAAAACACCTAGATTATCACAGGAATAAATTTATGACAGGTAATTAAATCTAAAGTATTTTAACCCTAAATGCCAATCCAGTATAAAAACAGGCTATAGATTGCCAACAACTGAATGTAGATCACCATACTAGTGAATGGGTGAGTTTAGTTTTACGCCGCACTCAGCAATATTCCAGCTATATGGCGGCGGTCTGTAAATAATCAAGTCTGGACCAAACGATCCAGTGATCGACAGAATGAGCATCGATCTGCGCAAATTGGGAACCGATGACATGTGTCAACCCAGTCAGCGAGCCTGACCACCCGATCCCGTTAGTCGCCTCTTACGACAAGAATGGGTTACTGAAGATGAATATTCTAACCCGGACCTTCACGGGTAATCACCATACTAGGGACCATGGGGTCTTACAGTACATTTCCTTCCTGCATGAGACCTAGATGGCTTTGCATCATCCCTTCAGTTGTTAGCAATAGTAAAATATCTAGAGTATCACAGATGGTGTCTAAAACTAGCACGGGAATCTAAAACTATTTTATTTACGAAGACAATACAATATAAAAAACAGGCTATAGATCACCAACAACCGAAGGCAGATCACCATACTAGGGGCCATGGGGATTTACAGTGCTTTTGCTACCTGCATGGACACCATATTTTGAACAAAATGTCTCAACCTAAAAGAGAGTACTGCGGGGTATATGTTGCATAGGGGAATAGGTAGAAACCTTCAAACTTCAACCATCAAACAACGTATTCGTTTGTACAATGTATGAGTAAACTTCTTCAAACATCGCTTCCAATAAATTTATTTGCTTTATTAAAACAGTTTTTGCCTTACTAACATGTGATAAACGAACTTTGCAATCTTTAGAATGGCAGACACATCACGTTTATACACGTCCTAATGACCAGGACCCGGTTGTATCAAACTTTAATAAAGCTTTAATCGTTAATTAAACTATGATTAGTTAATCATTGATTATCTTCAGTTGCATGAAACCCTTAATAAAGGAATCCCTTCATTAATCCATCATTAAGCTAATGAAGGTTTGGGGGTATCATTAACTCATCATTAGCTGTATCAACATGGCAGACGACATAATGTTCCATCAACTTGGACGTCGGAGAAAAGAGAAACATTTTCGTGAACGGATAAATCACTTGGAAAATATGAGCAACGAAGAAGTCAGAGCGAGGTACCGTTTCGGTACTGAAGCGATACAGTACATCTGTGGGTTGATTGGCGACAATCTACGTCCTATGACAGCGAGATCTAGAGCACTGAGTGTGGAATTACAGGTACGCCTAACAATGATTAGTCTATTAAAATATAGACAATTTTCACGAAATACACACTGTCACACACGGAAAGTAACTAAGTTGAAAACAGTATTTATTGACGAACTGAATCTACACTTATTAATGAAAAATGGATATAATTACTACTCACAAATAATATATATTCCTTTGGGGAGAGCAATAGTCATGTCTTATCCAGTCTATTTTAATGATTACATACCCAAACACCACTCCATCTGAAAATTATCGTATCGCTGTCCAACAACAATGTCAAGGCCACTGTGATAAGGGAAGGAACTCTTGTCAGAAGTCCTAAAGATACATTCAAAAGCGTACGAAATACTTAGATTATTGAAAGTTTGAATTTATTCCAGGTGCTAATAGCACTACGCTTCTATGCAACTCGCAGCTTCTTGCAAGTGATTGGCGACACGTTTGGAGTGGAGATATCTACTGTGTCAAGGGTTGTGCGAAAAGTTAGCGTAGCGCTAGCACGACTTTTACCACAGTTTGTTAAATGGCCTACCGTGGAAGAAAAGAGTATTATAAGAAAGGAGTTCTATCGTCTTGCTAAATTCCATGGAGTAATAGGCTGCATCGATGGAACTCACGTAAGAATACAAGGTCCCTCAACAGACGAACCAGCTTATGTAAACAGAAAAGGATTTCATTCTATAAACGTTCAAGCTGTTTGCAATCATCAAGGTACACAATGTGACATATTTACGAAATTCAAACGTACATCTATTAAGCATATAAAATACTAAATCACCTAGGTTGTATGGTAGTGGTGTGAATAATAAGCTAAACGGCTTGTCCACCAATCCTAATTCATTTTATTGACTCGAATACGTTTAAGCCCAATAAACAGATTCGAAATATTACGTAAACATTTCAAGGGAAAGTAGTCATTGTGCGAATAAATACATTATATATTTTCACCTGTTCATATTCTCTACAATGTGAAGAGTATATATTGATTAATTATGATACATTGTATATTGATACGTATTTACACATAATTTGTTACTGTTTTATCAGGAAAGTTCACAAATGTAGTGGCAAGATGGCCTGGCAGCACTCATGACAGTCACGTTTTCAAAATGAGTCAACTTGGACAGAGCATGCAAAATCAGAAAGCTACACTTCAAACAGGAATTATTCTTGGGGACAGCGGCTATGCTTGTCGTCCATTTCTTATGACACCATACATGCGAACTACTTCTGAGGACCAAGAGAACTTCAACTCCGCTCACAAAAGGACGAGGGTTACAATAGAGCGCGCATTTGGGTGGTGGAAACGCAGGTTCCACGTTCTACATGGTGAAATCAGGCTGAGTCCAGAGAGCATGTACAATCATAGGTGATATGTTAAAAACATACGTCCACATTAAAATTCGTAAATTTCCCAGTACCCTTATTTCCCAAATCGACTGTTTAACCCCTTAACAATGGTTGATGAACAATTTTCCTTCATTGAATGTTGATTGGGTTCCAACTTGGTATGTGTTTGAGGTATATATCTGTCATTCTTAGTGTAGAATAAATATGAGTGCTAATAGTATCAAAGGAATATCAAACCTAAATCCCATTTTTCTAATTCCACATGTCCAGGTGCTTGTGCTGTTTTGCACAACATCGCCATCGATCTCCGGGAACCCATGTGCGAGACGGAAGATGGGGAGGAGGAAGAAGGCGACTTCGGCGCTGACTATGCTGGCCGGGAAGACGGACGAAACATAAGGGAATTCATAACAAGAAACTTCTTCAGTGCGTTGAAACTTTAATCAATAACTATGTCTTACTTGTTCAGTCAGACATAATACGTAGCACTGACATGTAGGTCAGCACTTGTAATAATCACAGTGGAATACATGTAATACAATCACATTATGATCATTAACATTCGACTAACTCCTTCCGCAACTTCTTATTCATCAACTCGTAGTAGGTGGTTTCAGCGATCAGTTTCTTTTTCTGCTCCAGGAGGACCTCATACTGGAGCTGTGTGACATCATCAGGCTTCACTTTCCTCTTGGAAATCCTCGGTCCTTTCCCCCTAGTAGATGCCGTTGTTAGAAAGGATTTGATTTGTTTCGCTTTAGTTTTTATTCCGCTGACCATTCCCACTTTTCAATTAGAGGTTCAAGTTTTAGTAGTTTGTTTTACAAGATGGCAGCCTCCATGTAACCAACTGCTGCCATGTGCTCTGAAATAAAACACTTGGAATAACGAACAGACACTTCTTTTCATGGTCCCGCGAGGCGGATAAGTTGCCAGATGGATGGAAGAACACTGACCCATGTCTTTAGTGATGAATCACTATTTTCCAACATGGATAGACTAACCAACTCAGTCTCCCATGCAGTTACCAATAGCATCACGAAGACAACCCCAATCCAGACATCAACGGTGACAACCTCCACTGCAATTGCCCAAGGTTTGATTCAGAGTACTGTGCCTTTACGTCAATCCTCACGAGAGAGACATTTAGCTAACCATTTGACAGATTATGTGTTAGATCTCCCAGGTGGCAGAAATATAGAAACGTCCGTTCACTCAGTGGATAAGCCTGATGATTGCAAAACTAAACACTCCGTGAGAACCAGAACTTCAAATGTGTCCAGGCATTCAAATATGTCAAATGTGTCACTTAACTCCAAACTAAGTGATCTCCAATCAGCAGAGTTAACCAGACAGAGGAGACAACTAGAGTTAGCTGAACTAAAGAGACAGGCTGTGGAAGATGACAAGGTTGATGAAGAAATGAGGCTATTAAATGATAAAGCATATTTGGCTCGTGTGGAAGCAGAGGAGGAAATGCTGAAGGCTCGAAAGAGAGCAGAAGAGATTGAACGTTTGGTGATAAGACAGCGTGAGAAACGAAATACGGAGCTGAGTAGACAACGCAGGGATCCGTGAGGCAGAAGAATTCCTTAAAGGAAGCAGATCTTTTGGCATCCATGATAGGAATGGGTTTGAATCCTTCAACTGCAGTAACCACTTCCACCACTATTACCTCATCACCACAAGGTCAACATACTGTAATGGCGAATGTTGGAAACCGGGTCAAACAAGACAAAGTTGTTATCAAGACAGAGAAGTCTGACCAAGAGGTGAATCCTTCCACTCTGTTTTCTGTTGAGAGTACCATGCCTGTACCATGTGAGAGGAAAACCTGTGTAAAACATGATGAGCCAGCCTTGCCACTGAACATAGCTGCTGAGCCATTCCAAGGTGCTCCAGTTCACCCACCTTCTGGAGGTGCACCCTTTGGACCAGAAACTTCTGGTACACCAAGTTTCCCTCATGGATATGGTCCACCTATGACACCAAACATGACTGAACTTTTGATTTCGTTAGGTCATATGGGATTCCACGGCCTACACTGCCTTTATTCGATAGTGAGAAGGAAAAAGACTTTGCTATTCTCAAAATGGCCCTGGATAATCTGGTCAATGTCCATACTCATTTAACTGAACAGTACAAGTATCAGTTGTTGCTTGATAGACTGGGTGGAAGAGCTAAACGTTTAGCAGAGGCATATATGTACGCACCACAGCCTTACTCTGAAGCCTTTGAAGCCCTCAAGAACAAGTATGGTCAGCCTAGCCAGTTAGTTCAAGGAGAGCTTGGAGCAATTTTGAGTATGCCTTTCGTAAAGTTTGGAGATAATGAGGCATTTGAGAACTTTGCCCTCGCTGTACATTCCCTGGTTGGGATGTTGAAGTCTCTCGAGGGTGACAGTTGTGCAGAGTTACAGTGTGGTTCTCATGTGGACAGACTGTTAAGTAAGCTACCAATGAGTTTAAGAGACAGTTTCATCGAACATTGTATCAAGACGGGTGTGATAGGGGAGCACTCAAGTCAAACCTATACACTTTCTCAGTTTAGTCATTGGCTTCAGATTAAATCTCAAGCTAGACGTCTATCCGGTCAAGTCAGCTCATCATATCATAACGATGGCAACAGACCAGACAGTGGTAACAAAGCCTTGAACATTGGTCGATTCAGACGAGTACAACCACGGAAAAGTGAACCAACAATGATGACCAGTTTCCATACGCGATCTGACTCACGAAACCCAAGTATCCATGCTCCTACACCCAGTACAAAGGGTAGGGATGAAACAAAGGTGATGACCAGGTTCAGGGCCTACTGCCCTTACTGCTCTTCCTCAGAACACTATTTGAACTCTTGCAAGGAGTTTGAGAAACTCTCATTGGACCAAGTTGTCAGTTGGATGAAAGAAGGGAACCGGTGCTCGAAGTGTGCACGTACTCACAAAACGGTAGACTGTACACTCAGGAAAGTGTGCCACACCTGCCAAGAACTGCATTTGACTGTCCTCCATGATGCAGTTAACATGGTTAAAGCCCAAACTAACAAGGTATATTCAGTCATAGCAGAGAAACCAGCGGTTTATGTTGACCAACCCTCCAAACCATGTTCTGTTATGTTGAAAGTTGTGAAAGTTGTCCTCCATGGTCCAGGTGGTCGGATGGAAACATATGCTGTCCTGGATGATGGGTCACAGCGAACTATGATTTTGACAGCAACTGCGGAAAGGCTTAAACTCTGTGGTAGAACAGATGAAATCCTCCTGTCCACAATTAGGCATGAATCTTACCATTGTACCGGGAAGAGTGTCAACCTTTCCATATCACCAGGTGACTCTCCACAGATTCAGTATCCTATATCAAATGCCTTCACATCACCTTCACTCTGCCTCTCAGAATACACCTATCCAGTGAAGGATTTGCAGGTTAGATGGCCACATTTGAGAGATTATCCCCTACCCTCAATCTGCAATGCACAGCCTGTGATTTTGATTGGTTCGGACTATGCAGACCTGATTCTCCCGCAGGAACCTGTGCGCTTTGGGCCCAAGGGAGCACCAGTCGCTGTACATACGCGACTAGGCTGGTCTTTACAAGGCCAAGCAGACATGCACTTATCGCGGATGTCACAGACAGCTGAGCAGTGTTTACTTACTTCCAGTGTTCACCGTGATCCAGAACCTTGGAGTAATGTTGAGAAACTGTGGCAGATAGATGCTGTTCCCAATGGAACAAAGGATGTGACCAGGTCAAAGCAGGACAAGCAAGCTTTAGAAACTTTAGAGACATTCACAGAAAGAGTGGAGATGTATGAAGTAGTACGCTATGCAACACCCCTGTTGAGGATTAGAAATGGAGTTTCACTTAATGCCAGAGTAGAATCTGTGACACAGAACCTCATCCGCACAGAAAGGCGACTTCAGTCAAACCCTGAACTAGCTTACGTACACAAGGACGAGATCCAGAAATTGGTAGATGCTGGTTATGTGAAGATGATCAGCCCTGAAGAGGCTGAGAAAAGTGATGAATCTTGGTACATTCCACATCACATTGTACAGCACAATGGAAAGAATCGTTTGGTGTTTAATTGCTCGTACAACTATGAAGGCAGAACCCTCAATGAGAACTTACTTCCTGGGCCCCAACTTGGATCATCCTTGATTGGAGTCTTACTGCGTTTCAGACAGCACAGCATAGCTATCTCCGGTGACATAAAGGCCATGTTCCACCAAGTGAGATTACTGCCAAAGGACCGACCCTTACTACGATTCATCTGGCGCAACATGGACCAGACGGTTCCACCAAACATTTATGAATGGCAAGTGCTTCCATTCGGCACTACTTGTAGCCCTTGCTGTGCAATATATGCGCTGCAGACACATGCACATGGTCACAAGGAGGAAAACCCTGATGTGTACAGATCAGTCACCACAGCTTTCTATGTAGACAACTGCTTAGACAGCGTTCCAACTGCAGCAGAAGCCAAAGATTTAGTACATGACATGAGTGCTTTGCTGGATAAAGGTGGCTTCCACCTCAGACAGTGGATCAGCAACATTCCCTTAGTCGTGGCTGATCTACCTACAGAGGACAAGGCAGCCAATTGTGAACGTTGGCTCAGTCTTGGCGAGACAGGACTTACGGAGGGAACCTTGGGACTCCAATGGCGAGGTGACAGTGATGTGCTTGGATATAGGATCAAAGAGATTAGCCATGATTGTCTCACCATGAAAGTCATATATCGAATCTTGGCCAGCCAGTATGACCCCTTAGGATATTTAACTCCTTTCACCGCAAGAGCGAAAGTCATCGTCCAAGATCTGTGGAAATTGAAGAGAGATTGGGATGCACCTATTGTGGAGGGAAGTGAATATGAGAAGTGGTGTTCATGGGAAAATGAGCTACCAGACATGGAGAAGGTTAATCTACCACGTTGTTACACACCTCATCATGTCGATACTACAAATTCAGTTCAACAGCTGCATATCTTCTCGGATGCCTCAGAACGTGTGTATGGTACAGTTGCCTCCCTTCGGACAGTGTATCAGGGAACGGTTTACGTCAGCTTTGTACAAGCCAGATCCAGAGTCGCTCCAAAACGACAACTTTCCATACCTCGACTTGAACTATCAGCAGCTCTAGTAGGAGCACAACTTGCAGACATGCTGATCAGAGAACTTACCTTACCAATTGAAAGAGTCACCTTGTGGAGTGATTCAACAACAGTGCTGTCTTGGCTGAAATCTGATTCATGCAGATATAAAGTATTTGTTGGAACCAGGGTTGCAGAGATTCAAACTCTAACCAATGTTGCGGACTGGCGGTACGTGAACACAAAAGACAACCCCGCTGATGATCTTACTAGAGGCAAGACCCTGGAGGAGCTTACAAATTCTTCCGCTTGGAAGAATGGTCCATCCTTCCTTCTACGATCACAAGAAGAGTGGCCACCTGACATAGTGATGAGTACCTCCATCAAGGACACGAGTGGTGAAGTCAAGACTACCTTTTGCGCAATGTCCATGACTGAAAACTCAACGATTCCAGATGTGAGCAAGTACAGTACCTGGAGTCAGTTTGTTAGGGATACCATGCAGATCCTTAACGGGCGGCCAAGGACCCACAATTACCTTTTGATTGGATCAAAACAGAGATGTTCTTATTCCGTAAAGTCCAGTGTGACTCCTTTCCTGAGGAACTCGGTGCCCTTCAGTCTCATAAGAAGTTACCAACCGACAGTCGACTTGCTCAGTTGGATCCTATCTATGATACTGACAACAATGTTATCCGTGTTGGAGGGAGACTGCGGAAGGCAGAATCTCTGAGTTGCGATGCCAAACATCCAGTGGTGTTGGATCCTCATCATGAGATCACTCAACTTATAATCAGAGACTTTGACGAAAGACTGTTGCACTACGGTGCTGAGCGAATTTTGGCCGAAATCCGGCGAAAGTTCTGGATTCTGCGTGGCAGAGAAGCCATACGTCAACATCAGCGTAAATGTGTCAAATGCAGAAAGGGCCAAGCTCAACCTCAACTTCCCAAAATGAGTGACTTGCCTTCTTCACGATTACGTTTGTACAAACCTGCCTTTTACTCCACAGGAGTGGATTGTTTCGGGCCGATGGCAGTCAAGATAGGACGGCGCACAGAGAAGAGGTGGGGAGTAATCTTCAAGTGCATGACAACACGTGCAGTACATCTTGATTTACTAGACAGTATGAGTACAGATGCCTTCCTGATGGCGTTCCGGCGCTTTGTGGCTCGTCGTGGCAAGCCCCATGAACTCCTCTCAGATTGCGGCAGCAATTTCAAGGGTGCAGAAAGAGAACTGAGAGAAACTTGGATGACCATGGAACAAAGTTTAACCAACCAACTAGCTGGATGCAACGTGAAATTCAAGTTTAATCCCCCCTATGCTCCTCACTTCGGTGGAGTATGGGAGAGGGAAATCAGGTCTGTCAAAAATGGACTGAAGGTTGCATTGGGTGATCAGACAGTATCAGAATCTGTGCTCCAGACGGTGTTAATTGAGGTTGAAGGAATACTTAATTCAAAGCCACTAGGCTATGTGTCTACTGATGCCAAGGATGTTGACCCCATAACTCCTAACATTCTATTGATGGGACGTAGAGATGCATCCCTTCCACAGGTAGTGTACCCTGCTGATGAGCTTCTTGGTCGGAAAGGGTGGCGCCACAGCCAAGTGTTAGCTGATCAATTCTGGAAACACTTCGTGAAATATTACCTACCAACCCTACAGGTTCGACAGAAGTGGCAAGGAGATAAACCTGACCACAACAACTTGATGTGCAATGATGTTGTCATGATTGCAGACCCTCAGACCGTTCGTTCCTTATGGCGGGTAGGAAGAGTAAGCAGGGCTTACCCAGGTGATGATGGGAGGGTTCGATCTGCAACAGTCTTTGTCGGAGACCAGGAAGTTACCAGACCGGTGACCAGACTCGTACGCTTACCGGAGTGTGCTGACAGTGATGTAAAGTGAATCTTTAAGTGACAGTGATGTAAAGTGAATGACATTTTCAGTTTATATCAAAGCAAATTTTGTCCCAAAATTGGGGCAGCTGTGTTAGAAAGGATTTGATTTGTTTCGCTTTAGTTTTTATTCCGCTGACCATTCCCACTTTTCAATTAGAGGTTCAAGTTTTAGTAGTTTGTTTTACAAGATGGCAGCCTCCATGTAACCAACTGCTGCCATGTGCTCTGAAATAAAACACTTGGAATAACGAACAGACACTTCTTTTCAGCCGTGACTCTGAAACACGTCAATATCACTGCATTTTCTGATTTACACTAACTTACGACATGTATATCAGTTAACCTACATGCCATAAATATTTGTCATACTAAGGAATAAAACATCCCGTCATTCTTAATTTTGTGATCATAACTATATATAAAGGTTAAACTGCTCTTCCTGCCAGTAGCAATAAATATAAACTGCATGGTATTATTGAAAACTTGAATAAGGGAACTATTACACCTATATATCTACATACCCGTCTTCGCACAGACTCTTGCTCTCCACGGAGGACTGTAAGTTGCCTTTAGCTGCAATATCAGCGGTGTAGCTACAACTTGGCATCTCTGCATCAAGCGATGGGACGGCGACATCATTATCCTGTTGCTCCTGCAACACGCGACTCAACAAGTCCAACGTTGTAGGAGAGCCATGGATCTCTACACTTTGAGTTTCTGAAAATAGATAGGAATTTTGGTTTGTTTTTTTAAATTAGATATAAAATATGCCACCCTTCCACAAAGTCATTGAAAATAAAATAAAAATGACGGATGCAAATACGGACCCGAGCCAAAAATATTTGCCACTTAACTTAATTTCAATAGACTTACATGTGAATGTAGTGTAGAAAACACAATTTTTATTTAATTAATTCTGATGGAATCGGAAAATTCTGTCGAAATTATGTGGGTGTAGCTGAGATGATTACTGTGCTCACTTTAATTAGGACCCAACGAAAATTAAATTCATGGAAAATATTTATGCTACACGAAATTAACATACCGTATAAGTCTCTGGAAATGACATCACATTACTAATACTGTTGACACAGGCCTGTATTTCCTCAAGCGTTTTTTATTTGATGTAATAACATTACGAGTTTTCGATGATAATTCCCTGAAATATTCTAAATTGTAAAGCATAATTAATAATAACAGCAGCGTCAAATGCGTCTGTCTGTTACTAACTTTGCTATATTTTTGCACAACCTTTTTAATATTGTCGCTTCTTAAATATTTGCATTGTGAGAAACATAATAGGAAGCGTATTCAAAGTGTAACGGGATGGGTTCCATGTACAAAAATAGTAACAGGGGGACTTCACTCTTGTGAGAAAAGAGTGAACGGCCTTCACATTGATTTGGATATTCGTTGAAAGAGGACGCACGTTATGTACAGCGGGTGAAATGTGATTGAATAAAGTTCAACTGCATTGTACAGAAGGTAAGAATATGAAATGAAACTGTCCGCCATTTCGACATTATGGTTTGAAGTCGCAAGCTAGCCTATGTCTTCGTCTACTTGCTATTTTGTTTTAATACTTGCATCGACATACATAATCTATACTAACATCAATCAAAATTAAAATGAATGATCTCTATTATCAGTTTGTAGAACTATTTACCTTGCAAGGGAACAGGAGATGCCACACCGTTGAAACATGCGGAATCCGAATAAATATCCATGATTTTCTCGATGGAAGAGGAAACAGGCTTGGGACATGGACCGCCACCAGTTTTTTTCGTTTGAAGTTTTCTATCTGAAAACTCTTTTTTTTGCATTTTGAAACATATTATTCCATTTTGTCTTGATTTCTTTGGACGTCCTATAGCTTACCCCAAGGCTATTGATCTCGGCCGTTATTTTGTCTCATATCTGCTTCTTTTTGTCATTAGTTATGGAGTTGGTAAGTTTGCTGTTTAGCACACCGATGTGATCTTCAACTAGATCTGTTAGAAGTTGTATTTCACAACTTTCAAAGTTTTTTGCTGCGATTTCTGACGGCAGCCGTGATGCAGACGATCGATGAGTGTTTACATGCAATGCATCATGGATAATAATTAGGGGATTCCCCTAAGTTAATCATGGTTTAATGACGGGACCTTTATTAGAGGCATACTTAGTTAATGGGTGTTTAAATAAGGGTTTATACAACCGTATTTAAACACTTCATTAACTAATCAAACATTAAGTATTTAATCAATGATTAGTGTTTAATTGATGATTACATAAGTACGTGTTGATACAACCGCATCCGATATATCTGCGATCTCGTTAGAGATGAATTACAGCCACAATCTGCAAGATCTCACGCAGTGAATGTTGAACTACAGGTGAATGTTTCATAATTATTACATCGTTATTAATATCTCAGAAACGTTAATTTGGTTCAAAAACATCATACTGTTCATAGCGTCATATCCCAGCCTCCATGGACAACCTAGTTTTGCGTATAATTGCACACTACCGTGCGTGCTGGTACAGACACATCTGTTAACATATTACCCAGTATATAAAGAAACTAACCTTGTGAATATAATTCACGACTGGAACTCTTGAAAAAAGCATGGACCAGTTTCACTTCATACCAGAAAGGATACGCTTTCAGTCAGCCATGATGAATGTAATAAAGGGGAGTCACTCTAAAGACGTGAAGTAAATGAATCGTGCACACTGAAGTGAATACTTTTGCGTGTTCGATCCCAACCTTGAGACGTTGTTATTATTATTGAATCATACACGTAGCCATAATTACCACTTTACTTACTGAAACGCAGCGAAATAGATAATAACGTTGATATCAGCTTTCTAGAAATATATAATTTTTGGTGAAGCGTGTCATAAGCCTCTGTTTAACCATTTTATCAGGTTCTGGTGACTCTACGCTTCTTTGCAAGCGGAAGTTTCCTGCAAATCACTGGCGATACAATAGGGATAGACAAATCAACAGCTTCACGAGTTGTTAGGAAGGTTTCACTTGCCATTGCGTCTCTCATGCCAAGATTTGTTACCTGGCCGTCCGAGAGTGCTTCTGGAGACATAAGAAAGGAATTCTACAGTCTATCCAGATTTCCTGAGTCATTGGATGCATCGACGGGACACATGTTCGGATACAGGCACCATCAGACAACGAACCTGCCTATGTCAATAGGAAGGGTTACCATTCTATCAATGTTCAAGCGGTGTGTGACAGCCAAGGTGCGTTAGTGTTAGGATAAATTATGAACAGATACCATCGTAAGCCCAGCGCATTTCATATAAATGTACATGTCTTTCCGGCCTTATAATAAAGAAAATGCGTTTCGAACATGACACCATTTACAATGATGATCGAAGTGAGCGTCTTAAAACAACATTATGATGATAAGCTTTCAGCATTTGCTTTTTGAGGCCGAGCTCAGCACTTTTCTAGCTATTTCGCAGTGGTTGCTATATGCACTTGGTGCAGTGATTCCACATAGTTATACTAAAATTGATCGTTTTGTGTATTTGTATAGGTAAATTTACTAACGTAGTGGCGAGATGGCCAGGCAGCACGCATGACAGCCACGTGTTCAAGATGAGCAATGTACGGCAACACCTTGAAACTCATCATACCACTCTACAGGATGGTGTTATTCTCGGTGACAGTGGATACGCATGTCGTCCGTATTTGATGACGCCGTATCTAAAGCCATCTACTCCCGAGCAAGAGCGTTTCAACTCTTCACATAAACGAACACGGTCAACTATAGAACGGGCATTTGGGTGGCTCAAGAGGCGTTTCCATGTTCTCCACGGAGAAATCAGGATGTGCCCAGAGAGAGCTTGCACCATCATTGGTTAGTATACTTACTACGGACAAAGTTTTAAAATAAAGTGAATTAAGAAATTAAATACTGATAAAATATTTGGTTTTAAAGCCTATTAACAGGCCTAGACAGCTAACACAGTGCAGCTTTAAGACGAATCTCATTATATTTGACAGGTGCTTGTGTCGTGTTGCACAATCTTGCGATAATTCTTCGTGAACCCATGCTGGATGTTGATGCAGAGGACGACAGTACCATAGAAGGGCAATACACAGGTCCTGAAGATGGTCGAAGCATCCGCGATTACATCACAAGACACTATTTCACTCACTGAAATGTTCAATCTGCCAAAACTGTAATATTACACTTTATGTTCTATCTGAATAGTATATTCAACTGTGATGGTGATAACATAGTTCGCAAGTGCCCACAAACTTACAATTAGAGAAAATGTTTGGACAAAATCTATTGTCTTCAAAGGAGTATCGTACTCCGAGCTTTGTTTACCCTTGTGTTATATTACAGTATAAATATATTTTCCTGTGTGTAGTGCCAATTTCACCTCAACGGTGTCAACTCATGGTTTTACGAGGCTTTTAGCAATATTCAAGCAATATCACAGCAGGTACTCCGGAAATGGGCTTCACACATTGTACCCATGTGGGGAATCAAACCCGGGTCTATGGCGTGACAAGAGGACAATTTAAACATTAGGCTATCCCACCGTCCCTCCATCCTTTAAGAACATCCGACAATCTATATTAGTAAAGTTCAACTGACAAGATACGATGTAGTTTTCTTACTGCAAAATAGAGAACACAGTGTAGCAAACTATGGAAATAACTGTTGAAGGAACTGTTTTAATATTTCAAACATGAACTTGTCTTTTTCAGTTATCGCTCATCATGTAATCCAGCTCCATTCTGAGCTTCTTGTTCATTAGTTCATAGTAGGTTGTCTGCTGCATAATTTTCTTCTTCTGCTCAACCAAGACCTCATACTGAAGTTGGGTGAGGTCATCCGCTCTGATCTTCCTTTTGCGGGGGACATGCCTGGAAGTATCCGCGGTCGGGATCATAGGCCTGAAGTCAAAGAAAATTGCTTTGCATCTTTGAATATAGGGAACATACAAGTCCCCGTATGTATGCGCTGAGTCTCTCCGCTGTATATGGTTACGTCACTGTTGACAAATTAAACGGAATGTAAATGTAGAAAACTGTTGTAATTCATAAAATTTCCAATTACGACATACTCTTCCATAGTTTTTCTTTCGTCAGGTGTAGGTGTTTCCCTTAGCTGTGAGCTGGAACAGCTGGGCACAGCGGCTTCCTGACTAGGGACATCTTCAAGAGCATGTGCCAGGAGATTTAGGGTTGAAGGGGAGCCGATTATTTCTGCGACCGCAGTATCTGTATTTAAAGAAAGCTAATTGCTCACTTGACTACAGTACTTCCCATTGTGACGATAAATAGTACATACAATATGAAAATAGGCGAGAGGTATACGCAAACCAACAATTAAGGGACACAACTCTGTTGTGCTAAACTTACGGCATTTGTCATTCGGATTTTGTTCTTGCGAAAATTATATATAAAGAAAGGTAACAAATTTCATTGTGTTCGGAGTAACATAACATCACTATTCTCAAAGATTTAGTTTTCCCAAATCATGACAAGTGATGAAATCTTGTACGACCCCGAATCTTCTGTCCAAACAGGCCAAATATTTATGATTGTGCAAATGTGTTATGTTCTTTTGAGTTTGGTACCGGAGTTATTATAACTGGCCTCATAACAAAATGAAATTATTCAATTTATAAACTAATGATACGCTACTTGTGATAGCATGATAGCAAGTTGATGGCATGATTTTTTAAAATCTTAAACCAGGTGAGCAACAACACCATTGCTGTTGTGATACATTGTTTCTGGTTATTTTCGCTGTCTTCTTGAGGAACTCTCAAACAGATATGAAAGTGTTACAGAAAACTTTTATTTGAAGATGAAGAATGTTAATGATCTCAGGGAGATTTGAACTTAGCGTAGATAGACACAACATGAACTGTATATCATGGTTTGGATTAGGGTAATGAGAGTTGCCCCCCTTTCCGTTTCACAATGGCTGCCGTTCGGAGAATGAATGAGTGATGACTTAAATTGTAACAGTGCAGTTTTATCACAAGAGGCAGTTTTACTGAATGAGGAGTAACAGAAGGTCGGTTGGTGTTTGTTGTTTGTTTTTTAACTTATCTTGATAAATGATCATCAAATACTTGCAGTATCCCATTGCCGATCGCCATGCTCAATTACATTTACAAGATCATATATTTGCTGTATGATGAAAGGTAGTGTTTACACTTACAATATAATGATACTTTATTGAATTAATGCGACATACCCATTGGCATGACTAAATCATAGGATTCGATCCCCGTGAGTCCAGTGAAACTGGGACAATCTTTATAAATATCCACTATCTTCTCACTCGTCGTTGATAGTGGGGCAATACAGGGTCCTCCTCCGGTCTTCCTCATGTCCAGCTGTCTTGAACTGTATTCTTTTTTGGCCGTCTGGTGCATATTTGTCCATTTTGTTTTGATTTCCTTTGTTGTTCTCTGGCAGACTCCGAGGGCGTTAATTTTTGCTGTGATGTCTGCCCAGATTGCTTTTTTCCTTTCGTGGTAACTGTGCCGCATAGCTTGCTGTTTAATATTGAGATATGTTTCTCAAAAAGCTCCGCCAGCAACTGAACTTCAGAGCTGTCGAAATTTTTGTTTCTGTTACGAAATTTAGTCGGTAATGATGCCATTTTGACAGACGACAGGAAGCAACGCGTACTTGTTTACGTTAGGGAATTGTGGGAAATATTTAGGGGAATCCCCGAAAGTAATGACAACATTAACATTAGGACGTCATTAGTTAATGATACACTAATAAGTGTTTGATACAACCGTTTTTAATGTTGCCATTAACTAATGATGCATTAAGGATTTAATGTATCATTAGGGTTTAATGTTGACATTAGTTAATGAAGCAATGATACAACCGGATAATGATACAACCGGATCCAGGATCCAGTTGTATTATTGCTTCATTAACTAATGTCAACCTTAAACTCTAATGATACATTAAATCTTTAATGCATCATTAGTTAATGGCAACGTTAAAAACGGTTGTATCAAACACGTATAAGCGTATCATTATCTAATGACGTCCTAATGTAAATATTTTCATTAAATCCGGGGATTCCCCTAAATTTTTCCCACAATTCCGCGACGTAAACACGGCTAAACCTCGGAACAAAAACAAACATTTCGTCTGCAGCGAAGAAACACGTCTAAATAATTCTGAAACGTCGCCGATAAATCTAGAATCGTTGGGATGTTTTGGAAAATACACGAACACGAACGCCGAAGTGAGCTTTCCGCCATATTGGGATAGTGTTTACAAAATCAAGTTTCGCTAAGGCCGGTCATATGACGCCTATTACATCACGTATATTTCATATTCAGTTGTGACAAATGCATCGCTGAATTCCTCATACATTTTAGAATCAACTTACAAATGGTCTTTGTCACTAAAACCAAGTGTCTAGAAAAGACCGAAACATATTGGGTGTGAAAACGGAGCGTTGTGCTCATAACACAGCGCTTGCTAGAAAAGTAAACAAAGCGAAAATCAGATTTTATACTGGGCAGCATTTTCTCAAGTTTTTGGACATCAGTTTGTCCATTCGTAGCATGCATAAGCTCAATACTTTTAGAATATGCACGGAAAGAGTATTGTAGCATAAACTAGAAAATTAAAAACAGATACAATACTGAAATTTGATATATTCATAAGAAAGTTATGTGCAGCGTGACGCCATGCCGGACGCAAAATCATGGAGAACGACATAGGCAATTATCGGTATTTCAATGAAAACAATAACAACAAATAACCTTACGCAGATAGTCAGAATGTTTCTGATTACTTACATCATACATTTATGGACAAAGGTTCCCTCGCAAAATCGTGGGCACCCATATCCTCGAAGCCGCCATTTCATGAGAAATCTGTCATCGGTAGTGATGTCATACGTCAACATTGTTGGACATATGTGGCAATTTCTTTGAGATGAAGGTCGGTTGAATAAGAGTAAACACAATCACACTGTCCTGTGGATTACACTTTTATTATTAATGTATACTTTGCGTATCGTTCACATATGGTTTCATGAAACTAACTTCATTATTAATATTTAGTATTTTAAACCTAAGTAAAACTGACACAATAAATAAAAATGTACGTATATGTGCACACGTTTTAAAAGATATGTCTTGTTCATTGAATTTGTTTATGTTGTGTTATAGACAAAACAATGGCGCATAATCATTGGCCAGGTGCGCGTTGGTCCCAAATGTTTTGAGTATCATTGTTTTCGATAATTCCGTGAACAAAGCATCACGAAAATATAGTGTCCTTATTCACAGCAAATTCTCGCGAAGTGATCTGAGTTGCAATGACTTGGTATGAAGCATAACGGAGTGAGGCTCCCTTATCTTTAAAAGCGTACATGACCTTTATGTAGCCATTTGACGTCGTAGGGGAAATCCATTTTCAACACATATACAAGATTGAGTGTATAACGTTATACATATATAAGAACACAAACTAATTTAATACCTACCTATGTCATTCAGGTATCAGGCAGAATTTTGTTCGCTCACACTTTCCCTAAAGATGCCAAATTGAAAATATAGTAGCACAGTACTTTTATCAGTGCACGATAAAAAGCAGAGAAATTTACTGTTTTTAACGCATAACAAAATTAGGAGTTACATTTAGCAGTGTCTACTTTTCAAACTGAGATTATACCACAAGATTGGACATTTAATACTCTACATTTCTGTGTAATTTTACAGCTGTATGTAGATCCAGTGCGGCGCAAACGAAAATCTGGCGCAAAGTTTAATGACGCTCTAATGATACCCCAGGACCTCCATTAAGTTAATGACGCGCTAATGACAACACGACGTCATTAAAACGTTAGTACAACAGAATTTAATGATACATTACTTAATGAACGTATAATGGCACGTTAATGCTTCATTAAAGTCTGATACAACCGGGTCTAGTTTATTAAGAAAAAACAAACAAGATGGGTACTCCTCAAGAATCTTTAAATTATTAAAAATACATGCATAAATACACATACTATTGTTAAATGAATAAGCACATCATGTGAGCTACAGATCTTTAAGTCATATGGATCACATCAACCGGATCTTCACGGTGCTGATGGCGTAACGCATTCCGTGACGTTCCTCGCTAGGGTTGGATTACACAGGAGTGTCTCAATCTGAACTGCATATCCAGTTCATGGCAATAATGATGTACCAACGTCAGTGATGTTCCCCACCACGCTTGGATTACACAGAGGAGCGTCTGTTGGTTTGAACTGAACAACCACGATGACATACGTCGTCAGAGTCCCAACAATCTGAAACACACAACTTTAGTCGGTTTAATACTCACTCAGCGCAATATTTCAGCTGCATAGTCAATTGTCAGAGATGGAATTTTCCTCAGCAACCCATACTTGTATTAAGACGTGACCGGACTGATGGCGAGTGAGTGAGTTTTGGTTTTACGCCATTTTTAGCAATATTCAAGCTATATTACGGCGGGGGAAACCAGAAATGTGCTTCACACATTGTACCCATGTGTTGAATCGAACCCATGTCTTTGGCGGGAAGAGCGCACGCCTTAACCACTAGGCTACCCCACCGCCCAAGACTGATGGTCAGGCACAGTTTCATGATTGAATGTGTGCCGACGTACCGTAGGGCCTTGATTATTGTTCTCAGTTCTCAATCGTTGGGAATGTAAAGTCGGTGGTGATTCCGGGTAAGAAATTACCCCAAGCAAATGGAAATGAATGGGATAGCCATGTTCGCTTTCTTGGTTGATTACGTCCCATTTTACCCGTCGACGTAGTCTCTAAGCATCGGGGTGTGCTGCCGAGATTCCATTATGTACAGACAGCAGGCAAAAGGTGACGTACCAACTGTCTTATGTAAACAGAACCATCTGTTTCATGTGTGCTTCTTATTAAAGGGCAGAACTATACTCACCCCAAGTAATGTTGGCAGAGAGATTGTGAGAAGGCCATAGACGTTGTAGCCGATAGTTTCCCCAGTGAGTCTGGTCACGAGCAGATCAAGCTGTGCATAGAGAACAGATGTGAACTGAAGATGATGAGCCTTGATGCATCAGAAAACCAGGTAAGTTCTTGTATCTTTCTCAAGTATATGGTGCATGACCTATTCCATTATGATATATACCACGGCCTAATCCACTAAGCTTCCCAAACTGACTTCACCACCTCTCTCTCTCTAACATGGCACTTACTCTCTCGTCCGTTAAAGTTGTTTGATTTGACGACTATTCAAATTGGACACAAGAAATAAATATGATGATGGCAGGTTTTCGGATGTATTGACAGGAATTAAATGTCTATGCCATCACGCTGGCTGTTTTGGTGAAACCTGCAACATGTTTGTTGCAGGTTACTGATGATAATAAGAGTTATACAAAGCGAGACAAGTGACATGTTCACAGAGATATATATGGCATGAGAATCATACATGTACATCTTTGACGTAAACTCGCGTATTCCGGTATGTTTAGGTATTCAACAAAATTACTTACTGTTTCTCGTCCTCTTTCAGAAATGATCCTTCTTCTCACTTTCCATATATATCTCAGGGGTTCATGTACCTGAAAAAAAGTAAATCATTAAGGTATATCTATAGGTCGTGTTACATCTCATTGTAAGAAACATGCCTCAAAACAGGCAAGTAAAGGTGATAGAGAACACTGCCCAAACTGTAATGTATTCAGAGGATACCGGGTATTGCATCGTTTTCACCATCCTCATTTGAGGATAACTACTGTGAAGAAGTAGTTATTCATTGAAATTTGTATTGAGAGTAGGACAGCCTCAGCATGACACCAATGCCAGGCTGTGACATCATCACATATCATTTCATCAATTCAGTACTAATTATACTACCCATCAAAAGTTTAGACTCACTTAGAGCACTCACTATATGGTATAAATATATACATATGGTTACATCGAAGATGAATTTCTCCACTAACTTGGGCGAACCAACGGCAATTCTTATGGAGGTGAATTGCACGAGGATCGTGCATCACATTTCTGAAAAGCTTGTGCACATATCGTGCATGTGAACAGCTGCGTTTTGGTGTAAAGATGTGTTAAGAATTCGCCAATCTTCACTGACTTTCATCATTTATTGCACTCATGGCAATAATCTGTTCAACGTTACGAATTTGTTTAACAAAACGTCAGTTCATGTGTAAACAGTACCTTTAAACAGTATGGAATATTTTGCAAAATCTAGTTTAGAACAGTTGACTGAAGTAAGTGGCTACATTAACACTAGCGAGTCTAAACTTTTGATGGGTAGTATATTTTAGAAAGCAAAGATGCAGTTCTGAGCATACGTGTATGACAAGTTAGAACATGATCAGATACTCTAGTTTTGTGTATATTTGTGCATAGTCTCACATTACCTTTGAACTGACCAATCCTTCCATGACCACTTTTATAAGGACAATAATAAGCGCCGTCGTTATTGTAAAACTCAAGAAAATCAGTTCAGGTTCTGACAACGGTTTGGAAATGGCAGCATACAAAAACAAACAGTTTACAGGTATACATAAAAATATGATAGAAAAGCTATAGTGACGCATGCAATCATTCGTCGAATTCAACACATCCACTAAGCATTCGTGATGCTCAACCAGAGCTTCACATTCCTTTTCTACATTCGAGGCACTGGACATGGACAGATCCTTGAATTTCTGAGCTAGTGTCTGGAATTCCTGCAGCAAACAGGTGGTAAAGATCACGCAAACGAGAAAGTGCCCTTGCCACTGTATGTGTGACATTAAGTTTTGAAGAGCATTTAAAGCAAATCCAAAGTATTTCCAGTAGTCTGGTAGGTGACACGAAGGATAGACGTCACACAGAATGTCCTGATTGTGTCTGTAAAGGAACATCTGAACTGGACCAAACACCACACAATTTAACAGCATGAATAGAATCATTATCTTTAGCAATCGTAATCTGTTGAAGGAAACAAAGTTCGATCTGTACTTGTCCTCATATATGTTGAACACCTGCTCCAGCTCCGTCAGATCTTTCGGCATTTTGACAAGACCAACAAAGCAGAGGTAGACGTTCGCACAGCATATCGCTAGATAACCAATGAGTCTCAACGTGTGTCTTGATACCGTGAAACTATCGTATATTGCCATGGCATACAGTGGAATATGTACTATGAATAAAAGGAAAATGGGTAGAGCAACTTTCTTCTTCCATCTTCTTGTGGTATTGCCTTCTCCACAGTACACCCCTCCAAAGCAGAGCAAAGTTCGGACATACTGGAATAGAGAGGTTGTCAATTTGGACTTCTGATCAGTATTGTCCTGAGGATCATCAATTGGCTCAATTCGTATAAACATGTTCGAGGTGAAAATACGATAATGTGTTAATCACGTCAGCTGTATACTGTATTGGTATGATTTGTCTTCAGCTTCAAGATCGATGATGTCTACAGCTTCAAGATCGATGGTGTCTAAAACTTCAAGATCAAGACCAGTCTGCTGCTGTATGCCGTCTGTTTTCTTTGCAAATTTGAAGCTTGACTTCTGAGAGCTGCTTGGTACTATCCAACACGGGTGTGAGTCTCTTTATACAAGTGGCTTTGATCAGCAGTTGTTGGGTACAGCATCAATGGGTGATGTCAGTTGTGACTGTTAAACTTCCTACACCCGATAGGCAGCATGGGTTGTATCTAGGTGATGAGAATGAAATTCGTGAGCAAAACGACCAGTTGGCAGGGTAATAATACTGAGAAGCTAAAGCCGGGAACTATATTAATGCATTGTAGTATATATGCTTCTGTTCGTGGGATTGTTAATGTGATAATCGATGGTTCAGTTTCCTTGTTGGCAGACACATCGTGACCAATCCCACTTTTCCTTAGATGTCATACATTAATGTCAACAACTGAAACACCCATTCTGTTAAACTATTCCCATTAAGAGTCATCGCTTTGTTCACCAATGCTATCAACCAATTAGAACCCGACGGTCATGCCCCTTTATGGAGGAAGCTTTTTCTCTATTTGCTTGATGTGTACAGCAAGATAAACATGTTATTGTCTGTAAGGTTATTTAAAACCTAAAACGCCGTACATACATTTGAGCCATTATGGCTTAGCAAACTAACCGTGAGCCATCAGGTGATTACATACTCTCATCGATCTGCTGCACTTCGGAAATATATTTTCCTCAGACATACCAAACTTTACGCTCAGTGCCACTGTGAAAATTCTGTCCGGGAATGCAAATGAATTGTAGCAATATATAACATCTTCAATTCATCAAAAGGCATCAAAAGCCAGATCATCACTCTGTATAGTATTTTTCATAAAAGAATATTCAACGGTTTAAGAGGGTCTTCTCCGGAAAGGGAACATTAGCGGAAAGTTGGTTGGCTGCTTAAAGCCGCACACAGCAATATTCCAGCTTCCAGTGGTAAACAATAGAGTCTGGGCCAGACAATCCAGTGAGGAACATCATGGGCATCGAGCTGCGCAATTAGGATACGATGACGTGTGTCAAGCAAGACAGCTATCCTGACCACCCTATCCTGATCGCCTCTTACGACAATCATGGGTTGCTGAAGATAAATTCTAACTCGAACCTTCACGGGTCAGGTGACCTGCCGACATGCTGATTGCTACAGTCTTACAAAAACCGGGGGAAGAATTAGAATGTGTACAATGATAGGGAAATGTGTGCCCCTTGATAGGCAGACTCTATGGTTTGTTATTGTATCATGGACCTCTGGCCTATAGTACTGAATATATAAAGTTGGTTAATAGGCTGACTATGTTAGAAATGATAAGGTGGCATTGCCAATGGTATATGCCTAGACGTCATTTAGTTGGTTTAGCGCCTCTTTGAATAGTATTTCATTAACCTAACAGCGAATCAGATCAATGTGGAAAGAATGACCAACCACAGATCCAAAATATTTACTACCCTAGCAAATTTGTAAAGAATGAAAGTCTTGGGTATTGTTTTCGATCACCATTTGACCGTTTGGGCTCACGATAAAATATTTTGAAAAAATATATGCCTGAAGGCACTGGGTTTTTAAACCTTGTTTCAAGCTCAACGTGGGGAGGGGATCAGATCTCGTAAACTTAAATAAAAATGTTATTGAAATTAATGAATTAGTTAATGTTTTTGCTACTAGCCAATACAACATCGTACTTTGTTGGTTACCCTACCATGTTGGAAGTTCTGGTAAAACGGCAGTTACACTCACCAAATCTGTTACACCATTTCTCATCCCCTACAAAGACAAGTCCATTCTGTGAAGTGGAAGTCACTGTGTACAATCCTAGTCTGGTACAGACCGTCACGGAATGTGGCGTACCATCAGTACCATGACGATCCGGTTGATATGACTTAAAGCTCTGTAGCTCTTTGACGTGTTTATTAATTAGCTTATGCATAAGCCGTCTGAATATTGGTCACAAGACTACCGCCATTGCCTAAAACAGGTATAGGACAATGGATATGAGAACCACTGATACTTTTAATTTTAGACCAAATAGAAGATAATGGAGAATATATATTTATACTTGAAACATAGTTACGCCAATGAGAGCGTTTAATGACACGAATAATTTGTTGGAATTCGGTACGTTGTCGTGTTGCCATCGTCGTTTTACGTATTTATGGATTGATGACCATTGGGTAGACACGATTTGTTAAATCAAGTAACGGTACAAGAAGGACCATGATGGTCAATGACGTCACGAGGCTTCCGGTTAAAATGTACTATTAGTAAAGAACTAATTATTGATATAGATAAATATGAACATGCAAGTGAAAAATCACAAACAATATTGTTGGCTTGTTTTTGTGCTTTATTTGCCTTTCCACATTCATCATTCCACCAAATTTTGGGTGGGTGAAGGTAGATGGCTCTCTGGACGATTTTTCAATAGTTGCCTGGGATATTTCAAATTTTGAAGTAATATTGCCATTTGAAACATCAATATCTTTGCTTATTTGCTAGTTCGGAGGTAACATGTTTCTCACAAAGAAAAGAAAATCGGACCAGTTGGCATGTTTAAATTTCAAAAGGGCAACCTGTACAATCAAAGATCTGAGGGGACTAACATTAATTTCAGTAAATCCTCTGAAGTGATCACTACCGAGAGCATCGTCTTGGAATACATCCCAGTTACATTTAGGGGCTAATGAGGTGATCTAATCGCAAGGCTGAAAACATCCATCTGTTCAAATCCATTCGGGTCATTTTACCACCATTTCAACGACTGTTCTGTCATTGTCTAATTTATGTTTTTCACCATAACACACTGTTTCTATTAAAATCATCACAGATGAGGGACATGTACATGTACAAGAACAACCCTCTATTAATTTCAAATAATCGTTTACAAGGTTTTCCAGTGTTCTGAACATTAATCACTGTGATAGAATTATTTCCATCAATAAAACGTGTAACTGCAGTTGGATCAAAAACGGTGTTAGGTAACTTATGCTCTTTGAAGGACAAATCTGATTTTACAAATAGTGCACAACATCTACTTTCAAGGATTCGTGACATTTGAATTGCTCGTGATTCTATCCTAGCGGAAACTGATATTACCATTTATTTTTTAATAGCTCTCTGGTCATAGGCATGTCTCCTGTACACATATATCGTCTAGAGGCTTAGAATTATTTGATAGGAATTGTTTAAGATCATCACCATGAGCTACCACACTTTGAACATTCCAGTGCAAAATATACTATGCACACTTTGCTAAGGATCAAATAAAGGAATTTTGTGATCCCTAGCAAAGTGTGAGTAGTATAGTCAGGAAGACAGGAGTTATGTTCAAAATATGCTTTGAGACATTAAGTAGTAGCGGCGGGGACAATTCGATCTATTTGATCGTTCATGTTGGTGGCACTGACTGACTGACTGAGTTTGGTTTTACGCCGCTTTTTAGCAATATTCCAGCAACATCATGGCGAGGGACACCAGAAATGGGCTTCACACATTGTACCCATGTGGGGATTCAGCGTGACGAGCCAACGCTTTAACCATTAGGCTACCCCACCGCCCCTGGAGGCACTGACACAGCCAGCTACGACCTCCTCAAACACGAAGATTATAAATGTCTTAATGAATGAAAAAATATTGTTTTACGTCCCATCAGCAATCTTCCAGCTATTTGCAGCAACATAAATGTCTCGTTAGTTCCCATGATGTAGAATTGTAAATACACAGGAGTGAGCTTGGAGGTATTTCCTTCAAGGCCTCGTTGTCTCGAACAAAGGCCAGTCTATGTTTTTACAGGCACAAGGTTGATGCGAAAATTTAAAGTGGTAAAGAAATGAAGTAAGCCTAAACTGATTTTTGACGTTTCATGACCTCATTTATTTGGTGTCGCCACAATTAATCACAAGATGAAACATATCATATGAAATATATCAAACATTGCACAGAACATTTCAAATCACAAATATATATTCTGTTATATGTACAATTCAATTATGACGTCGTTACTTTGTAACAAATTAATTATTGTATTAATATCACTAAAAGGCACCCAGTAGTCACAATTCACATTACTCATTTTATATCACTTTAAGCTAGTTTCGTTCTATGAGATGTTCTATCTAAGTAGTACAACACTTCAATGTCTCCACGCGCAAGTCTATGTTTCAGGGTGGACAGTTCTCTCCCGTGGGCTTGATTGGGGGCAGTCTCTGGCCGGCACTGTATTGCAACATTTTCAGTTCGTTAATTTTTGCTCGTCCAACAGGAATTTCATCATCTCGGAAACGTTGGCCTTTCCAACGATCTTCTTTAATCTGCCATGCCAACCCTCCAAGCTGTTGTTTGATATGGGCCCGTTGGTGTCATGATGGTTCCATTCTCGGAGGTCAGCCTCAACCCAGTTCCTAGTTATGTAGTCTGCGACCTGCAGACATCTGTTGTCCTGGGGCATGTCTGCTAGGATCGAGCCTGACATCTTCCACCTAAAATGAAAAAAAACACACAAAAGTTAGAAAATGTTTCCTTGTAACACTTAGAAATGAAAACTGTTTTGTATGGATAGTCAACTTCTTTAATTAATGAGTGCGACGTTTCGGTTTATGGTACTAACACCGTTATCAAATAAGTATATGATATATAACAACAATTTCTTTGAAGGCATTTTAAAGGAGAATATATACATAGCTGTATGGTGAGTATATACAATTTGCAAGGTTGATGTACATTGGGTATTTGATAAGTTATCAAGCATTGACAGCAGAGGAGGTTGATGTACAGAGTGATTGATTGTACATTAGAGTTGATGTTATACAATTGATGAGTTGACGTACAATAGTTGTGATTACAAGCACAAAGGAGTGGATTACAAGGAAGCCAGATGGACAAAGGAGGTAGGGAAGGATTACTGGTGGTGGTCTTTGATTAGGTGGTGATAGGCTGACGAGATGAAATAACCTTGATCTCGATTCATGGTGGGGTTGTGGCGTTGGATGTTTATGGCTTCAAGGAGTTTCCTAATTTTGTAGTCTTGTCGGTTGATTTCTAGGATATCGATGTTGTTCCATAGGATGGCATGGTCAGGGTTGGCTTGGGTGTGGTCAGCTATGGCGGATTTGGAGTCGTTTTTTGGACTGAGGCTTTATGTTCCTTGATTCGTAGTGGGAGCGGGCGGGATGTTTCACCAATATAGAAGTCTCCGCATTGACAACGAATCTGGTAGACTACTCCCGAGGGGTCATCTTTTGTTGTTGACGGTGGTTTGCCTGTGGCTTGGAGGAGGTTCTGGGTGGATTTGCCTTTTTGGAACAGGACGTCTATGCTTGCTTGCCGCTGAAGGAGTCGTCTTATTTGGTGGCTGACTGCTGGGACATACTAACACTAACACTGATCGAGTGAACACATTAATCAGTATCATTATTATCTCAGTGAGCTAAACTCAGTAGATGAACTCAGTAAATTTAAATCATATTTCACCACATAGTTCAGAATTCTACAGCACCCTGTGTCTTAATCCCTCATAACAACATCGGCACAGTTGACTGTGATTGTGTATGTGACCCATGCACTTGACAAGTGCACGAACAATCAGGAACAGCAGGTGGAACATTAGGTGGTTTCATAGCATGTCAGCACGCATCTCAATTGAAACCCTATTGGATGAAGGACAACCAACAGTACAGCCCGCTAAGGCACACGCATATGATTTAGCAGGAACGTCCTCAACAATGCGAATACCTTCCGTATTCGAGACTTTGTGTTCAGTTCGAACTGGCAGAACAGACACTACTTCCCTATATTTTTCACAGCCTGGGTACGCAGCTCTGTGATTTCCTCCACGATTTCGACATTTAAAAACACCATCAGCCTTACAATTTTAACACATTTTAATACATCTATATTCTCTCAGTCATTCTATGTGTCAAAACACAGTGACATGCAAGGCTGGATTTAGTAGAACGTAATCTGAAAAATGCTGAACAGATAATTTTATCGCGTAGTTTTAGCGATGGCTCATCAGGATCAGCACATAAACAATGAATCGGCAGGTTCTGAAGACCCCAAGACAAAGTTTCACGCCTTGGTGAATTTTTGTTTTATTTTAAGATCTGATCCCCTCCCTAGTTTTAGTTTGAAACAACTTTTTATATACCCAGTGCCTTCAGGCATTTATTGTTTAAATATTATATATGACGTCGGAAGTTAAAATGGTGATAAAAAATAATACCTATGAATTTGGCTTCCTTTACAACTAGGAAGCTAAATATTTTGGATTTGCGTCTGGTCATTCTTTCCACATTGATCTGATTCACCTTTATTTCAATGAAATACTATTCAAAGAGGTGCTAAACCATCCAAAATAATGCTCCACATCTAGGCATATACCATTGGCAAAACCACCGACTATTCTAGTCCAGTCAGCATATTAATCAATCAATCAAATTAATTTGTTCAGTGGAAACACTGGAGTCTGCTTATCACGGGGCATACATTCCATTGTACATCTGTACATATTCATGCAATCTAATTCTACCCCGTTTTGTGAAACTATAGCGATCAGCATGTCGGCAGGTCATATTCCGCGAATGCTCCCTTTGCGGAGAAAATCTCCCAAACCGTTGAATATTCTTTTATGAAGCATGCTATATAGATCAGGCTAGTCAGGATCTGGCTCCTTTTGATCAATACTGACTGACTGAGTGAGTTTAGTTTTACGCTGATTTTTGCAATATTACAGCAACATCACGGCGGGGGACACCAGAAATGGGCTTCACACATTGTACCCATGTGGGGATTCGAACCCTGGTCTTCAGCGTCACGAGCGGACGCTTTAACCACTAGGCTACCCCACCGCCCCTTTTGATCAATGGCATATATTACTGAAATTGTACCGAAGGTATATAGTAGCATAGAGGCAATAATGTGGTATAACTGTGGAAACTCCATTTCCGAAGTGCATAAGATCGATGAGAGTATGTAATCTCCTGATGACTCATGCTTGGATCAGCTAAGCCATAATGGCTCAAATGTACGTTCGGCGTTTTAGGTTATAAATAACCTTACAGACAACAAACACGTTTGTTTGGCTGGATACATCAAACAAAGAAGGAAATAGCTTCCTCCATTAGGGGACATGGCCGTCGGGTTCTAATTCGTTGATGACATTGATCAACAAAGCAATTACTTTTAATGGGAATACTTTAAAAGAATAGGCGTTTGACAACAATTTGTGTTATCCATTTAAAAGAGGGCTTGTCCATGATTTGTCTGCAAACAAGGAAAAAGTACTATCGATTATCACCAAACCCACGAACAGAAACATATTTAATACACTGCCGTTATAAAGCACCTGCCTTTCCTACCCCTGTCAACTGGTCACAACGTGCTCAAGGATTCCATTCTCATCACCCTGGGGCGATACAAACCGCCTATAACAGTCACAACGTTTAACAGTCACACTACCAGCTGACATCAACCATTGATGCTGTACCCAATAACTGCTGATCAAAATGCCTTGTCTGAGGAGACACACACTTGTGTTGGTTAGTACCAAGCAACTCTCAGAGGTCAAGCTTTAAATACGCAAAGAGGACAGACGGCATACAGCAGCAGGCTGATCTTGATCTTGAGCTGTGGACATCAACGATTTTAAAGCTGTAGACGTCATCGATTTTAAAGCTGCAGTACCAACAAACCAATACAGAATACATCTGACGTGATCTTGCATTATCGTATTTTCACCTCTAACATGTTTATCCAAATTGAGCCAAGTGATGATCCCCAGGACAATACCGAGCAGAAATCCAAATTGACAACCTCTCTATTCCAGTATGTACGAACAGTGCTCTGCTTTGGAGGGGTGTACTGTGGAGAAGGCAATACGACAAAAAGATGGAAGAAGAAAGTTGCCCTACTCATTTTCCTTTTATACATAGTACATATTCCACTGTATGCCATGGCAATATACGATAGCTTCACGGTATCAAGGCACACGTTGAGACTTATCGGTTTTCTAGTGTTATGCGCTGCGAACGTCTACCTCAGTTTTGTCAGTTTGGTGAAAATGCCGAAAGATCTGACGGAGATGGAACAGGTGTTCAACATATATGAGGAAAACTACAAATCGACTTTTGTTTCCTCCAACAGATTAAGATTGCTGAGGATAATGATTTCATTTACACTGGTAACATGTATATTGTTTGGTCCAGTTCAGATGTTTCTTTACAGACACAATCAGGACATTCTGTGTGACGTCTTTCCTTCGTGTCATCTCCTTGACTACTGGAAATACTTTGGATTTGCATTAAATGCTCTTTTTAACTTAATGTCACACATACAGTGGCAAGGACACTTTCTCGTTTGCGTGATCTTCACGAACTTTTTGCTGCAAGAATTCCAGACAATCGATCAGAAATTCAAGAATCTGTCCATGTCTAGTGCCTCGAATGTAGAAAGGGAATGTGAAGCTCTGGTTGATCATCACGAATCTTTGGTGGATGTGTTAAACACGACGAATGATTGCATGCGTCATTACAGCTTTTCTATCATATTTTTATGTATACCCATAAACTGTTTGTTTCTATATGCTGCAATTTCCAAACCGTTGTCTGAACCGGAACTGATCTTTTTATGTCTTGGAATAACCGCGGCACTTTCTTTTGTCGGCACAAAAGTGATCATGGAAGGCTTAGTCAGTTCAAAGGTAATGTGAGACTATGCACAAATAACAAGAGTATCTGATCATGTTCTTACTTATCATACACGTATGCTCAAAGCTGCACTTTGCTTTCAGAAATCGGTAACACTGAATTGATGGGATCATGTGGTATCTAACGATGTCACAGCCTGGCATTGGTGTCTCTCGATACAATTTTTAATGACTAAGGGAAGATGATGAAAACGATGTAATACTAAATTTGGGGCCCTATTCCCTATCGCCTTTACTTGGGAACTGCCGTTATGAGACATGTTTCTTGAAATCAGAATGACACACTCACTGATTATCACATGTATTTTTTAGTGATGTATTTTTTTCAAGGCTCACAATCCCATGAGATATATATGGAAAGTGAGAAAAAGGATCATCTCTGAAAGAGGACGAGAAACTGTATGTACTTTTGCTGAATACCTCATATCTCTACACACTAGATTGTGTTAAAGTTATATATGTTCGTGTCCCATGCCAAACTATAACTAGGTGTACATGTCGCCTGAGCTATCGTTGTGTCGCTTTGTTTAATTCCTATAATCCTCCGAGGTGTATCATCACAAACGTGTTGTAGGTTTCACCAAAAAAACCATCTTCATGACCTGTGCATCACCTACTGTCAAGTGTAATATTTCTCAGTTTTGTAAAGATATATATCATGAACCCTTTCATCACAATATGTGGAGGTTCAATTTGAATAGTCGACATATCAAATAACTCCCTCGTACGAGGGAGAGTAAGTGCCATGTTCGAGTTTGAGGTGGTTAAGTCAATTTAGGAAGCTTAGCGGATTAGGCTGAGGTATTATTAAATACAGTGGATAATGCACCTTATAGGATGCTGAAAGAACTTACTCTGTTCTCTTATGAAACACTGCTTAACATCTTTATTTTACATCTGTTCTCTATGCACAGCTTGATCTGTTCGTGACCAGACTCACTGGGGAGACTATAGGCTACAACGTCTATGGCCTTTTCACAATCTCTCCGCCAACATTTCTTGGGGTGAGTATAGTTCTGTCGTTTAATAAGAAGAAATCATGAAACAGATTGGGTGTTTTGATTGTTTGTACAGCATTCGATCAGTTGATGATGGAGTCTCCGCAGATTCTCCGATGCTTATAGGGCAACGATTTTTGTCTTCTGGCAAAATGAATCACTTAAGCGACCGAACCTGGCCATCCGATTCATTTGCTCGCCCATAACGACCGGCATACCTTGCTTGGTGTCATTTCGTACCCGGAATCACCACCGAGTTTACATTCCCAACGATTGAGAACAAATATGAAGGCCGTATGGTACGATGGCACATGACACACTTCCAGTCATCCATGGGGCGCGGTGGGCGAGCTGGCTAAGGCGCCAGGCTAGTGATCCAGCGAGGTTGAGGTGCCGGGATCGAGCCCACCTGTCACCGGGTGTAAAAACCTTGGAGTCAACTTTGTGTGCAGACTCTTTCAGTGTTGTCATGACCCCTAGTGTACAGTACACAACCCTGTGCACTTAAAAGAACCCACGAATCTGTTGGTATTTGACCAGATGGTGGCCACATGAATACGTGCAAACACCTAGTTGCGGGTACAGCAACGTGCAGTGAACATGGACAAAGTACTGTGACTATGTGTCCCAGTCCACCCAGCTGGGAATGGGTACCTCGTTAGGATGAGAAAGCCACAATAACCCGGTGCGCCTAGTGGCTGCGAGAGTTGTATGATCCCCAGGGAGTTGAGTTTGATAATGCGATGTGCCGTTGAGATTGACATCCAATGATCGAGGGAAAAAATACCAGCGCCATGAGCATGCACTAGTGCGTGGATATGTGCGCTATATAAATATCCTATAATACTGTACCTGCCACCACTATCCGCTTGGTCACGTGTTATTACAAGCATGGATTGTGAGGAAAAGTCCATCCGGATCATTGATTTTTTACAGGCCACAGCCATGCAGCAGAAATATTGGTGAGTGATCGTTAAACGGACAAAACTTGTGTGTTCCAGATTGTTGGGACTCTGGCAACGTATATCATCGTGGTTGTTCAGTTCAAACCGACAGACGCTCCTCTGTGTAATCCAACCCAAATGGGGAACGTCACTGACGGTGGTGCATCATTAGTACCATGAAGTGGATGTGCAGTTCAGATCGACAGACTCTCCTGTGCAATCCAAACCTGGTGAGGAACGTCACTGACGGTGACACACACCAGTCCCATGATGATCCGGTTGTACTTAAAGTTCTGCTGCTGCCTTGAGTTTACTATTCATTTATAAAGTAGTTATATTTAAACATGAACTTTTTAGTCATTTAAAGAAAATTGCTGTCAAATTACCATTTTTCTATAGCATTTTCTGAATGTTTAAGTCATTTGTCAACATAAGTCAAGAAGTATATACGTGATATTTGCATGACAGATGTTAGGTAAAAATATAAAATCCATTCAGCGAAGTCGAAGTCCCTGTGTGTTTACCCAGCCTTTGGGGGAACGACACGGAATGTGTCACGCCATCAGTACTGTGACGATCCTGTTTAAGTAATTCATACAACTAAAAGTTCTGTATCTCACATGACGTTCTTATTTATTAAACAAAAATGTGTGTATTTATACATGTTTCTTTAATAATTTGAACATTCTTGTGGAGTACCTATCTGCATCTTGTTGTCTTTTCTTAATAAACTGGTTATTAGAACATGTATAAACGTGACATGTATGTTTGTTCATCACTTGTTAGTAAGGCAAAAATGTTTTAATATACCAAATCCATTTATTAGAAGCGTTGTTCGGAGATGTTTACTTATACATTGTTCACAAGAATTGTTTGGTGGTTTCAAAAATAATACCTTTCAAACTATTCCCCTTTGCAACATATACCACGCAGTGCGTTTTTAAGGTTGAGAGGTTTTGTTCAAAACATGGTGTGGACAATACAATCATAGACATATTTTCACAACCATATACGTCTGAACCATAAGCTAAGATTAAAAAAACAACTAATCAAATGGAGGAAGAAGGTAATGGACAAATTATTAAAGGTCACATGCAACGTAAAACACAACTTTGCAAATTCTGATACCTTTCGGTATGGACTTAGCGAAACAAATCGTCAAAAATGCAAATTCAACTTATAAAGTTGAAAAATAACGCGGTGAAAAAAAACGCGCGAAATCGGAGTTCAAACGTTTCACTAATTTTCCCCCGACTTTTCTGGGGAAAACGGGTTTCAACAGCTGGGCTGCGCTTATAGCACGTGCGCAGTGAAGTAGGTTCGCGCAGCTTGGAAGCGGTTGTCCGGTGAATACTCGGTGAAGGCTTTGGTGTGAGCTATTTTTCCAATGTTTTGTTGATATCTCACAGGCGCGAGAGTTTTATATGTTATGACAGTAAATTAACTGTTTATATAATTTCATTTGTCTATTTCACCACACGTTCTTCTTACCGAGTCACTTTCTCAGTTCGATACTTAAAAGCAATGCCATTTTTTAGCGTTGATAGAATTTCCAACTGTGATATAGATATGTCGTTGTCACAGACTAAACTCAATGTCTTGTTTTATTGACACCTGTGTGTCTGCCTGCCTGTCTGCTAATGACAATATTCAATACACAGCTGCTATCACAGACCACATGCAATTTGAACTTAACACCAATCAGGCTATACACCATAAACAAAATGCATTGATTTATGGCCCGAGTTCGGTCTCTGTCACATTATGTAATTACACAGACAGGCAGGTGTGATACTTGAACACATGACATGTTATGATGTCTGTTGATTGCAAAATGTTATACACAAAAAATGAGCATGTATTTACAAAACCCAACATCTCTATATATACACACACAATGACCCGTGAGGGCATCTGCAAATGAACCAGCCGTTACACTTGAGTGCACACCCACCCGCTCTGACTGGGTTCGGTATCCCGGCTGCTTCGTTTCTTGGGAAGTAAACCGAAGTACACAATATTGCACTTTTGATTTGCGATTGTACGCTTATAATTTTGTTTATATGTTTTTTCATAACCAGCAATGTATATTATATGTCATGAATAAGTGATAATTGTGTTTTAATTATGTTTGATTTTTTGGTTGCATGTGACCTTTAAAGAAGGATAACAATATATGTATGAACAACTTGTTTATTACAGTGAGTGTGACGTTCTGGTGTAGGATCTGACACTGTTATCAAGACACTAAAAAAAGTGACAAATTGTTAATCTGCTTCACAGAGTGCATAGTTTCCATGGTTTCCATGGTTCCATAGTTTCCATGGTTCCATGCCCTTTTCGTTGTGTCCTTCACTGGTGCTTTCCAAGTCAACTGGATATCGGACCGTAAAAGTATTTGGTGTGAAACCACCAAAGAACAACGCAATAGCATATGATTAACAATTTGTGTTTTTTAAATTCACCAAATTCACAAATCAATGCTCATCACCAGGAATCCAGGGTGCCACTTGTATTGGCCTTTTTTTGTTATGTTAGACTTAGCTTGAGGTAAGACCTAACTCCCCTTACATAAGAAACACAAGTTGCATCTACTCTTTGGGTCAAACTTAAGTAAATATTCCGGTACAGTTCTAAAGATGTCCAGATCAGACTGGCCTTCCTGTCCAAATATGGTAACACGTACATCACTAACTTCATTGGCATCCTTGTTTACTTCCGTTAGTGACATACTGTCTATACCTGTGTAATATCAGTAGGATTTACATAGGTCCATCCCACATATTTATTATGGTCCTTAAGTAATTGTACTGAAAAAATCATCAGCTGACTGCATCTAATGGGAGACTAATCATTCGTATTGAACCCCCTGTAATATAAATGCCAACACTTATATTTCGATTCAGAGATAATTATATCTATTGATACAATGATATGTCTTATATAGTCAACAAAAGTGGCATTGCAGAGAGCAGACTCAATCCTGCCATGTGCAATATACATAATACTCTTGCACAATGCTGATAATGAGTTTTAACTGACTGTTGTTTACTTAACGTATCCTGTAATTTTCGCGTTGCAGAGATTCCTAGATAATTAACTGCGCATTATTAACACTTAAGTTAGAGGATTGAAATATATGATAATTCAAAGTCGCTCCAGTTATATTCTTCAGTATGCATCAGTCAAACGGCAGACTGATCTCTCTCATTCAGATTCTAGGACAATAGTTTCCTTTATGCTCAGTTTCATGTCAAATGCAAAGTCGTTATTTTGGTGTTCAATCTCAATAGCTATCTTAAACAACTCATATTGATTGCTAACACTGTTCCTCGTGATTGCTTGAACGTTTTTTCGCTTCTGAATGTAAGTAAACTAAAACATAGTCCATGGCCATTGATCATCAGGGTCGATTTTTCTTTCAACAACAACAAAACGATTGTCACATATGTAAATACTGACAAGGAAATGTAGACAGGTAAATGTACTTATAACCTCAGTCTGCATATACAGCACTACAAAAATGTCAGGTGCGCTAACGGGTCATCACTCAGGTGATCCTTTGTTGTAAGTGCCATTGTCGTAAAATTACTCTGTGGATTATGATGAATTTTGGGATTTATATATTACTTATTAGCACTTGATTTCTCTCTACCGAACTGAAGGTTCAATGAACAGTCATAATGAGCACAATTTGGGGTTTAACAAGCGAAAATGCATTTCGGAAGTGCCTGATCAATAGAGGATATGTGATCTCCTGGTGACTCATGTTTGGATTGCTGAACCATAATGGTTCGAACGTAGATACGGCGTTTTAGAGTTTCAGTAACCTTCAGACAATAAACACCATTTTGTCTGGCTGTATACACAAATCAAACAAGAATAAAGCTTCCTCCATTACCTCGACATGACAGTCTGGTGACTAACACGTTCTGGTTCCAATTCGTTGGTAGCATTGATTAATTGAACAAGCAAAGACTCGTAATGGAAACAGTGTAACAGAATAGATGTTTTAATTGTTGAAACGCTTTATGATAGCCATTCAAAAGCTATGCAGAGGGCGTCTGCATCATTAGTGCCATCAACTATAAAATTACTGATCCACGACGAAGTCCACGAACAGAAGCAAATATGATAAAATGCAATATGAAGCGCTTGTGTTTCTGATTGATAGCATCTCTGTGTCCCTACACTGTATAAATACCTCTGCCAATTGATCAGTATACACGCGGATTTCATTCTCTTCACACTGGGGGTATAGAACCCATGCCGAAATAAGGGAAATAGTCGCATAGCTTTCTCAAAACACTGTATAAACTGGTCAGGGTCATTTGTCCAATGAGACACGCGCCTGTGTTGGATAGGAGCAGAGTATTAGCAACTCAAACAAGCAAAGAAGAGAAGCGACATGCAGATGGTTGATATGGAGATGAATTCATTCATTTGAAGTGGTGGACATTACATTGTACAGTATTCATTTGATGTGATATTGTGGTGATTTCCATGTTATCGTATTTTTACCTGGAACATGTTTATACGAATTGAGCCAAGTGATGATCCTCAGGACAATACCCATCAAAAGTCAAAATTGACAACCTCTCTATTCCAGTACGTCCGCAATGTGCTCTGCCTAGGAGGGATATACAGTGGAGAAGGCAACACCACAAGAAGATGGAAGAAGAAAATTGCCATACTCATTTTCCTTATCTACTTACTACATGTTCCATTGTATTCCATAGCAATATACAATCGCTTTACAGAAGCAAGACACACAACAAGACTCTTTGGTTTTCTAGTGATATGCACAGCAGACATCTACCTAAGTTTGGTTTGTTTGGTTAAAATGCCGAAAGATCTGACGGAGCTGGAACAGATATTCAGTATGTACATGGAAAAATACAAATCGACTTTTGTTTCCTCCAACAGATTAAGATTGCTGAGGAAAATTATTTCGTTCACGTTGCTTAATTGTGTGGTGTCTGGTCCTGTTCTTATATCATTTTTCAGACACAATCAGGCTATTCTGTGTGACGTCTATCCTTCGTGTCATCTCCCTGACTACTGGAAATACTTTGGATTCGGTTTAAATGGTCTCTTTAATCTCACGTCACAAATACAATGGCAAGGGCACCTTCTCGTGTGCTTGATTTTTACCGCCTTTTTGCTGCACGAATTCCAGTCTCTGGCTCAGAAGTTCAAGGATCTGTCCATGTCCAGTGCCTCGAATGTAGAAAAGGAATTTGAAGCTCTGGTTGAGCATCACGAATGCTTGGTGGATGTTTTGAATGAGACAAATAACTGCATGCGTCACTATAGCTTTGTTATCATATTTTTATGTATACCTGTAAACTGTTTGTTTCTGTATGGTGCAATTTCCAACCCGTTGACAGAACCCGAATTGATATACTTGTGTATTGGAGTAACGATTGTGCTTGCCGTTGTTCATGGAAAGGTGTTCTTTGAAGCGTTGGTGAGTTCAAAGGTAACGTTAGACTAATCAATTATATCCAAAACAATAGTAACTGATCATATTCTTCTTTGTCACAAACAAATGCTTAAACTTTCACTTTTGCTTTGAAGATGTAGTGTACAGTGGCGTTCAGTTCGAAGAGGTACTTTCAAAGATTTGTTGTGCTTTTATAGAGTATACAATATATACCAATTATGAGCATCTATTACTTTTATTTTTTGTTGGTGTCACTGCAAAAGCATACAGTTCGATGGCAAAACATTATCGTGCATCACGTTTGTTTCAGTCACATGTGCCCATGAGTATATAGGAAATGATATGTGTACCGAAAATGATTGAATATGTCTGAAAACCGTTCCGATAGGGATTAGAATTTGTCCAACCATTCATGCTTGTCTCAAGAGGCGACGCTAACCTCAGGCCTGAGTATCCAGAGTACGTATATCGATGCTCAGGCTGAGAGTCCCATGAGTGTCCTGTACAGACTCTCTTGTTTAAAGACCTGCGCAATATTCCAGTTATACACATTTCCAATGCCATAATAGTTCGCCAAGAATTGGATTGCTGCTCCAAAACTTCAGTAATACATTTTTTTTATTTAGTATACTAGTATTCAGTCTGTTTATTTTTTAATAAATATGAAAAATAATTTATATTAAAAATATTAAAAACGTGAAATCATAATCTTTAAATTGATTGGGACCATGCTGAGGTTGTTTGTCTATCGATACACTGACACAGCAGCTGGTCCTGAAGTGAGGATGATGAAAACGACGTGATACTGTGTCCATGAGGACGATACCTTCAAAGGGGTGTGAAGTAGCATAAAATCATTGTCCCCCCCTGAGAGGGTATGTAAGTCCCATCTCTTTCAAGTTATTTTGCATGCTACATGTTCATTTATTGCTTGGCTAAATTGGAGCATAATCGCCATTGGCTGAAGGGATGGTGTAAATCCAGCCAGGGTCCATGCAGGTAGCAAAAGTAATGTAAGTCCCCATGGTCCCTAGCGTGGTGATCTTCCTTCAATTGCTGATGATCATTAGCCCGTTTTTATTTCGTATTGGTCTCCATAATGATATGTTTCATGATAGCACTCTAGGTTTATCTTTATATCTGTGATTCTCTAGTAGTTTTACTGTCAATCATTGACAGATTTTAAACTTGAAAATGTATTCATCTTTAATATGTTCTCGTCACAATATGGCTGAGATATTGCCGACGTGACGCCAAATATTAACTCACTCACTCACTCCATGAGGACGAAATTTGGGGTCATAATACCCCGTCGCTTCTGACACCCGTTCCTACAATCAGATTGACACACGCACTGATGTAACAAGATCTCCCTCAGTGATTCACTTTTACTTTTCCAGGCTCATGAACCCCTGAGATACATATGGAAAGTGAGGAAGGGGACTGTTTCTGACAGAGGACGGCAAACTGTAAGCATACAATTAAACATGCCATTGTTTATTGCGTTACACCCTTCTGTGTTATTCAGTATTGTATCAATAACTGGGCATACATGCGATCATTGGTGGGTTCCCTTTCCGTACCAGGAACCGCTGCGGTAAGATTCTTTCCGATGATGTTCATACGACTATCACAACATAGACATGCATATAAGGATCATCAAGCGCTACGGCCTGTGCATCTTGTCAAATGTATCATGTCTCATTTCCATAAAGATATATATACTACCCATTAAAAGTTTAGACTCACTTAAAACATTCACTATATGTTATGTATGTATATATGGTTGCAACGAAGGTGAATTTCTCCACTAACTTGGGGAAAACAACTACAAACCTTAAGCAGATTAATTGGACGAGGATCATGCATCAAACTGCTGAGGTGAGGTGAAATTGGGTTTTACGTCGTGCTCGAGAATATTTCGCTCATATGACGACGTGCATGCGTGTGTATGTGTATGTGCGGCTGCTTGTACTAGCCCAGACTGAAGCTGGTTTTATAGTGCTAGCCCACTGAGATACCATGCCGCAGTGAAGCATGAAACCCCACTCAGATACATTATACTGACTCCGAGCCGACCAGTCCTTGTTGTACCCATTAATGCCGAGCGCCAGGCAGGGACCAACAAGTACCATATTTTAACGTCTTTTGGTATGACGCGGTCGGGGATCGAACCTGCGACCTTCCGCTCTCCGGGCGGGCGCTCTAACCACTACACCACGGAGGCGGTCTTGCAAGTGCCTGAACATTGCTTGAACATCTTACATGTAATCAGCTAAACGTACATCCAGCACTCATAAAACTGTCATGATATATGCAAGTTATGTTATGTATTAAGTCTAGACGTCGTGGATTTCGATGCAGAAAACAACCGCTCATTTTATAGTCGTTTTATAGCCGTTGTGGAGCTTTAAAAGCAGATAAAATTGTTCACCTATGAAATCTAAAAGGAAATATGCGGGTTGAGTGGATATTTGGTTTCACGGAGGCGGTCATCAAACTGCTGAAAAGAATATGCAAAAGTCAAGGATGTGATCAGCTGCGTTGTGGTGTAAAGTTTTTATAAGAATTCGCCATTTTTAACCGAGTTTCATCATTTATTGAACGCATGACAATAATCTTTTCAACATTATGAATTTGTTTTACAATAAATCAGTTCATGTATAAACAGCACCTATAAACAGTATGGAATATTTTGCAAAATTTAGTTTAGAACAGTTGCCTGAAGTAAGTGGCTACATGTACACTAGTGAGTCTAAACTTTTGATGGGGAGTATACGTGTTCGATTCGCAGAGCCAATGAAAACACTCTCTTGAGCGAGAGAAAGTGTTATGTTAGAGATGGAGGCAGTGAAGGCACTTCAGGAAGGATGATGCATCTGACAACTACGGATTCCACCAGAGCGTATCCAGTTCTCTGGTTCAAAACTCCACAACGTCTTCACTTGATATTCAGTGTCCATTGCATGCGTTTCTGCACTCCACTATTTTACACCATATTAAACTATACATATTCTTGACGTGATTAATCAGTGAAAATATCTGTGTTTCAACATTAGATCATTACACAACACATCTCTGATACATCAGTGCTCAATAGTTCCATTTTCCCTCCGTTCTCTATGTACAGCTTGATCTGTTCGTGGCCAGACTTACTGGGGAAACTATCTGCTACGACGTCTATGGCCTTCTCACCATCACTATGCCAACACTTCTTGGGGTGAGCATATTTCAATCTTATAATATGATTCATGAAGCATATGGTCTTATCAATTGGTCATTTAATGTTTGTATGGGCACCATTTTTTCCTTTTTTAGTATTTGTTATATTCTTATTTATTGTAATTCTTATTACAATTTCTCGAGTTCTCTGGACTTCAAACATTTGGCAGCGACTGAGAAACAATTGTTTTTAATGATACACTCACCCTAAATATCTTAGATAACACCTGTTAATTAGAAAATACACAATGCCATTTAGGAAATGGTCAAATGTAACCTATGTTATATTTGGGATTACACTTTCTCAGTAAAGTACAGATTCTAGTACTTTTTGGGTTGAGTCCCATCCGGGATTCGAACCCACACACTCAGAGTCAGGCACCTAATCGCCAGCACACAAAGTCAGACGCCTAGACCGCTCAGCCACCGCAGCTTCAACCCAAAAAGTACTAGAATCTGTACTTTACTGAGAAAGTGTAATCCCAAATATAACATAGGTTACCTGTTAATAAGGTATTGAACAATGAAATCTGTGTAGATCAATCGATATCAATAGAGTTTTGCAATGAAATTCAAGATACATTGTTTTCAATTTCTTTCAATAAAGTGAGAGTTTGACAGTTAGACACCAACTGGACAGCTAGGGCTCACATACATAGGAAGCAGGCACAGTCTTAATGACTTCGTTTACTACAGGAAGGGGGGCACCGGTTCTTTATACAAGTACTACAACATTTAAGCAACACATATAAAGAGTGCCATGCATATTCTTCTTTACAATTGTAACTCATTATCTCGTTTTTCAGGCAAGAAATACATACTTTGCTAGACAATGAATAACATCTGGGATTTTGGATGATAATAGCTGATAAAATTTAGGTTATGTTTTGTCAAACCTGACAAAAAAGGACATATTTAATTAAGCAGAAATGGCACTTTGTTTCAATTCAGGAAACAATGTATAGAGGACAAAACCGTTGATCTTTATCAGTATGAAGTTTTCAACCTTCCTCTATCATTAATCTGTGATTTGAACACCTAAAGTTGGTAAGGTCTATTCCATGTGACGTAACATTCACAACTGACAAATATTCTTCACAACATTTTTCCTTTTTACAGATTGATATACATTAGGTTTGGGAAATTGACATATTAATTCAAACCATGTTCGTTGATCTATTGATATAAATCAAAAAAGAACTTATTTATACAACATACATCTTGATTGTGCCAAACATAACTAAAACCATATGTATTTAACAATTGTTTCGCATTATGGGCCCAGCATTGTCTACCAACTGTGCTAATTTATGTTGATAACGGTATGATTGGTATAATATTCCACAACCGTTTTGTATAATAACCGTGTCCAATATTTTACAATTCATATATATACATGGTACTAAATTAAGCACCCCTAACTGACTTACCTAATGATAAATCTTGAATTGTAACGATGACTATTATTTCAAGTGTATTCCCTTTCAATATTGTTTAAGGCTTTTGCTAAATCAATCGTCAAAACACATCCCAATATGCAGTTGAAGCACACTACCCACGATTGTCTCAAATAGCAGTATTAACTCAATGCGTCTAACTGTATAAAACGCGAAAACGTTTTAAGGATTTTACCAGTATCTGTTACAATGGCACGAAGGTGACTACCAGAAGCAAGAAGATGGCAAATTATTAGAATGCACGACATCGGGATGTCATGTTGGGCTATTGGGCGACAGATTGACATTAACCACATCGTCATAAATCGACTTGTTAAAAAATAGGTTAAGGGCTGACTAAGGCCGAAAGACGTCTCAAGTTGAGGATCGGGATTTAGCAAGCCTTGTGAGACGTGAGCCTTTCGCGACAAATGGCGTCCTGAAGCACCGATGGCTCCCCAACAGACATCTGTGCAATAGGACTGAAAGAAACCGCATAAAGGCACATGGGATGAGACTAGATGGGTGATCAAGCATACAGCCTTGATCAATCTTGACAAGAGAGCTCATTTAAAGTGGTTTTTACCCCGACGTCATTGGAATTTGACGTCATGGAGGAAGGTGCATTGGTCGGATGAGAGTCACTTTTTATTGCACGTCACAGACGGGCGCCAGCGAGTCTGGAGGACAAAGAACAGTGCCCATGAGCCTAAGATCATCAGAGCATCAGTTCCTTACAGTGGTGGATCTGTCAAGGTCTGGGGTTGTCTCTCCCATGATTGTAAACTGGACTTGGTCACTGTTCGTGGAAATCTCAAGGGCGACCACGACATCCGGAACATTCTGAAACCTGTTCTTGTGCTACATTTTGATAACCACCCATTAGCAACTCGCCCTGTATTTATGGATGACAACGCCCGACCACATCGCTCCCAACTTGTAAAAGGTTTTCTCCAACTACGCTGTAACCAAACTTACATGGCCACTTATGAGCTCGGATCTGAACCCATTGGAGCATTATTGGACGCCGAGCGCAAGCACTGGATCCGACTTACAAGATCTGACATGTTTGGAAACAGCTTTGCGCCGGGAGTGGCAGCAGCTGCCTCTTGAGCGAATCCGGAGACTTACGACTAGCATGAGGAGGAGGGTCAAAACAGTCATCCGTGCACAAGGTGGATATGCACGTTATTAACATTTGTCATGTGATTTGTTGTCTGAAGATGACAGAAAACATTTTCAGACTGAGAGACACTCGCTTTGGAACTCTGCAGCCCAATAGTTGTACAGGGCTACATTTAGTTGACAACCATCGTTGACGTTTTCATGTCATTTTGTAAATTAAAATATTGCAAATTTTAATGCTTTTGTTCTTTATGTTAAGTCCAAAATGTCAACTTTCAGGAAACAATGGAAACTTTCAGGAAACTTTCCAGTATAAATACGAATGGTAATGATTGCTCAGTTTCATGGCAATATGAAAAAATAGGGGGTGGCTTGATTAAGTTCCATGTGTATATATTGTCTAGTTTTGAAAGATACAAATCATAGTTCACCCCTATAGTTTGGCATGAAATGCATGTGGACCGGTTTTTTGTAAATATCCCTTCATCCAATGATCCAATCGATCTCAAACTGTGCAAGTGGATGTTTTGTCAGACAACCTAATCACATTGTAGATCACCGATTTTATGCATTTGTATTAAAGAATCTGTCTATGTAACTGTCAACAAAATAAACAGCAGAACGCAGACTGCTTGCAGAGGGGAGCCAATGACCTGTAACAGCGGCAGTGTTGGGTCAGAAAGGTAAATGCACGTGCAGTTCATGATAGTTACCTGTGCACTGCACAGTGATAGACCGTTTGGATCATTCACATTGACTACTGCTAGCTGTCATCATGAAAGCCTATTCAGATGATGCTAAACGTTTAATTAGAAATGTGTTTAATTTTTTTTTTAAAGAGAGCAAACGTAGCACACCGATTTATAAGGTGTCGGATTACATGAAACGTACAACTTTTGCTCTTGGCATGAAAAAGAACATCGTGCTAAAAATTGTGAAAAATAAACCAACAACCAAGAAACAAAACCTTGTACAAAAAGGTAGGCATCCAAAGTAAGATTATTTTGTCATCAGGGTCATCAGAGATGTCATTCGCCGGCTATTTGCTAGAAATGAACACCTGTCCACAAGAAAGTTAAAACACATCCTTGCAGAGGATCACGACATTAATGTTTCTAGGTTTATGCTAAGCAAACTACTGCTCAAATTTGGATACAAGTACAAGAAGGTCGCAAACCAGAAACTTGTGAGAGATCTGATATTGTGAAAATAAGGTGTAACTATCTGAGAGAAATTAAGCAGGCAAGAGAGGATGGGTTCGAACCTATATATCTGGATGAGACCTGGGTCAATGCAAACCATACTGCTGCCAGACAGTGGCTACCCACTGATCCTAGTGATGGTAGGAAAATACCAACAGGCAAAGGTGAACGTTTAATCGTTCTTCATGCTGGTTCCCACCGTGGATTCCTACCTGGGTGTGATCTGGTATTTCGGTCAAAGAGCACAGATGGTAGGGACTATCATACAGAAATGAACTCAACGGTTTTCACACAGTATGTTGAGGAACAAATGTTGCCAGCTCTGCCTTACAAAAGTCTTGTTGTCATGGATATTGCTCCCTCCCTATCACAGTGTCCGAGATCCAAACAATAGGTGCCCAACTTCCAATACAAAGAAGTCAGATATGCAGCAATGGCTAACAAATAACAATATACAATTTTCAATGAAGGCCACTAAACCACAGTTGTACTCTTTGATTAAACCTAACAAACCTCCACCCACATATAACATTGACAACATGCTACGCCAACACGGCCATAAGGTCTTGAGATTACCACCGTACCACTGTGATCTCAACCCAATCGAACTTATCTGGGGAGACCTTAAAAGTACAGTGGCCCGGAAAAATCAATCATTCAAGTTGAATGATGTCAAGCACATTGTCAACACTGCTATATGTGACATTGACATTGCACGCTGGCATGCATGTGTTGAACATGTCAAGAAGGTGGAGAAAGAGTACTGGCTCAAAGATGGCTTGAAGGAGCAAACAGTTAATCCAGTTGTCATTCGTCTGGACACTGATGACTCCTCTGTGGAAGAATGGAGTGAACTTGATGAAGTTTAATTCTGTTATTATATTTACAGATAATAATAGTATCCAGCCAGATATGCTCAAAGAAATATAACTGCTTTTAACAATGACAGCACTGACTAATTCCAACGACTTATAGTGTAACATGAAACACTCATTTCACATAAAATTATCATGAAAATATAAATTATAACTATCTATATGCTTAAAGCTATTAGAAATGCATTGCTTAATTTGGAATGTGAACGACATCAAAACATAACACTTTTGTCTTCATTCTATCTTTTCTTCAATGAGTGTGCATGATTGTGTGTGCTTGTGTCCGAGGGAACGGGGCTTTAACGGTTGCTGAGTTCTAACCATAGGTGGTCCGATTAATGATTTAGTGTAAATATACTTTCTGTGATCTTTAAATGCATTTCCACTTAGGTACTGCATAAACAAAATATGACATAACCATTACAAATTGAAAGATTTGAACCTACAGAATAATTCTCACTAATGGGTTTTGTGGTTAATGTTGAACAACTCAGAGAAACAAACTCCGTATGATGGTTAACAGTTGGCACCCACCTTACCCTATTCACGACATGTGACACCTCTTCATACTTGTCATGTGCATAGCTGACCTACATTGACGAACGTTGACCTTTATTACCCAACACTGCCGCTGTTACAGGTCATTGGCTCCCTCCCTCTGCAAGCAGTCTGCTTCTGCTGTTTATTTTGTTGACAGTTACATAGACAGATTCTTTAATAAAAATGCATAAAATCCATAAAATCGGTGATTTACAATGTGATTAGGTTGTCTGACAAAACATCCACTTGCACAGTTTGAGATCGATTGGATCATTGGATGAAGAGATATTTACAAAAAAACGGGCCCACATGCATTTCATGCCAAACTATAGGTACTAAGTTCGGTGCATTTCTACCAAGAAAAAGAATTTGCTTTAAGAAATTATTGTATACCCTGTCAGCATCCTATGAGAGAATAAAACCCATATTTCTGAGCCATAAGCTAAAGTTGGGAATAATTTGTAGTCAAAAGTGTTGAGAAGAACAGATAATGTTAATTTTCTTAAATTTGATAGCTAGGAACGTAAAATATTTATCACTATCTGGGCTTTTTTGTGTTATATGCCACGATCCACTGCCTGAGAAATAAACACCCAAAATGTTTGTATGAAGGCACAATTTCTATTTGGGTATCTTTAAAATAAAACTTTTTGTATTCCTGTTATCTACCACCTTTCCTGAAAACCTGGATTTAGTTTTACTCGTTTTGACGGTTATATTGATAGATTATTCTTTCTTGTAAACCTCGGACAGTACTATCAAACAGTAACATATCGTCAGCGAATAGTAACACGAAAAGTCGACGGACACCATTGTAAATTCAATTCATCTATTTTCATCAACATCAATAAAGTCAGCATTATCATTAACATACAATGAAGATAGCAGTGGTGGTAGTTGGCAACCCTGTTTTACGCCGCTCACACAGTCATGTTACAATGATATACATGATTCAACATATTTGTAATTAATCTAACCATTTTACCTTTGCAATTGCCAGTCCAAAGTCCAACTCGTTCTATTGATGGAATCAACTGCAGCTTTAAGATCAACAAAACAACAGTATAGTCTGCCCTTATATAAAAACAAATATTAGTGACCACTGTATCTAACACAAATATTTTGTGCTTGAATGAGTTAATTGAGTTCATACATTTTATAAGGTTATCAAATCAAGATGACACTACTCCCACTTTACAAGGGTTATGAAGGTGATACTTCGGACATCATGGTCTGTTGTCAAGGGACATAATTCTGATAACATTTTATATGACGAGTCGGTACGTTCTAGGTTCGAGTCGGCGGTGTTGGAATGGAAAAAAAGTGTTTTAATGTGTGTTTGTTTTTGGGGGTTTTTTGTGTGTTTTTTCTCTTGGTTTTTTTTTTAGCTTTTGTTTTGTTAGGGTCGGTCGGGCGATGAGAAACACAGAAAATAAAAAAGATGCCCAATATGGTGATTTAATGTACTGTTTGTACATGACGTTGCAGTCAACAATAATCAAGCTCTTTGATGGCTTCTGTAGATAGACGGGTCTTCGCAAATACTATGATGCTTGAAGAGCAACAATATACGTCATCGGGTAAAGTGCTATGTAATTAGTCAAACCGAGCCTGACCATTCGATCCATTAGGCCGCCTCAAATGAAAAACATACGATGCGTAGGGTCTTTTCTAACCCGGAATCCACCGTGTTCTGCCTCCTAACGACAGAGCAATTCACAGAGCCATAGGATGCGATGAGGCACAAATCACACATGTGACTGTGCCTGACCCCACTATCCATTTGATTGTTTTTAACTGCCAGCATGTTTCGCTGAGTATCGAGTCTAGCCTGGACAACAGATGACTTACATGTTGTCACATGTACTTTGGGTATTGCTGTGTTTGATTTGAACAAAACATGTGTTTTCCAGATCATAGGGACTCTGGCGACGTATATCATCGTGGTTGTTCAGTTCAAGCCGACAAATGCTCCTCTATGTAATCCAACCCTGGTGTGGAACGTCACTTGCGGTGGTACACCATGAGTTCCATCAAGTGGATGTGCAGTTAAGATCGACAGCTACTCATCTGTATACTCCCAGCCTGGTGGGGAACGTCACGAACTGTGGTACACATTTGTACCATGATTGAATAAAAAGTAGCCATTATGATTCAGTTGAACTGATTCATTTGACTTAAAGCTCTGCTGCTGACTTGACTTAATTATCTATTTAACAAAACAGTCAAAATATTGCCATGACTGATGTTTGGTAAAAATGAATAAAGGAAATGCATTTTGTGGTTATGTTGTTATAAGCAAGAAAATATTTTATTGACGTAAACATTGCTATGTGTACATATGTTTCCTACCTGTTTCCCAATGCAGTGAGTGAGTGTAGTTTTACGCCGCACTTAGCAATATTCCAGCTATATGGCGGCGGTCACAATCCAGTCACAATCCAGTGATCAACAGCATGAACATCGTTCTACTACGCAATTGGGAACCGATGACATGTGTCAGCAAACCTGACCACCCGATCCCGTTAGTCGCCTCTTACGACAAGCATGGGTTACTGAAAGTTCATTCTAACCAGGACCTTCACGGGTTGTTTCCCAATGCAACATATACAAAGCAGAGGTTAAGCAGATGTTGGGAGATTTTGTTTAACGTCACAGTCACAGACATATCTGCACAATCACCATACTCCTGAACAATATACGGATTGTTACAACTAATGCTAAATTGAATTTTAAGCACACATTAAGTTATGGAGAAGGTTTTAATCTGCACATCGCGCATGCCTTCCATACCCTTATACGTTGTGTCTTTTTGATGTTGAAAGAACGTCGATCCCTCAATTATCCAGAAAATCATAAGTTGTTTTTAACTGCATCTAATCATAGACGAAGCATAAGTATTGAACCATCTGAAAACAAATTTACACATTTGTTTCGAATTCAGAAATAGAGTTGATAACATCTGCCGAGGCAACGACCATATATAAATAACACCAGTGGTTTTTAGCTTATTGCAATTGTTTACCTTCAGTTCAGAAAGATATTATGCTTATTTTATGTTTATAAAATCCCAAATCATCACAAGGCACCATGTCACTAATCTGTACAAAAGTTCATGTCACTAATCTGTACAAAAGTTGTATAAAAGAATATTCTACAGTTTTTAGGCCTCCTCCTGAAATGGAAAATTGACGGAGGAGAAACAGGCGGTAAAACATATTGGTTGCTATATTTCTCAGTATTGTTTGTTTTGTTTGTTTATTGGCGGTCTGTAAATAATCGAGTCTGGATAAGACAATCCAGTGATCAACATCATGAGCATCGATGTTTGTAATTTGGATACCATGATATATGTCAGCCAAGTCAGCAAACCTGACCACCCAATCCCGTTAGTCTCCTGGGTTGCTGAATACCAATCCTAACCCTAATTCTGATTTCTAGATAAATTAGCTGAGTGTACCGGTAGGTAAGTTAAAATATTCAATGCAGTCATAGGTATTCCAGTTACTTTTTTTCGTGTAAAGAGAATCAGTCGAACAGTAGACTGATCCCTACGGTCAGATTCTTAACAAATATTATACTTTTACGCTTAAGAGTTGCAAAGTCGTTAGTTTAGGGTTATCTTTTAATTCACTTGCTAATACGGCCCCATTTGCATTCATGATTTATCGATTCTTGGATGTAGTAATCTACAAGACTCACTTTATCAGTCTCCATTTTTCTTTCAACAACAACAACAAAAATGTCAAATATATAAATATCGACAAGGAATACAGTACACGTTTTTATAACTTACCATTTCAATCTGCATACATACCAAGACATCACATTTAGTTAAATTACAGCCCTACCGCTCAGGTATTCCTGGTTATTTTTTTAGTTGCCATTGCCATAACTTTTCACCAACGCCATGTTGTCGTGTTACTATCACAAATCCATGCGTTAAAATTTAGTGGTTTGGTTTGGTTGTCAGCAATGTTTAAGCTATTTGGTGACGGTCTGTAAATAGTCGAGTCTGGACCAGACAATCCAGTGATCAACAGCAAGAGCATCGATCTGCGCAATTTGGATACGATGACATGTGGCAACCAAGTCAGCGAGCCTGACCACCTGATCCCGTTAGTCACCTCTTACAACAAACATTTGGTTGCTGAAGACCAAGCCCAACCCGGATATTCACGGGTCCTTCACAATAATGAAAGGTCCTCATTAAGTTAATGCCATTGTTGCATCTCTCATAAAGTACCTAATGCTATTAAAGGTTCACCATTATATTGTTTCTTTCAATATACTTTACTGGATTGACGCCAAGGATGCAAAAGCACGGCATACATCCATTTACTACACAAACTATCGTTCCTAACTGCCTCTGGTATGAACATATGTGTAATCAATGAGGATGTTAACGATCTGACGACAGTATTATAGGAATAACTGAAACTTATTCTGCTTTTTCAGAGGTTTCATAATACATTTTGAAAAGATGGAATTATGTTTTAGGACATTTTGTCCAATACAATGAATATTTCAGCAAATGCTTTTGATGTGACAAAAGGGGTTAAGTGAAAAATAAGCTGTTTAAGGTTCGTCATTCTATATTTTACTTCGTATAATAGAATGGAAATAAATATTTAAAACATACTATCGTTTTAACTGACTCAATTTGAATCTTATGTACAATCAATCACTGTTTGCTGAAGAGTGTTAGATGGCACCGTTTAGACCATCATGTTATAGGAACTACTTGAACTATATCGATGATACGCAGCTAGTGACGATGTTCTTCTTTTACTGATTCTTTTTATTGGCTGTTATAGCTAAAATGGATAGAATTATCATTAAAACACACGCCTGTAATCAGAAATGAGCGGGCCACTGTAACTTGATAATACCCCTAATTTGGTTGACGACGGGGCGATTATCATGCCTGTTGTTAGGTGACGTCATACGGAGCTCAGCTCTTGATGTTCCAGCACCTACGGCTCGTTTGAACTTGGGTTCAATATTGAAGAGCATTGAAAAAAATGGCGGCTGGTAGTATGGGCAAAGGTTAAGGTCGAATGTCGTCACACTCAATAGTGACGTCATCTGTTTTGTTCAATGACGTTTCCATATTTGTGAAAAGTGTGTCAGTGACCTCCGTCGTTTATTGTTAGCAGTAAATGTTTCAAAACCGATACCGTTGTGTGTTTTTATTTTATTAAAAATTCTATCGATGTTAGCTTTAACAACGGTAACGCTATTTTTCAGGGCATTATCATTTGCAGAAGCCCTCGGTCTTTTCGACGAAAGACCTCGGGCTTCTGCAAATGATAATGCCCTGAAAAATAGCGTTACCCTTATAATAATGACCAATGCCTGTTTCATGTGTTTCATCAAAAGATAGGTGGCTAGTACAGACCTGACACTATTGTTACATGAACTACTCAAATATATTTCGAAGATGAAGCTAGTGATGATGTTTTTCATGTACATATGCTCTTGTGGCCAAATGAGAAAATTGGGAAATACATATGTTTTTGTGGGAAACATTGAATGCTCAAGAGAATGCATTTGAAGTGACAAATCGATTCAGTGGTTCCACACATTCCATTATGTACTACCCATCAAAAGTTTAGACTCGCTTAAATCAATCACTATAAGTTATGTATGTACATATGGTTACAACGAAGACGAAGATGAATTTCTCCACTAACTTGAGTGAAACAACTGCAAATCTTATGCAGATTAATTGCACGAGGATCGTGTATCAAATTGCTGAAAAGCATGTGCAAATATCGTGCATGTGAACAGCTGCGTTTTGGTGTAAAGTTTTGTTAAAAAATTGCCATTTTTCACCGAGTTTCATCATTTATTGAACACATGACAATAAACTTTTCAACGTCACGAATTTGTGTACAATACATCAGCTCATGTATAAACAGTACCTTTAAACTGTATGGATTATTTTACAAAATCTAGTTCAGAACAGTTGACTGGAGTAAGTGGCTACATTTACACTAGTGAGTCTAAACTTTTGATGGGGAGTATAGAAGTTCTGTCATATTATCGCTAAAACAAGTACAGATTCCTAATATATAAAGTCACATTATAAAAACTTGTCTACAAAGGAAAATAAAAGCAAAATTAAAACACCCACTTCAGCACAAAAGAGTAGATAATAGGTGTATTAAACAATACTTCAATGACTATATGGCTGAAATGAAGCTGAAGGCTATTTGGCGACGATAGATTTTAACTCCCCCACTTTGGGGCAGTTACTTTCATTTACTGTGGACAGATCACAAACCAGATCCAGTTAATCAACGTTGATCGCGAAGAGAATCACAGATATTAAGATAAAACTAGAATCATAAAAACATATCACTGTAGAGAACAATACAATATAATAACGGGATAATGATCAACAGCAATTGAATGAAGATCAAAACGCTAGGGACCATGGGGACTTACAGTACTTTGGCTACCTGCATGGACCGTAGCTGGATTTAGATCACGCCTTCATAGATTTAGGATCCATAATCATACTGAAAATAATCAGACTGAAGGTATACAACGGCCGAAAGGTGGACTGACGTAGAAAACACATTTACCAAAGTGCACCAGGCCCACGGAGGCTCCGTGATCTGTTGACGTTTGCTTAAATATTGTAAAAGCAACGTGTTTTTGATTACAGATAATCAACACTTTCACCGGCTGCATAAATAAATCAAACAACGACAAAGCTTCCTCAAATGCACTCGCCGGTTACGAAATCGTTCTGGTTCTAATTCGTTGATAGCATTCATGATAAATTAAACAAGCAGTAACTCTGTCGGGAACAGTGTAAAAGGATGTCTATTGAAATGTTGATGAGGTTGCACCATACCATTTCAATGATGAATCACTACAAATCCCGAATCCACGAACATACGCAAATACAGTAAATGTTTAAAGCACCTACCTTTCTACTTGATTCCTGCTCATTGGCGCTACACAGTATCATCCCCGTCAATTGGTCGGTGTGATCACGGGTTTCATTCTCTTCACCATAAAAAGTACACAACCCATGGGGGACTAGAAGGTTAATAGTCACACTATTAACGCCCCGCACCATTTACAAATTCATCTCTGGGTGAACGGATGCATAAATCGAACAGAGCGGCTTGCTAATAAGGAGATACATGTAACCTGCTTACAGTGTGGGATAAGGCAGGTTAAAGGAGCTTTCAGGAGTCAATAAGGAAACAAACGACATACACGGATTTCGTCGACCTTGAAGCGCTGGACAAACAATTCTACACAGTAAACGCGTGGTATACTATATGGTTATTTTCACCTGGAACATGTTTATAAGAATTGAACCAAGTGATGCTTCTCAGGACAATACCAATCAGAACACCAAACTGACAACCTCTCTCTTCCAGTGTGTCCGAACAGTGCTCTGCTTTGGAGGAATGTACTGTGGAGAAGGTAACACCACAAAAAGATGGAAGAAGAAAGCTGCCCTTCTCGTTTTCCTTATATATCTAATACATCTTCCATTGTATTCCATGGTAATGTACAATCGCTTCAAAGAATCGGGTCGCACGGCAAGAGTCATTAGCTTCCTAGTGATATGCACTGCGAACGTCTTCCTCAGCTTTGTCTGTTTAGTCAAAATGCCAAAAGATCTGACGGAGCTGGAACAGGTGTTCAATATGTATGTGGAAAAGTACCAGTTGAATTTTGTTTCCTCTAACAGATTAAGATATCTGAGGATAATGATTTCATTCACGGTGGTAAACTGTGTGGTGTTAGGTCCAGTTCAGATGTTCCTTTACAGACACAGTCAGGTTATTTTATGTGACGCGTATCCTTCGTGTCTTCTCCCTGGCGATTGGAAATACTTTGGATTCGCATTAAATGCTCTTTTTAACTTAACGTCACACATACAGTGGCAAGGGCACTTTCTTGTTTGCATGATCTTTACCAACTTTATGCTGCAGGAATTCCAGACACTTGCTCAGAAATTCAAGGATCTATCCATGTCCAGTGCCTCGAATGTAGAAATGGAATGTTTAGCTCTGGTTGAGCATCACGAATGCTTGGTGGATGTGTTGAATGAAACGAATAACTGCATGCGTCACTACAACTTTGTTACTGTGTTTGTATCTATACCAGTGGACTGTTTGTTTCTGTATGCTGCCATTTCCAAACCGCAGACAAAACCAGAATTGATTTTCTTCTGTCTTGGACTAACGCTGGCACTTTCTTTTGTCCTTATAAAAGTGGTCATGGAAGGGTTAGTCAGTTCAAAGGTAATGTGAGACTATACACAAATATACTCAAAACAAAAGTACAATGTTCTTTCTTGTCATACATATATACTCAAAAGATAAATTTAACTTTGTTGATTGTATATGTAGACTGCACTGCTGTTTCATTTCAAGATGGCTGGAGGCATTCTTGTGCGCTTAAATAGCATAGTTTGTAGCTTGACTATCAGTTAGTATATATTTTAGTCACTGTCAATGAGAATTCAAAAAATTAACTTTTATAACTTTTGTGTCAGCTATCTTTGCCCTTGAATACATACTTAGAATACTTCTTCAGCAACCCATACTTTTCCTAAGACGCGACTGGCGGTTTCAGATGTTCTTCTGTGGTGTTTTGTAAAATGGCAGAAAGCTCCATAACTGGGGACTGAGTTTCATAACTAAGTCAGACATCGCAGAATTATACAGAGACTGATTAAGAAGATCCTCACTGGATTGCATAGATCGATGCTCATGACGACAGTCACTCAATTTTCTTGTCCAGTCTCTCTTGTTTTCAGACCCCCGTATACTATAAGTAATTATATTTAGAGTAATTATTGTTTGACTACATTCAAGGATGTGAAATCATTAACATTGAATTGATGAAATTATGCGGTATGTAATGATGTCATGGCATCGGGTGCCATGCTGCGGCTCCCTGTCACTCAATTCAGTGAAGAAGAACAACTCCTTCCAGTGGTTAATCCTGAAGTGAGGATGATGAAAATGTTGTAATACTTCTTCTGTATCATCTGAATATAGGTGTAAATCCAACTAGGGTCCATGCAGGTAGCAAAGGCACTGTAAGTCCCCATGGTCCCTAGTATGGTGATCTACCTTCAGTTGTTGGCGATCTATGGCCTATTTTTATACTGCCTTGTCCTAATTTGAAATCCAGTTTTAAAGAGAGATGCTAGTTTTAATTCTTGATACTGTGATATTTTAGTTGGTTTTACTGTCCTTCGTTGGCGGGTTTTTATAATTTACATGTATTTATGGTCAACTTGAAATTTGATTTAGTCACGATATATCTGAAATTTTGCAGATGTGACTGTAAATTTTAACTCATCACTCATCACTCATCTGAATATACTAAATTTGGGTAATTACTTGGGAACCACCTTTCTGGCATCATTTTCTAGAAATCAGAGTGACACAATCACAGTTCTAGCACGATATAAAAACATCTCTTAATGATCAACTTATTTCAGGCTCATGAACCCCTGAGATATATATGGAAGGTTAGGAAGAGGGTTATTTCTGAAAGAAGACAGCAAACTGTAAGTATTCTGTTGAAAACCTAAGCATACCACTACACACTAGTTTAAGGTATAGCAATACATGTACGTTTTCCATGTGCTACCAATAACTGGGTGTACGTGTCATCTAAGCCATTGTTGCATTCTATCATCACAATTGCCTCAATTGATATATCATCACAAACACGTGCCTGTAGAGTTCACCAAAACGGCCAGTGCCATGACATGTATCAGCTACTACCATGGTATATGTGCCGGATCTTCTCGTCACAATATATTTGTTTTCTGCCCGATTCGAACAGCCATCCAATCAAATAGCTCTCTAAGACGAGAGTAAGTAAGTGCGATGTTAGAGATGGTGGTGGTGAAGTCAGTTTGAAAAGGTTAGTTGCATAATGCATCTGAGAATAGAGGATACTACATGACCTTTTCCGGGTCTCTGATGCAAAACTGGTCAACGTCTTCACTTCACTAGCATGGTGATCTTCCTTCACTTGCTGGTGATCTCCAGCCCGTTTTTATATTGTAGTTTCCACGATAGTGGTTTCATTTCAAAGTTACATGATGGTTTTAATTCTCTCTCTGTGATAATCTAGTTATTTTACTGCCCCTTCGTCGACACGGTTTCTATATTTCAACTGTAACTACCATGAATGTATAACTTGTTTTAGTCACGATATGGCTAAAATACTGCCGATGTGACCATATCTCACTCACTAATTGTCTGGATCTTTACAATCCATCACTTTTCTGTTGCTCTTTGGTGAACCTCAGCACAACGTTGTTGTTTTATTTCTATGTTGCGATTTTACATCTGTTCTCTATGCACAGCTTGATCTGTTCCTGACGAGACTCACTGGGGAAACGATCGGCTTCAACATCTACGGCCTTCTTTCGATCACTATGCCAACACTACTTGGGGTGAGTATACTTCAGTCTTATAACAGCACTGTCATATGGAGCAGATGGTCATATAAAGAGACGATTGAGTGTATGTAGGCATTTGGTGTTTTCACTGTTTGTATATAACGCCACACTCAAGAATACTGTAGATAATCGATGCTCAAATGCTTGAAGAGGACTGATCTACGCCGTTGGGGGTGAGGTGAGGTGAAATTGGGTTTAACGTCGTGCTTGAGAATATTTCGCTCATATGACGACGTGCATGCATGTGTATGTGTATGTACGGCTGTTTGTACTAGCCCAGACTTAAGCTGGTTTTATAGTGCTAGCCCACTGAGATACCATGCCGCAGTGAAGCATGAATACCCCACTCAGACACATTATACTGACTCCGAGACGACCAGTCCTTGTTGTACTCATTAATGCCGAGCGCCAGACAGGGACCAACAAGTACCATATTTTAACGTCTTTTGGTATGACGCGTTCGGGGATCGAACCCGCGACCTTCCGCTTTCCGGGCGGACGCTCTAACCACTACACCACGGAGGCGGTCCGTTGGGTGAAATATGGCATGCAATCAGTCACGTCTGCAAGCCTGGCAATCCGATTCATTTGCTCACCCCTAACGACCAGCATACTATGATTGGGGTCATCTTTTACCCAGAACAACCATCAAGTTTACATTCCAACGATTTAAAAAGACTTATCAAGACCATAGGGTGACACGTGCCTCAATCCACGTCACTGAGTCTCACCCCGCTACCCCTTTGATGGCTTGGTTGCTAAGGAGCAGTTCAAGCGATTATTAACAGGCCGTCGTCATGCAAACGCAACTTGTGTTTCAGATTATTGGCTCTCTGGCAACGTATATCATCGTAGTTGTCCAGTTCAAACCGACAGACACTCCTCTGTGTGATCCAACCTTGATGGGAAACGTCTCTGGTACACTATGATGTGCAGTTCAGAAACTCTTCTGCGTAATCCAGTACTTGTCAGGAACGTCACTGACGGTGGTCCATCACCAGCCGAGTGTGGCACACCATCAGCCCCGTGACGATCCGGTAGATGCGATCGCTCCTAGTGATGTGTATTTATGCCTGTACTGTTAGTAGTTTGAAGATTCTTGCTAAGTAACTCTCTGCATCTTAGTGTCTTTTCTTAGTAAACTGTTCATTAGGACAGGTATATACACTAACGATGGCAATGTTTGCTCATCACATGTTATTGAGGCAAAAAAACTGGGTTTTTAAAAAATTAAATCCATTCAGTGGAAGAGTTGTTCGAAGGTTTTATTTATACATTATACAACAGGATTGATAGTTTGATGGTGTAAACATCGATATGTGTTCATAGAAGGTATCTACATGCAGTCGAGCACCGTTGTCTCGATATTCATGGGACCAAGAAAAAATATCGAGTTATTCAAACTTCGAGACATCCAACCAGGGTATATCATCACATATCCCTGTGAAAGAAAACAAAACGTTTTTCATTATGTTTTGATTCGAAACTATAATCCGTTATCAGTAGTGTTTAGTCACAACAGTGAGTACTTCCTAATTAATTCCTTCTAAATTAATCTTAATCAGATAACAAACAAGTGACATGCCGTATCGAGTTAAAAGGTGCTGAATAATGACAAATTATGAAGGATTTTGCCGGGACAGAGATGTTATATTGAGACAACCGAGATATCGAGTTATCAGAGTTAGACACAACGGTACTCGACTGTATTCCCAAATGCAACATATATCACGCAGTACTTTATTTAAGGTTGAGACATTATATATTGTTCAAATTGTATTGTAGACTTCACAGCCATAGACATACTTTTACAATCCCAGGCTTCAGAACCATGTATGTTAACACCAAATGCATCAAACAAATCACATAGACAGTTAATGGACAAATTGTTAATCCGCTCCAAATAGTGCAAAGCTTCCATGCCCTTTTCGTTGTGACTATCTTGTGTTCATGAGTGAGTGAATGGGTTCAGTTTTATGCCGCTTTTAGCAATATTCCAACATTATCACGGCGGGGACACCAGAAATGGGCTTCACGCACCCATGTAGGGAATCAAACACGGGTCATCTGCGTACCGAGCGAACGCTTTAACCACTACGCTACCCCACCACCCACACTTTAGTGGATTGTCTCCAGTGAATGCATCTTTTTATGACAGAAACTATCATTGTCCATTTCATCCTGGGCATGTGTATTATCAATGACTGTTTTAGCAAGAGCGTGTTAGCGTTCTGACTACCATGTTGTATAAACTACTGAAACATATAAAAATGTTTTTGGCTATTTCAGATGTTTCTTTGCCTATTGAGAAAAGATGGAAAAATATGTTCTGGGATATTTTTTTACCAATAAATTGAATACTTCAGCTGATGGAATTTTATGCGATATTAGGGATCCAGTGATAATAAACTTTTAAATGATCGTCATTCTATGCTTACTTTAAATACTGCAACACTGTACTGGATTGCTTTGAGGAACGAGGAAATATCAATGGGAATGTCTTTCTAATCCAAACTTACTCTGGTTTCCAATTGTGGTGAACGTATGTAAATCAATGACAAACAGCATGTCAGCGTGTAGTGTTCTTACTTTCATGTTTTATCAATTACATGTATTTGAATGTTTTTCGATGAAAAAGCTAATGATGATGTTTTTTGTACAGTATTTTTCGTTATAGCCTAGTGGGAAAATATGGAAACATATATGTTCTGTGCTATCTTTGGAATAAATATGTAACTATGGTGGTCATTCTTGACATTTCATTATGACGGTTTAATGTTTTCAGCAATAGGGTATAATATCCTGGAAGATATTGACAAAATGTTTTTCCTTATTGTGTTTGTTGTTTGACGCCACACTCAGCAATATTCCAGCTATATAGCGCCGACCTGTACATAATCGAGTCTGGACCAGACAATCCAGTGATCAACAGCATGCGCAGTTGGCATACGATGACATATGTCTGACCACCCGATCCCGTTAGTCGCCTCTTACGACAAGCATGGGTTCCTGAAGACCAATTATAACCCGGCTCTTTTCGGGTCTTGATTGTATGAGGCTGATATTAACACATGGCTGCCGATGAGCTGGGTAAGCTGACCAATAGAACAGAGGGCTTATCCTTCTCCGTCCCTAGTATGGTGACCTACCTTCAATTGCTGGTGATCTCTAGCCCGTATTTATTTATTGTATTCTTCATTAAATTTGTTTAATTTTATAGTAACATACTAGTATTAATTCTCTATCTCACGATATGGCTAAAATATTGCCCGTGTTACTATAAATCTTAACTCACTCACTCACTTATCCTTCTCCCTTGGACAATCAAATACAACACAAATGTTTGAGTAACTAACTAGCCACATAGACCAAAAATGTCATTTCGAAACGAATATAGACAGACAGACAGAAGATTTTATTTGTATGAATGGCCATGAGGCCAACAGTACATCGGAGCGCCTGGACATTGATTTACACATGACATTTATGTGAAAGCATTACTTTTGTACAATACACAACTAAACATAGTCATATATTAGCTGATTTTGAATTCAAAAGAATTAAAAGCGTATGCGTATTAGGGTTGGTGCAATTATACCATGGTATATATTTGTTTCGTACATCTTTATACAATGTATATACGAATATATAATAAAAGCGATGACGAAAATCACTAAACCTCAGTCCATTATCAAAACAATACTCAAAATGTGGCTCTAAACAAGAGGAAACCCAAATATCAACTGTAAATCAAACGTAGAAAATGTAAATCTATAAAGCATTGAGCACAAGCTATGTGACGATACCATTCGATAACAAGATTTACATTCAGATATGTACACATACATGTATTTTGAAGTAAAAATGACCATATATATATACGTGAAACATCTGCTAGTGCCAGAAAATTCTTCCAAGATAATTTTTTACGGAAAAATGAAACATTTTCAATCTATGAATAAGGTAGCGTATATCCATGTACATCAAGTACATACATGATAAACACACGCAATAGCTCGCTAGTGCATACGGTAAAAGACTTTAATTCTGATAAATCAAGTACGCCCCTGAGTTTCCTGAGTTACCATGACTGGTTCCTGGTAACGAATCAGCTATGCTTTCTGCATAAGAAGTTTGAAGATTTTTCCAGGACTGGTTCCTTGTAATGATTTATAAAAATTAGTTACGCTTTCTGCATAAGTAGTTTGAAGATGTTACCAGGACCGGTTCCTTTTGACGAATCAGTTAGGCTTTCTACAAAAGTAGTTTGAAGATGTTGCCATGACTGGTTCCTTGTAACGAATTAGTTACTCTCTCTGCATAAGTAGTTTGAAGGTGTTACCATGACCGGTTCCTTGTGATGAATCAGTAACAATATTCCAATAAGTAGTAAGACCATCCAGAGACAGTTGATGTCGTTGCTTCGTAGGGTGTCAGCTCACACAAGAGGCTGTCGTGGTTGAAGTTGAAGCCAGTGCAGGTGTTGTTGTAGGTGCAGGCTTTGGCACACTCTGCGGTAGATGTCACGTCAACTGGGTAGGCACCTCCAACAAACCTGGTATCCACAAGCCGACGGAGTGTAGACTTGAAGCCTGTGAAGATGCAAACGGATGCAGTATTGTGTTAGTCCTGACAAGAGTCAAGAGATGATGTTATAGTATAATTATATACTGAAATCATGGATGGCCAATATCTTCGATTTGTTTGTTTGTTGTTTTGAATGATATCTATACATTAAAGTAAAATATTAAATAACTCTATTCCATGTTTGATTGTATCAATAGCAACTTTTTTATACTGTTAAAGAAAAGCAAATTTATCTTCAACGTACTGAGCAGTCCAAACAAATCCAAATCTGTTTGTAAGTTGGTTGGTTGGTTTGTTGTTTAACGCCGCACTCATCAATATTCCAGCTATATGACGGCGGTCTGAAAATAATCGAGTCTGGACCAGGCAATCCGGTGATCAACAGCATGAGCATCTCTACGCCATTGGGATACAATGACATGTCTCAACCAAGTCACTGAGCCTGACTACCTGATCCCGTTAGTCACCTCTTACGACAATCGTGGGTTGCTGAAGACCAGTTCTAACCACGATCTTCACAGGTCTCAAAGCTAAATTAAACCAAACCCAAAAGTGGCAAGAATTCGTCCTTATGCTACTTACAGTGGCTGTAGGTCTCTACTTCACACAGGGTGAGGCGGTCGTCAACATTCTGTCGATTCAGGCCTTCTATCCTCAAATATCTTCCTCTGGTCTGACATGAACAAAATATGTTTTCGGTGGCTCCCAGAGGCATAGGTCCCTCATACAATGGACACAGAGAAGATGCAGTGTTTGGAAACACACTTGGGTCGTCCGCAAAAACACCAATCTGTAAGTCATGAAGATGCTCTCCTGAAAACAAATGAATGTGAATGGTGAATGAGTGAGTGAGTATAAGTGGCTAGACTGACTAGGAAACCAGGAACTGAATCTTTAAAAAATATACGAAGATTCATCGATCCATTCTGAAGGAATCAATAAGGTGTATGTTAAGTCATTATTAGGTAAACCGGTTACACAGGCTACATCTATCAGCAGTTTGCAATGGGTCGCTTACTTTAAAAATATTCTGAACATTAAAGCTGTTAACATAGACGAAGATTTTATAACCTTTGCCAAACAGTATATGTTGCAAAATGAATTAACATTGATTGATTATGACTCTAATAATATTTTAAATAAAGAGATAAAACCATAAATAAAATAACAAATGCATTATCAGCTGTAAAACTTTGCAAAGCGTGTGGTCCTGATGGACTGCCCCCTGAAATGTGGTAACACGGAGGTCATATTTTACTACCTTTTTTGCATGTACTTTTTAATTGTATTTTTAACTCGGGAGACTTTCCTTCTGCTTGGTCACAAAGTATTATCTTCCCACTTCACAAGAAGGGGAACAGAAATTATGTTAATAACTATAGAGGTATTTCCTTGATGGACATATGCGGAAAATTATTCACTTATATTTTAAATCTTTTGTTGATGTGTTTAATTTAAATCCAGAATGTTGATTTTCATAAAGCATTTGATTGAGTAAATAGAGATCTATTATGGTATGTTCTTTCTCAAAAACAATATTCGTGGTAAAATGCTTTCAATAGTGCGTGATATGTACATTAAATCAATTTCAGCTGTAAAACTATCAAATTCTAGCATTCCTTGAGTGGTGTACGACAAGGATGTATACTCAGTCCATTATTATTCAGTATGTTTGTAAAACAGCTTGAAGAGGATCTTACATCGTCTGACGAAAGAGGTATTTTTGTTGGAGCAGAATTTTTAGAGTTCATTTTATTATTCTATGCTGATGATTTATGTTTATTTTCTGACACAGTTATAGGTTTACAAGGAAAGATTAATATTTTATCCAAATTTTGCACAAAATGGGGCTTAAGGGTTAATTTTACAAAAACAGAGGTAACTGTCTTTCGTAACGGAGGTATATTGAAGAAGACCGAAAAGTGGATGTTTTACCATGTGAAGTTGAATACTACAAGCTATTACAGGTATTTGGGTATTTTATTTTCGAGCAGACTATCTTGGTCAAAAGCAGTCCAAACTCTCGTTCAGAAAGCCAATAAAGCCCTTTTCCCAATTAAACAGCTTCATCATAAAATGAAAAATCTTTCCCCTACTGTCCTTTTTCAAATGTTTGATACACAAATTAATCCTATTTTATTATATTGCTAAAAAATATGGGGTTTTCAAGAGTGGCTAATTCTAGAAACCTTTCATGTAAATTACTGTAATTATGTTCTTGGTGTTGGTATTACCACAACAAATGCAGCTGTTTTATCTCAATGCGGTCGTCATCATATATGTTGTATAATAAGTGTTAAGTACTGGTTTAAATTATTACTTATTGAAGAGACTAGATATCCAAAACAGACCTATATTATGTTAAAAAGAATGGACGATATTAGCCGCAAGTCATGGGTAACTGAAGTGAGGAAATTAATTTATTTTCATGGTTTCAGCTATGCCTGGGAATTTCAAAATATTGTTAACACTGACTTATTTGTTAAACAGTTTTCTCAACGAGTTAAAGATTGTAACATCCAGTGTATATTTTCTATGTTAAATGAACATTCCAATTTAGAGTTCTATTCAAAAATACGTTTAATATGGAATCATACTTGTCAACATTATATAACAAAGGTTTAAGAAGATTTTTATCACTTTTAAAATTCGATGAATTAAATATTATGAAGAATACAGGTAGAAGAAATAATATCCCAAGAGAATTAAGATTTTGTCTATTTTGTAAGAACATTTTAGATGATGAGGTTCATTTTATGTTTATTTGCCCACAATATAATGATTTAAGAACAGGATATATGTTAAATATTGACTGTAAAGATAGAAACTCTCTCATTCGCCTTCTTCAAGATGAAAATAGCAATTATTTATATATGTATGCAAAATATATTAAGGAAGCGTTTATGCGACGTAGCGCATTGTTATTGTGAATATATAAAAATATGTTCTAGTTATTGTGCACATCATTCCTTTGCTATTGCAATATATATTTTACATGGGCCTGTGGCCTTTCTACTGAATAAAGGTATATAATATGTGCCAATCCATCCGGTATGTTTACTTGAATGTTGGACTGAATGTTTCGTTTTCCATTGGAAAAGTAGTTTTTTAATGCCTGTTTCTGTCTTTATACAGATTTTAGCTCCATGTATGCAAACTTCAGCACTCAACTACGATATCTCCGCTAAAATCAATACATAGGATATTCTTTCACCGATAGTCATGTAAGTGAGTCAGAATATGTTCCATTCCGACAACTGAAAAGCCTGATACCCCGATAACACTGCGGGACTGTAGTGAGTGAGTGAATTTAGTTTTACGCCGCTTTTCGCAATATTCCAGCAGCCCCACCGCCCCCATAAAAGTGCAGAGTGCATGTTAATTGATATTTTATGCAAATGACTCCAATCGAACTAAATGGTCAAACAGTACTTTTACGAACACCACTCTAAATGTCTGTGATCAAATTATGCGATTTTAAGTTCCATGGTTATCTGCTGTTTCCATGTGCTCCATGGTTTACAAGACATTTGCTGGTCTTATCTGCGATAGTTTGCTGCAATTTCTATAACAATTTATCCTGCCTTCCTTTCGGTATGGACGCCGAACATGCTTTCTTTTTCTGTCATATTTTTTCAGTTTTGGAAATTCTAATTTCCTTTAAATTTAATGCCGCCATATAGCTAGAATATTACTGAGTGCGGCGTAAAACTAAACTCACTCACTTAAATTTATTGATGAGATGATTTAGAGATTTAACGTGCACTTTCTGACATAATGCGTATTTCGCACCAGGACCCGGTTGTATCAAACTTTAATGAAGCATTAACGTGACATTAAACGTTTATTAAGTAATGTGTCATTAAATTTTGTTGTACTAACGTTTTAATGATGTTGTTTTGTCATTAGCGCGTCATTAACTTAATGAAGGTCCAGGGGTATCATTAGAGCGTCATTAAACTTCCTGGAAAAGTGAACATTGCGCCAGAATTTCGTTTGCGCAGCACTGGATCTACCTACAGCTAAAAACTTCCACAGAAATGTAGAGTATTAAATGTCCTATCTCATGGTATAAACTCAGTTTGAATAGTAGACACTGTTAAATGTTACCCCTAATTTTGGTATGCGTTAAAAACAGTAAATTTCTATGCTTTTTATCCTGCACTGATAAAAGTGCTGTGCTACTATATTTTCAATTTGGCATCTTTACGGAAAGTGTGAGCGAACAAAATTCTGCCTGATGCCTGAACGACACAGGTATGTATTAAATTAGTTTGTGTGCTTATATGTATAACGTTTTACACTCAATCTTAAAAATGACTCGCAATATGTGTTGAAAATGGATTTCCCCCTAGATAAAGATACGCTAATAAGTGTTTGATACAACCGTTTTTAACGTTGCCATTAACTAATGATGCATTAAGGATTTAATGTATCATTAGGGTTTAATGTTGACATTGGTTAATGAAGCAATGATACAACCGGATCCTGGCCATTTAGTGTTTGATCGAATGATAAGGCAAACTGAAGGGGGCGTTATGGTTGGATAATGATATTTGTATGAAATTTAAATTTGAAGAAATGGGAGATTCTGTTACAACTGGCCGCAGTTAATTACAACTGGGCCCCAGTTTATAACAAAATCACTCGTTGTTCTGGTAGTGATTAGAATTGACCATAGTGGTGTCAAACTGACGTGTGAATTCAAAGTTCCTTTGAACTGAGAGAATGAGGGAAATTACTACAGTGTACCCGAGCGCTGTTATTACAATTTGCCGCACATGTCTCTCATTATGAATAATGAACACTGTCCTTAACTTGGTTCGGTTCGGTTCGGCTGTTGTTTAACGCCGCATTCAGCAATATTCCAGCTATATGCCGGCGGTCTGTAAATAAGTCTGGACCAGACAATCCAGTGATCAACAACATGAGCATCTGTCTCCGCATTTGGTACACTATGACATGTGTCAACCAAGTCAGCGAGCCTGACCACCCGATCCCGTTAGTCGCCTCTTACGACAAACATGGGTTCTTGAAGACAATTCACGGGCCCTTTTAACTTGGCGGTGATTGGAATTGACTATTGGGATGTCAAACAAACACGGGAGTTAAAATTTCCTTGAATTTGAAGGAGTGAGAGAAGTTGGGGTAATTTACCGCAGCTGTTATTACAATTTCCGCAGTTATTATTACAATTATAAGTATGATAATGATGGAATAGAAAGAATAAACATATTTCGTTTTTGCTTTATTTACATAATTGTGGTTTGAATTGACCTTGGTCAAAATGAACAAAGACGGAAGTTTCATTGGAAGTTAATGAAAGAAAGATGACATTACAATTTGTCGTAGCTTTCATTTCAATTTATCGCAGTTTATGACAGTTTACGTCGTTGGGCGGTGGGGTGGCCTAGTGGTTAAAGCGTTCGCTCGTCACGCCGCAAACCCGGGTTTGATTCACCACACGGGTACAATGTGTGAAGCCCATTTCCGGTGTCCCCCGTCGTGATATTGATGGAATATTGCTAAAAGCTACGGCTTAAAACTAAACTTACTCACAATTGACGTCGTAACAACGTCTGTGCCGAATATGAGCCTGTAATTTTCAGTTTCCTTATCGTAGCGGTCAAAGATTCTTTATCGGTTTAAAATATGTGATCATGTTCAATATAATGACCAGGATTTCCAACAACATCATTACGTTTTAGTGAACTAATAATTTCTCCTTTGACAGACAGGAGTGAGTGAGTGAGTGAGTGAGTGAGTGAGTGAGTGAGTGAGTGAGTGAGTGAGTGAGTGAGTGAGTGAGTGAGTGAGTGAGTGAGTGAGTGAGTGAGTGAGTGAGTGAGTGAGTGAGTGAGTGAGTGAGTGAGTGAGTTTATATTTATAGTCACCTTGACAATATTTTTCAGCCATAACATGACTAAAGAGGGTGATATATTTAAATAATTTATAATGTTATATCGTAAAATTTGTCTGCGAAGGAAAGTAAAAGAACTAGAATATCACAGTTAAAGATTTAAAACTTGCATGTGACTTAAAAGTGTATACTATTTTGGACATCACAACATAAAAATGGGCTATCGATCACCAGCAACTGAAGGTAGATCACCATATAGGGACCATGGTGACAGACAGGTAATGTGAATTTTCCTCACCGCAACAGTCACCTCTGTTGGTAAGCGTCACATGCCCAAGAAAGTAGTTTGCTTGAAGGTCTACGATCCAGTACGGATCTGCGTCGCCAACGTAACTCGCCCAGCAAGAGTTTCCGGCAAAGTCTGTGTTACTGTTACCGTCAACAGCCCTTCCAGTTTCTCCAGGGTTTGTTGAAGATGTCGTAGGTTTGCCAATAGCAAGATTCGAGTCTATGCCTGGACCCGAAAAAAGAAAAGTGAATGAATGATATTTGTGAGCATGAAAGAAGTGTTATGTTTTGTTTATTGATTAACGTATTTTCCTCAATACCGTAGATCGATACTCATGAGTGAGTGGGTGAGTTTAGTATTACGCCGCACTCAGCAATATTCCAGCTATATAGCGGCGGTCTGTAAATAATCGAGTCTGGACCAGAGAATCCAGTGATCAACATCATCAGCATCGATCTGGGCAATTGGGAACCGATGACATGTGTCAACCAAGTCAGCGAGCCTGACCACCCGATCCCATTTGTCGCCTCTTACGACAAGCATGGGTTACTGAAGATCAATTCTAACCCGGATCTTCACGGGTCCGACACTCATGATGTGGAGTAATGGATTGTCTTGTTAAGGCTATAATTGTCAGGCCGCCGCCACAACCAAACAGTAATTTTCAGATACATGACGGCGGTCTGTTAATAATCGAGTCTGGATCAGACAATCCAGTGATTGACATCATGAGCATCGATCTACGCAGTTACTATATAATGATATGTATCAACCAAGTTAGCGAGGGGAATGAGGAGACTATAAATAGAAATGATGTCGCCACATCTTGTTTCAAGGATATTCTGCCCTCAACTTTTCTTTTCGATCATCAATTTGATCCAAGCATAATTGGAGCATTCGTTCTCGCCCAACTGTTTGACAAACAGTCGGTTTTACGTTCAAATTAATTTTCAATTTGCGAAATTAGATAGATAAACTGAACGTATAGTATAATATTGGTGTACTCACTGTTTATAACCGTTGCAAGAAGTAAAACAATATGTAGAAGAAACATCCTTTTGCAGAGACTTCGTAATTCTTACCAGCGAAGTCAAAGGCGTATACACTAATGGTCACGTTGTTACTTTCACAACAGCAGAGCGGGAAATGTTAAAGGACAGTCTGGCTTTCAGAAAAATAACTCAAGCCATTAGCATTCTCCAGAAGCACACAGAATACACCGTCAACATCTAAGTGCTTCCCGAATTTCATGAGGCATTAAGTGCTCGAGTGAATGAATGAGGACAAATACTGACGCGCCCTGTGTCATTGCCCAAGTTTCATCTTTGGGATTCAGTGATCCGTTCATGTAATTGTCTCCTCTATTTTGTTGTTTACGTTGAACTGAATCTGTTTTGACGAATAATCGAGACGTTTCCTATTTGTTTCAGGAATCTGGCGTATGCATTATTGCCATCAAGAATTTTCCTGAAAGACACTGCTGTTTTGTTCACGGATGACACGTATCCTTTCATTGTGAAGACTATGTACACGATTATGTGTTTGGAATACATTAGGTACAGTATTTCCTAGAGAGAACGTTCAAGGGGTTGAGAGGCACTTACTCGTAAGGTCATTGTGGTTTTGTGTATTGTAAGATCATACGGTACATGTACCTTGTTTATCTTGACATTTGTCATTTAACCTGTAACTCTTCCTTCGAGATGAGTTTAAACATCAAATTCTTGGAATATCAAAGCAAATAAAGAAATAACAAAATTTATTGTTATTAGTGACATCAACACAAAAAGATATGCAAAGTCACTACATCCAAAACGCATCACATAAAGAGGACGAAACATAAATCATTTATTAAGGACTCGTTTAAGTTTTGGAAAGAAGTGAGAAGTTTGTTACGTTCCTGTGGTCAGAGTAAGGGGAATGACAAGTAGAGTTTGTTTGAGCATTTTAAGAACGTTTTAATAGGTTCTCTAGAGTTTATTGATAAATGCATTATGGAGTCGCCCAACACGGATCAAGAGATTGAAACAACAATTAATTGTTTACAGAATGGCAAGTGCCCTTGACTTGACGATATTATCATTGAAAAGCTAAAATGGTTTCAACATGTCATATTTCCGTTCTTAAGATCTCTATTAAACATGCTAATTGATTTAGGTGTGTTTCCTGAGTCCTGGATAAAGGGAACCATAGTCCCATTACATAAGAAAATCAAAATCCAGACAATTACAGAGGAATATTTTTGCTTGTAGTAAGTAAAATATATAACCACTTATTAATACAAGACTGTGCAAACGTTTTTAAGTGGCATATATAACTTGATATGGCGAAGAGAAACAAGTTTTATGGATTGACAACGTCTTTATTGAAATTTCAGTGCAGAGGCTAACACTGTTACCAAGCAAGTGATAGAAACATTATGCAAAAAGAGAATACATGCATGAAGGATATTTAAGTGCAAACGTTAACGATAAAGTGACAGAAATTCAACGCGTTCGGCAGGGAAATTCCACAATGGGTCACAGTTTCACATTTAATGCATTTGTACCAAAATGTCAAGCAGGAAGAGAATTCCTTTGTTGCTTTTGATGATTTTAGAAGGGCATTTCTACGCATCTGGTTAAAGCAGGGACATGTGAAGAGTCCTTATGACCACCTATACTTCGGTGAAAGTATACGTACGATGGAGCGATGGTGTGTTTAATGAACATTGTGCTGTCCTATAGGTTTAAAACAAGGCTGTACATTAAGCCCTCTTTTATTCTCATTCTGCCTTCTGTTATTCTCATTCTCTGAAAGATCTCTGGAAACAATGAGATAACTGTAAACACTGAATACAACTCTTTCCAGAAGTTGTGTGTCTTGTTGTGGAGGTTTTAGATGATATTATACTTGTACATAAAAATGTTTTTATAAAGGTGAAAAGGTCTTACAACTGATTCATACATATTTAGAAACTATTTCTCCTGTACAGGTAAACTAAATACATGTACTCAACATCTGCTAATGGACGCCATCCATCATTTGTTTAAACTTGGTTTGGTTTACCCCTCCGTGTGTTTTTCAAAGATATGCTACACCCAAATACAGTCCATTCTATTTTATGGCTATGAGTATAAACATATTTGACAAGCTTGAAATGTTGTTGTGGGTGATGGTGCTTGTTGAAAAATATAATCTACACTTTTGTATATTGATGATTATACTTGGTGCAGTTAGACTTAGCTTGAGGTGAGGAGCATTCACTTGAGGGAGTTGTTTTTGTAAGTTGATTAGGAGGTCTCTGGCTCATAGACCAAGCATTATATACTCGAATGACTGTCACAGAACTTTAGTGTTATTTAGGTCTTGTGGGGAAATAGTCCTGGCCTTTGTCAGTGTTTTTCATCCATGACGTTGCTGTTCCAAGACATACACAAATCTTGTACCCACGTCGGGGCTGAATGGCTGTGGCAATAAAGGAGAATCATAAACTATGTCTCAGGGTGAAATCATGATGTCCACAGACTTGGAAATGATGTGACTCTGTCTCAAAGCTACTAATGCCATATTGCTTTGTCTAGGGTTATTGTTGATAGGATGCCCTGTACATTGTGTCCACTTGTAGGTCAGTACTTTGGAACAAATTTTTATTAGGATAATATAAATACATTTACCTTAACTGTCAAATTGTTGTGTAATCCACATAATTGTGTGAGTTGATTTGTGGCGTACCCCTTTACTACACCTTCACTCGTAATCCTGTTCACTTAACTTTCACAAGAAAGTTCTCAGCGTCGGTCCTCAGATACCGAATGTAAATGTACACGGTGAATGTGGCTGATACCCTTTATACATACGTATGAGCACTAATTAAGCACCATCGGAATCCAAGGGCATTTTTAACAAATATTCTCATGTGCTTCACACAATATCTCCAAAGCTATAGGTTGCACGTTCTGAAAAGTGCTGAAAAGGCGCAAAGCACAGAGGGGTATAAATTTTATAATTGCAGTGTGTGCACTACAGTTTTCATTACTAGTTTAAAAAACATCACCAAACATTTAGCTTCCTTGACATGGTGGCAAAACGTAAATGTACACATTTTTAGTATGCATTACACAGGGGTATACTGTCTCAACAACGTTGTTTACATTGAACCCCGCTCACACGGTTATACGTCGACTTGTTAAGAAGCACGTGACCGCCGGTAAGGATCCTTGACGAGGTTTGGAAGACCGAGAAAGACCAATAACTGTGATGACGGACACAGGGGCTTGTAATGCTAAAAACTGCCATCAAGGCATGTACTGTCACTAACAGGGTCTTATCACTATATTAAAGGAAAGGGATGTAACGAGGTGAACACACCAAGTTCGTTTCAGGGCGAATTCAACAATGCTCACTGTATTTATCCCATTTAAATTATGCACACATTTCAAGCCAATACATTTTCCTATACAATAAGACACACAGCACAAAAGTCGAAGCAGTACTTTGGTAGCTAGGTTCTTCGGAAGCTCGAAAAATCGTGATTTCTCGATTCCGAGCCAAAATCCCTGCTCAGAATTTGCAGCGGTAACTCACCCATTTTCTTGTGTATTTCACAGTATACACAAAAAAGACATGCACCAAAACATGTTGAACTGATGGCACCTGTCATCGCGCTAGTCGCCATTCTTTGGGAGACACTAACATCTTACTGTCATAATGAGTTTGTGTCGTGCCGTTAGCCATTGACGACCTTGGCCTTATAGTGCTAAAACCCCGTTAGTGATGGTACATACCTTGATGGAAGGTTTTAGAGTTACAAGCCCCTGTGATGACGGAGTCCTAATTCGTCTGTCCACAGGCAATCACATGACACATACCAATGAATGGAAAGTGGGAGTCCGACTCACCACCAGAAAAATCAGAAGGAGGCTACTGGCTTGACACAACATCGTCCGACAAAGTGCAGGCTCTGCGAAAGATGCAACTTGAGTACATGGATTATTATCTTGCCTCACATATAAATGTCGTTTTCTGATTGGCTCAGCGCTCTTCTATTATTTTCAATGTTCCCCGCTTACAAGCGAGTAACATTTTCTATGTACCCCGCTGGGAATGCCGAGCTCATTTGGTACTTCGTAGTAGTAATCTTTATCTCGAATAACATTGAATCACGTATGATGTACGGAAATTGCCGGTGTTTTACGAATACAAATCGATGGAAGGGAGATAACTCTAAATTTGTTTTTCTTGTCGTCTGGTACTCCATACTCTGATCCGATATCCATGCTCTAACAGTTCATAATTACCATATGGCGAGAAAATAATCCATGCAGCTGAACCTTTTTTTTGGTGGCTCAGAGACAGTGTGGAGTAGTATAACTGCAAATGAGATCTGGGACACTCAATTGCCAACGGTATCGAAAGGAAGTACTGGATACAGGCCGCCATGCCAAAATTTAATAATCATGGATGACAGCGCTGGACTACAATGTTTCCGAGCAGTCATCCCCCATTTGCAGCACAGCACTATCAAAACATTACCATGACCCACAAGAAGCCCTGATATGAACCCGGACGATCTTGGACGTCAAGTGCAAGCTAGACACCCTCCTGTTGAAAATCTGCAGGAATTGACGCAGACATTCAATGAAGAATGGCAGAGGATTCCCATGCTGAGAATTCTGCGCTTGATTGCTAGTATGATGGGACAATTGGCTTGTGCTTGCATGCGTGGAGTCGCTTCACAAGATATTGATACGGTCTCCAATGGTGGTTCATAGTCACAAAAGTCATTCTTTGAGAACAGTGTGGCAATCAGATTGCTTGCCTACTTATGGTGACCGTGCATTCCAGCATTATTGACATTCATGTTTGTTCTGTATTCGTCTCACATTGCCAAGTTTTACCCAATTTCAATTTCAGTTGTTGTGTTATATTTTTTTTTTATCAGAGTGAATTATGTTAGTTATCATTTTGATACCCAGGTTTTGGTTTTCCGATGAGTGAGTTTAGTTCTACGCCGTTTTTACCAATATTCCAGCAATATCACGGCGGGGGACACCAGAAATGGGCTTCACATATTGTACCCATGTAGGGAATCAAACCCTGGTCTTCGGCGTGACGAGCGAACGCTTTAACCTCTTGGCTACCCCCACCGCCCCACCAGTTAATGAAATATAAGCAACATCAGATACCAAATATATGTTAATTACGATTGTTAATCATTATAACAGTTGCATCCCTAAAGATCCAACTGAGAATTAGGTAAGCAAAATGAACAGATTAATTTTTTTTAATGTCAGAATAGCCAAAAGTAAAAATAGGATCGTGGTACGCCTTCCCTTGACTTGACATCAAGCATATCTAGTTTAAAGGGCTATAAACATCCTATTTCCAAGTTCAATAGGTTTGGTGTGTTTGTGAGTACGGAAGTGTCTTCACAACAGAACATGAGCCATTTACCAAAGAAATAAGACCGAGAACGATCACTTGTCAATGTTCCATAATGGCTAGTACCGGATTTTTACAATGGAATGGTCGGGGTCTCAATGCTAATTTTGATGAATTGAAACTTTTATCACAGGAATATAATCATGTCGTTTTCAGCCTTCAGGAAACGTATCTCAGAGAACATCCATCAGTAAAAAATGTTTCATTCATATGAAGAATGTACGAATGGTAACAGTTGCATCCCTGAAGAGCCAACCTAGCGTTTGGTAAGCAAAATGAAAAGATTAATAGCCCAACGTTAAAAAAGGACCGTGGTACGCCTTCCCTTGACATCAAGCATATCCAATTACAGGCATATTGATTCAGTCTTTGAATCTATATCTGCTCACGGTGACATGAATATTCAAAGGAAAGTCAGCTGTTCACCCGAAATTGATTTGATACAAGTCACAGCATGGAATTGGATTGGACATCATCCTTGTCTCTGATGGGTTAAATATGGAAATGTCATGAACAGGTATACATATTTTTTTTTAAAAACCCGAACAAATCCAATGTCTGTGCATGATGCCACGGTCGGTTCTTTAGAGCAAATCAAATACATCTTTCCCACACAAAGTAAGACCAGCCTGATACAGCTAATGCTTGTGCACTGCCAACTCTTAGCTCACATAAAAGGCTGTCGTGGTTGAAGTTGAAACCAAAGCAGGTGCTGTTGTGGAAACAGACGTTGGCACACTCCACGGTAGATGTGACGTCGACTGGGTAAAGATCTCCATCAAACCTTGTACCCTCAATACGGCGCATCGTAGAGGTGAAGCCTGTGAACATAGTGAACTGATTTCGGGAAAAGAGTGAGTGAGTTGGGTTTTACGCCGCTTTAAACAATATTCCAGCAATATTACGGCGGGGGACACCATAAATGGGCTTCACACATTGTGCCAATATGGGGATTCGAACCCGGGTCTTCGGCGTGACGAGCCGACGCTTTAACCATTAGGCTACCCCACCGCCCCGATTTCTGGAAGAGCAGCCACTGGAGGACTTACTGGCAGCTACTTACACTACTCTTTTACGTAAATCAGCTCTTGTGTTACTGTTAGTCCTAACAAGAGTTTGATGCCATTCTATAAACTCATTTGTTCTACGATGTGTTGGACTAGAATCATACAAATGCCAAACATTTAAGGGAACGATGGGGTGATCTAGTGGTAATAGCGTTGGCTTTCTGGTCCAGGTTCATGTCCCCACTTGGGTAAAGTGTGTAAGGCTCTTGTCTTCGCTTTGATATTACTGGACTATTGGGCATTACATTTGGCTGTTAACATTTAAATGCACCCAATTTATTCGTAGGTTACTAGAAAATATATTCCGAATAATAAAGAGTAAAAGGAAAGCATGTCTTTCCTTGGACGTCTCATAACGGACGCTACGTTTAGGCCCTCAAAGTATACAAGTTAATATTTCAGCTAGCTGTATTTGGTGAGAAAATTCAACAAATCACATTTGTATTTCTATCATTTGGGAACTTCGTCCTTTTAGCCTTTGACGACCTGGTTCCCTATCTTACAAGCCGTAATAATCTTACCGAACTTACTTTTGAAAACAATTGCCCTCTAAATAAGCATGTGAGTGTCCTTAGCCTACTCACAGTGATTGGCGTTTGTTCCAAAGGTCTCCACTTCACACATGGTATGTCGATCCTGATCATTTACTCGATTCAGACCTTCTATCCTCAAATATCGCCCCCTGGTCAAACAGGAGCAGGAGATGTTTTCTGTGGCTCCTGTAGGCATAGGTCCTTCATACATTGCGCAGAGAAAGGAAAGGGTGGTCGGAAACTGTACTGGGTCCTCGACAAATACTTCAATCTTCAAGTCATGAAGTCGCTCAGCTGAAAAATGTAAATGTATACGAGCAAGTTGGGGGTAACTACTCTTGTAATGGTGTTTTAGTTGTGTCACAGCATGAAAGAAGAAAGCCAGAAGGGGTTCAAGACTTAGACGTGTAAGACGTTGATACAGGACCAAAGGTTTCAGAGGAACAATTCTGACAGCTCCTTGTCAACTGTGTCATCTGTGGACCAAAATGGAATGTCCCACAACGAAGCACATGAGACATGTGGTCTCACCTTAAGCAAGTCAGTTTGTTCAAAATTGCCTCTGTTCATCCAGCAGCAAATGGGTGCCCGGTTGGATAAGTCACGTAACCATTAGCCTTCTAGCGCCTCACAGGTAGCTTGGGTTATTCGGGGAAATAATCAGATTGTTTGGGCGCTTCGAGCATGCACTGTGCATGGAGATGCGCATGATACATTGATTATATTATATTATATTATATTATATTAGGCCTTCAGGCTTCACGAAACATATCTAAAGGAAGATGAGCATCTTAACTTCCGTCAGGATAACATGTTTTATTCATATGCAAAACATACCAATGGTAACAGCACAGGTGGTGTCAGCATACCTGTTCAGGAAGGGACAATACACAGTGTCACCATTCTAAAAAGCAATCCCAGTACATCTAACTCTACATCACATTGTGTTCTCTAATGGTCACAACTCGCTATAGGATTCAATTGATCACAGTCAGAAAGGTAAGGATCTGGGTGAGGTGCTACAGAGAAATGATCTGTGCCTATTTAATGATAATAATAATAATGACTTCGGAGTCTATTCCAATCAGAAGGGGAATTTTCCAGGGGGACTCCTTCAGTCCTTTACTTTTTTGTTTGTCTTTAAATCCTTTGAGCTTTCTGCTCAACAGAGAGGAGGGTTACCATCCCGGACCTCCTCAGTGCATATCCCCAACACCGCTTACTCATCTCCTTTACATGGATGACATAGAGCTCCTTGCCAAAGGAGATACCAATTTGAAAAAAACAGGTTCTCCTTGTCGAGTCCTTTTCTAATGATATTGGCATGACATTTGGGCTCGACAAATGTAATACTCTTCATTTGAAACGTGGCGCGGTAACTAATTATTGATCGGTCAAGTTACAAGGGGGAGGAATTATTGAGCATCTTGTGGAAGATCAGGCCTACACCTATCTTGGAATGCAAGTTCGAGACAAGCTCCAAAATGCCCAGATTCAAGAAATACTTCGGGCCGAGTATAAATCTCGCTTAAAGAAAGTCTGGAGCTTAGAGCTAAATGCTCGAAACAAGGTCAAGGCCACCAATACTTTTGCTGTGCCAGTCCTCTCCTATTCCTTTGGAGTAGTTGATTGGACAAAACAAGACATCCAGAGTCTTGACCATCTGACCAGAAGGATCATGTCTGATAACAGAGCCCACCATCCTCGTTCCTCTCTCAATCGTTTATACATGCCAATCAATTCTGGAGGTCGAGGTTTGATTAATGTGGAGGCTCTTCATTATAGAATTTTATTGTGTACTTTTGCACATATTTATTTATCGGGTGATCCTCTGGTGATGCATGTGAAGACTTATGATGAAAGTAAGGAATTCCACAGCTATTAAAAGCGTGCCAAGGTTGTTGGACAGAATCTGAAACTTGAGGTTGATTTTACTGATAGCGATGTACTGCTGGGCGGTACAGCGATGGGAGTCCCACCGACTCCTTCGCCTGGATGAAGTCTGCTGGTCTTAAATGTGAAACTGAGGGCTTTCCTTTTGCTGCTCAGGACCAGTCACTTCCCACTCGCAATCGTCAAAATATGATTCTTAAAGAAAATATTAACATGAAATGCCGACTGTGTAATGAATTTCCAGAGACTGTCCAACACCTTGTCAGTGGATGCCCTTCTTTGGCACAAACAGCATATCTTAAACGACATGATGGCATGGCTCGTTGCTTTTACTACCGTCTCCGCCATGTCTGTGGCTTTGACTCTGAGGTCCACCCATGGTACGACCCTGAGCATGTCCAGGGCATCATGGAAAATGATGCTTTCAAACCTCTGTGGAATAGGCCCATATACAGCCTCAGAAGAATTCCTGCCAACAAACCTGATCTTGTCTTTTTTGATAAAGCCAGTGAATTTAATTATATCATTGAATTTTCTGAACCTTTTGACAGTAACGTGATTGGCAAGACTCAGGAAAAGCATGATAAATATGTGGACCTCGCCTTTGAAATGTCTCGCTTGCATCCCAAGTACACTGTCGTCAGGCTCCCCATTGTTTTCGGTGCCCTTGGTGTGGTACCTCCTGATCTCTTTGCGCAGATCAGGAGAGTGCCCGGGTTCTCCACCGGGAGCACAGCCCTTCTGACACTCTGGGTAATGCAGAAGGCTGCAGTGTTGGGGAGCCTTCAAATTCTCCGGAAAGTTCTTGGTGGGTTCGACTAGGCAGTGTTTCCTGGGAGAAGTCCCATTCGCTGTCTGGGCTGCGTGTAGAGGGGCAAGGGCCCTGAGGTGATGATGAGCCTTACCAGCCTGACTGTGCCAGGATCACCCGAACCCTCTCTGCTGCATTTTCATCTTTAATCTGTAAAACATAATACCAGGATTGCCTCCTGGGCAATACTGACGGTCTTCAGACTTCCCCATACACTCCCAGTGGCTGCCTTCACTTGTACTTTTTCTGTGGACGCCAGCTGGAGCGTCCATTTTAACTCTCGGAGTTACGGGTGTTTGAAGTGTATTTAAGGGCTAGAAACCATCCAAAACGCAGGCAGAACACGTTTTTGACACGAGAGCGGATCTTTCAAACACGGCAACCGGGGTGAAATAGTTCCGGAGAAGAAATAGTTCTCTCTTTGACAGGCTGTAGCTCCGTTGTCCTTGGGCCTACAGTAAAAACGATTAGTATTCTTGAATTGCCTTGATCCTAGCTATCCGACGCATAGATTTATGTGTCTATAGTGCATTTGCGAAACACCAATTCAAAACTTTCTGTGGCGCAGTTAAGATGTTTTGAAAGTACGACTGCCATGGCCGCAGTTTTGTGGCCGATTAGTTTTCTTGACTGCGTGGACTTTTCGACTGCAAGAGACTCACATTATGGAGCGATAAATCTGAAAGTTCTGTTTTCCCTCGTGAGCGGGCATCTGATTGTTAACTACCTGGGGGAAGTTGACCTGTACCATAAATTATAACTGTGTAATGTGAGTCACAGATTGCTTGTTTTTGAGTTTGATGCTGTAATTTTTCACGTGTAAATAGTAATGTAATGAATATATATGCAACTCTTTTTGGGACTTTGTATTTAAAATGTGTAAAACTCATTATGGCTCACTATATGGCTTGAATTACGCCGATGTGACGTAAAACCGATCTCAACAACAACTTGGGCAGTGGAAAACCAGGAAGTGGAGTTTTTGCTAGACTTTACCAAACAGGAACGCACAGTCGAACAAAGCAAAGGAATTGAGCAATATATACAGGCATATACAAAAACAGAGATAACTGGTTAATGTTGGAGACTTTGTTGTGCTAAAAAAGCCAAGCGCATTGCCCTTTGGGCATTGGAAAACCAGGAAGTGGGGATTGTTGCTAGATTTTACTGACGCTTCTTTCAGCTATTTCGCTCATCAGCTATCTGAACAGCAAGCAAATGTTTGTGTTAGTGTCGTAATTGTGACGTAATTATTGATTATTACATAATAATCCCTAAACCTCGACAAATTGACATGTAAAAACTCGATGGTAAAATGACGATTGTAGAAAAACTAGGAAATAAAGGAAAACGTCTGAAAGAGTGTTTAAGGAACACCCCACACCAGACAACATAACCTATTTACGAATGTCAAAAGCAAAAGCTTGAAGAACATTTAACCAGAAAAAACGTACAAGTTGGAAAAAAGTGAGGTTTGTTCTAAATAAAAATACGCATACCCTCCTTAATAAAGTGAGTGAGTGACTGTGGTTTTACGCCGCTTTTAGCAATATTCCAGCAATACCACGGCGGGGGACACCAGAAATGGGCTTCACACATTGTACCCATGTCGGGAATCGAACCCGGGTCTTTGGCACGACAAGGCAAACGCTTTAACTACTAGGCTACCCTGGAAAATAGGTTTGTGTTCTGCAAAAAAAGTAAAAGGGAATTACATAAGAATCCAGACTTAACTCTAAATAATAAACCAATAATAAGACCTAGTCTTTAAGGCATTACTCTGGACAAACGTATCTTTTATACCACATATCAAAAGTCTTCCAGTTCGATGTTTATATAGTATAGAAAACGGGTGCTAGAGACCACTGCCCATAGGTAAGGCCTTTCACCCCAACCCTGCCCCCAACCACACACACGCACGTGCACACGCGCACGCACGTATGCACGCACGCACACACCAAGGAGATGAGAACATGGTGACCTGTGTCTTGGATGCGGGAGGAGGGTACACAAGATATTGAATGACCGAGTGCTTCGTCTTTGTCATTTTCATTTTGAAAGGTTGGTCTATACAACTGATGTTTGCTTGTGCTGTTTGCAATTTTGTCTGTATGTCGCGATGTGTCACGTTTGTCAACACATTAAACATTATGATGGCACCTTTAGTTCTATTTTTTTCTTTGCATGTGCTATATATCATTTGGCCCTTTATTAATGACGAGTAGTATATTTAACACGTTTGTTACGCTCCCAGGGATAACAAAAGGGCAGTCTATTCAACTACTTTTCATAACACAAATGGGCAACTCGAAGTTAAAGTGAATGCACGCTTAATGATGGAATGGAATACTTATATTAAGCACTGGATCACATTATATAAACCTTAGTAAGGTCCTAGCCTCATGTCATCCAAAAATCAAATAGTCACAAAGTAGCAATGTATGTATACCATGCAATGAATATCAGATCCTCTGCATTACAGACGTGATATTATTTGTGATATTTGTTTCTATTGAACCCTTTGCTACTTGGGGCGGTGGCGTAGCCTAATGGTTAAAGCGTTGGCTCGTCACGCCGAAGACCCGGGTTCGAATCCCCACACGGGTACAATGTGTGAAGCCCGTTTCTGGTGTCCCCCGCCGTGATGTTGCTGGAATATTGCTAAAAGCGGCGTAAAACCAAACTCAGTCAGTCAGTCAGTCCTAGCGAGCACACTGGTGTTTTCAGGAAGAGAATAATCGGGTTTAGTTAATGAGACGATCCCTTTCCTTATTACAACATCACTAATCCTAATCCTCTACAGGCTGCCTGCACAGTGAGTATAAACCGAATAATCATCCAACAAAAAAATGTCGATATCGATATCTTATATTAGGTACAGAGCAAAACCGACCAAGGAAGGATTGCTTTATCTGCGAACACGGGCCGATGACAATTGCTGCGCCAGGACCAAGGGGCCGAAGTGATGTAGACCTTCCACGTCTGTAACCGATAGGTCCCTCAGGTAGTGTGAAGCAAACACCGTATCGGATCTCCAAAAACAGCCCTCCATGATGGACTGCAGGGAATAATTTCTGTGAAAAGCCATGGTGGAGGCAAGAGCTCGAGTCTCATGAGGCTTCGCCATCGACGGTGGAGGTAGGTCAGCAATGGCATAAGCACACAGGATCGTAGTTCGCTTCCAAAACGCCAAGGTAGTACGGGGAGACTTCCGAGCTGGAGACAGTAGACAATGGAATGAACAATCTCTTATGCAGTCTGCGGCGATCCCGTGAGGCAGCTAGGTAAATCCTTAATACATGCACTGGGCATAAGGACAGATCCTCAGTGTCATCTGGGCCCAAGATAGTGGACAACGGTGGAATCGTGAATGTGCGATCCAGCTGTCCTGGTAACTGATTCTTGGCGAGAAAATCCCACCGCAAACCAAGGAAAACTCTCGCATGTCTAGACCTTTCAAGCCGCACCCGAGAAACATCAAGAGCATGCAACTCGGAAAAACGGGCAGCTGTAGCCAAGGCCAAGAGAAGGAAGGTCTTAAAGGAGACATGTTCGAAATATTTCTCCTCCAAAGGAAAGATCCCAAGCTGGAGGCTGGAACTTCCAAGATTGGTCAGCCAGTTTGTAAGACCGCAGGAGAGACTGGAGTTCAAGGACAGTGGACACCTTCACACCCGAGGCTGCTGCAATAACGGTGTTAAGAGCAGCCAGCTAGGTAGACAGTGTAGAGCCTTTAAGTTTTCTGGAGGTTCGTAGATGCTGATGGTACTCTGCCACCATCTGCGGGGAGGCCGTAGTGGGGGATGACACGCCCTTCTTCCTGCAATACGCTTCAACATTCTTCCATTTGTCATTGTAGAGTGACCTCGTAGAAGTACGATGCGCTGTAGTAATGGCAGTAGCCACAAGCTTAGAATAGCCCTTAGCCGTTAACGACCTATGTAGATGCGCCAAACGTGCAGATGGAGCGTCATCGGGGACCAATGTAGCTGGTCGGAGTGCGGATGTACCAGTAGATCAGGCCGAACGGGAAGTGGCACGGGATCTGTTTCGGCTAGGTTTGAAGGTTTACGAACCGGCTTCCGGCCGGCCAATAGGGCGCGACCAAAAGCAGAGTCATCCTCTGAGTTGCGCGCAGCTTCACTAATACGCGAGGAAGAAGGGCCACTGGTGGAAACGCGTAAACGTTCAGGTCCTCCCACAGAATGGCTAGAGCATCGAGGTACCAAGCCAGAGGATCCGGAATCGGTGACACAAACCGAGGCAGCTGATGGTTTAAACGAGTGGCGAAGAGATCCACTGTCGGAGTCGTCAATGGAAGGCAAAAGGTCTGGAACACCTGAGGATGCAATTTCTGCTCCGTTGGAGAGGGACGACTCGGTCGGGACAGAGAATCTGCGATGACATTCTGCGCCCCCGGAATGTGGCTGGCTCGTACCAAGATGTGGCGAGAGTCCACCAGATCGAAGAACCGTTGGGTACACTGCAGCAGTTGAGTAGACCCCGTGGACCCCATCCTGTTGATATGCCAAACCACCGCTGTGTTGTCCGACCGGATCATGAGGGAAGTTGCTCGTAGGACATCCTGCTAGTGACTGATTGCAAGCATCACCGCCCTGAACTCCAGAACGTTGATGTGACAGGCGCGATCGATGGGAGACCACCGCCCTGCCACTAGTTGATTGAGAAGATGAGCTCCCCACCCATGTAGAGATGCGTCCACATACAGGGGGTGAGGTGGAACAAACGGCCCTAAACAAACTCTGTCGCAAACATTCAATGCTTCCATCCACCACAGGAGATTGATCAAGGCAACGGATCTCCCACTCTGATGTAAGGTGCTAGAAAGAACTGCAAGGGACGAAGTTGTAGTTGACCCCAGAGGGTCAACACCTGAACCGACGTCAAGAGGCCCAGAAGCTCCTGCCACTGATGAAGCGTCCTGGATTGCACCAGTGCCAGAGAAACCAATTGCTGAATCTTGCAGAAACGATCTCTCGGGACAAAGAGTTTGTTGGCCTCTGTGTCGAACACTGCTCCAATGAATTGAAGACGGCACGTAGGGGCTAGTTCCGATTTCTGCAGATTGATTAACCAGCCTAATTGGCGAAGAAGCTGTATGGCAAACTGAATGTGACGAAGAAGAAGGGCATGATCGGTCTGAGCCTGAATGCAGTCGTCAATGTAAGCTTCGAACACTATCCCCTTACGGTGAAGGAAACAGGTGATAGGCTTCGATACCCGTGTGAACAGCCATGGGGCCGAAGAAATTCCAAACGGGAGGACACGCCACTGATAGTGGGTGCCCCCGAAGACAAACTGAAGGAACTTGCTAAGAGCCGGAAAAATCGGGATGTCTAGGTACTCATCCTGGAGATCGAGACTGACATGTAGTCTCCCGGCTTGTTGATTGTTGAGAAGAGCCACCGACACCATACGTTTTATGAAAAACCTTCATATTGAAAATTAGTCTCAACTTGTCCGAATCTTTCTTTGGCACCAGAAAGATTGGCAAATAGAACCCCGGGTCGGTCAGAGCCAGGCCCAGGGCTTGATCGCAAGTTTCTGAAGGAGAGTGTCGATTGTGGAGCGTAGAACAGCCGTCTGAGATAGGATACATTCGAGTAGCCAAGCTACCATGACAGCACTGAAGAAGTACTGAATGTAGGAGGTTCGTGGCATGCAGATGTCAGGAACGTACACGTTGTACACAGAGTGATGAAGGCCATATAAACAGTGATTGTAGGAACGTATAGTTCGCAAAATGAAGTGTTGGTCTGCCAGATGGAGTGAGAAAGTTATTAGATACGATGCATGAGATCGTCAGTCTACCGGAACATTGGTAAAGTTGATGGAATGGCAGAGGTAAAAAAGACCAATGACTCCAGACACGTTCGATAAAGAGGCGAAGGTAGTAACATCGATGCCTACGGACAGTCTGGACATAGCTGCAGTGACCTCTGAACTGAGGCCTTCAGCTAAAAAAACGAGTAAACCCAGCCAAAGTGAAAGCGTCTCAGCGATTCCGTCTGGCACCCTCAGTAGACTGTATCTCCCGACTGACTGACAAACTCGACATAATCACTCCTACTGGGAATGGCACCCTTCATCATCACTGGCAATTAAAGGCTGGGATAGGTATCCGCTTCGTGGGACCAAGACAAGTCTATCAGGTACTTCCTAAGCGATGTATCATCAAAAGTCTCCGGTAAACAAACAGTAGTCCGCCATTGCAAATGCTACCGACAATGCAATAACGACAAAAACCCGGACAACACGGATGTCAATCAACCAGGCGAGTCCCAACCCATAAAATCTAGGTAAAGTGACGCTAGCTAATTGACCAAACATCACTGCTGGTACTACACGCAGAAACTGTGCATAAATAGACCAGCTTGATATGCAGGAATATACAGACTACTCGTAGCAGCTGTGTGGTGTATCACTGGGTGTAATCATGGTCTGTTCCGCAAGCCTCAGCACCCTTCCTTTCACATCATCGTCAAGTTACTGGACAAATATGTCAAACCGGGTGGTTGTAGAGCTGATATCTACGTCGAAGGGTAGATAGATTCGGTGAATCGAATCATTCATGAAAGGTGAAGATCGGATGGTAGATGACGGAGGAATCTTAAGAATCCGAGATCATCAATCACCGCCGTAATGCAGAGGCCTGCGCTACTGACAATAACTACTACCTCTGTGCAACCAACTGAAACGATGCACTAACTGGAAGCGCCGTACTGGATGAAAGCGTTGATACAGAAAAGAGCGGCGATTGGAGAGAAGCGGCGCTCTGGATGGAAGCGTTGATACCTAAGAAAGTGTCGCATTGCAGAAGCGTTGATACATAGGAGAGAGTGATTTTGGTTTTACAGCGCTTTTAGCAACATCCCAGCAACACCACGGCGGGCGACACCAGAAATGGGCCAACGAGCCAACGCCTCAACCACTAGGCTACCCCACCGCCCCTTGATACATAAGAAAGTGTCGCAATGGATGGAAGCGCTGACACATAAGAGAGCGGCTTACTGGTGTGAACGCTCCGTCTGTTCACAAACACTGTAGAAGCAGGAAGCGCAACCCCAAAGCCAAGCCGAGCACCGGCAAAAAACTGTAGAAATGAGGTATCAACGCCAAAGTCGGAAAAAAAGTGCTGAAGCAGAACCGCAGTAGACAAAGTCACTGAAGGCACCGTAGTGTGTGAACTAGTAAACAAACCACGATGACAGTATGCGCATAGAGGGAACCAGATGATTCGGCGAAAGCTGACAGTCCAGCGAACACTGCCGGATTGGCGAATACTGTTGGAGCGGCGATCTGGTATGGTGCAGCGATCAGGATCGATTAAGTGATCTGGTTCGGTACTGTGATCCAGTTGTGTCAAGTGATCAGGTTCTAGAGGGCTGAGTCAATCAGGACCGGTGCATTCGTCTTAAACGTCGTACCATACAGTAAAGGTGTACTGGACTGAAAGGTGTTCCAACCAAACAACAGTTCACTAAGTTGAATCGTTGTTCTAATCGAAAACGAAACACTGGTCTGAAGTGTTGATCCAATCAAACTCGCCTGCAAGGTACGGGAAAGGTGTTGAGAGCGCTGCACTGGATGCTACCGTCATGGCTGATGTCACCACAGAAAGATATGAGAGCGCCGAACTGGAACAAAACGCCGCATTGGAAGCAAGCGGCGCATAGGTTGAAGCGCCGAACTGATCCCTGTGGTTGAAAGCGCCGAACTGACTGCACTCGCCACATGAGAGTGAACGCTTTCACCAATCGAACCCACCATAGTGGAGCACTCAACCAAAGCGGCGCACTGGAAACAATGACCTGCAAAGGTAAAGGCCGAGACTGTGCTACAGAGGTTGTTAGCACTAGGTACCACTCTCGGAGCAGATAAAACTTGTCTGGAGACGGAACTAGACGTTTGATGACGAAAGAGACGACGGAGATACTCGCTCAAGTAGGAGTCTTGAGGCCACCTCTAAAAAATCTACGTCTAGATGCAACCCGTCGATATTCAGAAAAAACATCATCATTGAAGCGTGAACAAACAGAACACCGATGTGACCAACTACAACAGCCTATACAATCCACACACAAAGCGTGTGGATCAGCAGCGGAAATGTTGCTGTTGCACTGATCACAGTGTCTGCGTTTCTTAGAAGAACTTTGATTCCATTTATTTCCCATCTTGACAATCAAATAATGTCTAACTGAGAGAACAACACACGTCCACTCGGTGTAGCGACAAGAAAGAGAATGACAGGCACAGGTAGTCACATGATCATCTGAGCGAGCTCCACGCTTACAGAGATGATTGACAGGTGCTGATGTCGGAGTGGGGGCAGAGGTCAGGGCGGGTCAGAGGCCAGTAGAAAGATTTGATTCAACTTAGCCTACAGCACGTTTCCACTCATGGTCGTAGAAGAAGAGGAGAGGTCGTGCGCTATGTCACGCTGGCCTCGATGAAACAGTTTAATGTGAATCGCCTATGATCTCTTTGGTGTTCAAGTTATAAAGCTTTGCCGGCTTTTGTATCCCCTGTTCTATATACTTTTTTTTTTTTCTCGTCCTCGCTGATAGCAGACTTAATGAGACTTGGATCGAATCTCTTGTTTCATTTTGTCATATTTTGTGAGTTCAGAGAGGATTGAACGAAACTCCTCCTCTGAGATCTTACTGTCAGTGAGTGCGCGGAAATACGCTCACTCACCGTGTTCAGCTTTGCTTCGCCAGAACCCTGATCTCGCCATGTTTCAATGCTTTACGATGCAGTCTGCATTGATACAAATTTAAGAACCAAGCCTAACACCCCTGTCACCCCAGCTGTTATTTCAATACCTAGCACTATAGGTGCAGCCACGATGGTGGCTAACAACCCAACACCGGCCGCTCCTAGTCCCATGCTGGTTGCCATAAGGGTAGTATCAGTCCCGTCTACGGCATTGAAAGCTCTATGGTACTTCTTATATAGTGCTTTCCGCGTGTCGCGGTCTTGTTCTAGTTGAAGTTTTACATCACATAACTGTCTCAAGCGGAACCCGTCTACGGTTTCCAGGGTCTTCGCTACTTCCTCTACGACTGGGTACAGTCCCATCCTATAATATATATTACAAAAGATATTTTAATTGGGTTTCAGTTAACAGTCGATCAACGTACTTGAGGCTTATAAGGTGTAGATTCGGGTGTATAAAGATACGGGAAACGCTAATAGGCCAATGTGAGGTTATACTAATGCCAGGCAGGTCCGTAGAGGGGGGCAGTGATACCCCTTGGTTCCCACGTTGTAGGACTATACGGCAACGTATGGGGGATAATTCACCAGCCCAATGTACTATCAGCCCAGGTAAAAGACGCAGGCCTGACTCATTAACAGTGCCACTTAACATGACTTCTATGATGATTGTGTAGGCTATTTCTATAAGTAAATCGGTATCAGACCTCAACTCTATCTCCTTGGGTGAAAGTAACAGGTTGCCTGAGTATGTGTGATGTTGAGGTAATTAGCATATCTCCATGTGGAATGAAAGATGTGAGGGTGAAGTCGGCGTTCCTAATCTCGGCGATGCACGCTTAAATTTATTTAATGAGATATAAGGTCGCGTGAGGGTTAAGTTGAGTAAACCATTCAGGCTCTTTAAAATCTGATAACCACACCCCGCCTATACACGTTGTCTTTGAAGGTGTAGGATGTATAAGGTGTCTTCCTCACCAGTCTGATCAAATCCCTCCGTGTCCCCTAGGTCGTTAAGAGTAGTGTTGGGGTGAAGCCAAGACATTGCTATAATACTATTACGATATAATTTCCAACTGGTTTTCTGATAATAGTTCAGGGGTGCACTTCACCCCCATGAAGTGTATGTTGTCGGGTAGGAAGATCTTGGTTAGTGATATAGTGTCTTCCACGACCACGGTGACACCCTGCAGACTGGTTTTGGAGTCGACACCCACCTGCACGTAAACGGTGCAAACGTTATACTGGTGTTGTTTCCCCCACCGCAGTTTGACCCCTTCACGATCTCGACATCATCCCGCCGATGGTTCCCCTAGGTAGACTTGGATGACCAGTGTTGAGTTCGCCGGTAGACTCTCCAGGATCCTGACCACGCCTTCGAATTCAGACACCAACTGCAATACCACGTTTTGCATGCCCGCTTTACTCCGATAGCATGTGGGCTGCCATACTGGCGAGTGGGCTGATGACCACGCTACGCCTCTGAGTCGGAACGTAAAGCCACGAGCAGGATTCCGTTGTTCACGATTTTGTTTAGGTGGTTGTCTTTGTTATCCGTGAACACGAGGGGAGCCGAGTTTAATATTAAGAAACCAGTCGGCTTTTATCGGGTAATAACACCCACTATCATCATCATCGGTGAAGAAAGAAAGTGTCGCATTGCAGAAGCGTTGATACATAGGAGAGAGTGATTTTGGTTTTACAGCGCTTTTAGCAACATCCCAGCAACACCACGGCGGGCGACACCAGAAATGGGCCAACGAGCCAACGCCTCAACCACTAGGCTACCCCACCGCCCCTTGATACATAAGAAAGTGTCGCAATGGATGGAAGCGCTGACACATAAGAGAGCGGCTTACTGGTGTGAACGCTCCGTCTGTTCACAAACACTGTAGAAGCAGGAAGCGCAACCCCAAAGCCAAGCCGAGCACCGGCAAAAAACTGTAGAAATGAGGTATCAACGCCAAAGTCGGAAAAAAGTGCTGAAGCAGAACCGCAGTAGACAAAGTCACTGAAGGCACCGTAGTGTGTGAACTAGTAAACAAACCACGATGACAGTATGCGCATAGAGGGAACCAGATGATTCGGTAAAGCTGACAGTCCAGCGAACACTGCGGATTGGCGAATACTGTTGGAGCGGCGATCTGGTATGGTGCAGCGATCAGGATCGATTAAGTGATCTGGTTCGGTACTGTGATCCAGTTGTGTCAAGTGATCAGGTTCTAGAGGGCTGAGTCAATCAGGACCGGTGCATTCGTCTTAAACGTCGTACCATACAGTAAAGGTGTACTGGACTGAAAGGTGTTCCAACCAAACATCAGTTCACTAAGTTGAATCGTTGTTCTAATCGAAAACGAAACACTGGTCTGAAGTGTTGATCCAATCAAACTCGCCTGCAAGGTACGGGAAAGGTGTTGAGAGCGCTGCACTGGATGCTACCGTCATGGCTGATGTCACCACAGAAAGATATGAGAGTGCCGGACTAGAACAAAACGCCGCATTGGAAGCAAGCGGCGCATAGGTTGAAGTGCCGAACTGATCCCAGTGGTTGAAAGCGCCGAACTGACTGCACTCGCCACATGAGAGTGAACGCTTTCACCAATCGAACCCACCATAGTGGAGCACTCAACCAAAGCGGCGCACTGGAAACAATGACCTGCCAAGGTAAAGGGCCGAGACTGTGCTACAGAGGTTGTTAACACTAGGTACCACTCTCGGAGCAGAGAACACTTGTCTGGAGACGGAACTAGACGTTTGATGACGAAAGAGACGACGGAGATACTCGCTCAAGTAAGAGTCTTGAGGCCACCTCTAAAAACTCTACGTCTAGATGCAACCCGTCGATATTCAGAAAAAAACATCATCATTGAAGCGGGAACAAACACCGATGTGACCAACTACAACAGCCTATACAATGCACACACAAAGCGTGTGGATCAGCAGCGGAAATGTTGCTGTTGCACTGATCACAGTGTCTGCGTTTCTTAGAAGAACTTTGATTCCATTTATTTCCCATCTTGACAATCAAATAATGTCTAACTGAGAGAACAACACACGTCCACACGACGTAGCGACAAGAAAGAGAATGACAGGCACAGGTAGTCACATGATCATCTGAGCGAGCTCCACGCTTACAGAGATGATTGACAGGTGCTGATGTCGGAGTGGGGGCAGAGGTCAGGGCGGGTCAGAGGCCAGCAAGATTTGATTCAACTTAGCCTACAGCACGTTTCCACACATGGTCGTAGAAGAAGAGGAGAGGTAGTAGTATAGGGAATGGGGGTTTTGGACCAGTTCCAACAAAAGCCTCTGCAAAGCCTTATTCCCCAAATAAGGCTTTGGTCGGACCCTTAGCTCTTGCTACCATTACCCCTACTGCTTTCCCAACCTATAAAAATTTCAAGCGAAAAAGTAGTAAAATGTCCCCGGCAGCCACAATTCCCAAAGGGAGAAATAGAAATGTATTGCGCTTCCTCCCTTGGGAATTGTGCCGGCTGCCTTTCTCTCACATCACACAAAGTTGCAGAGACAACGGCGGGATACGAACCCACATACACAGCTTGCGCAGACTATACATAATGGGCCGCACCACTTAACCGACTGAGCTACCGCGGACTTAGCTGAAGTAGGTCAGTTTAACGGGTAGATCATGCGCACCCACACATCACGTGACACGTCTGGAATCAATAATTCCTGTCTGCCTGGCCCATCCCTCAAGTAGTACAAGGTAGGTTCGTCTGATTTCATTTTATCTATGTCCACGTGCCGCTATGTCACGTTGGCCTCGATGAAACAGTTTAATGTGAATCGCCTATGATCTCTTTGGTGTTCGTTATAAAAGCTTGCCGGGCTTTTTGTATCCCCTGTTCTATATACTTTTTTTTCTCGTCCTCGCTGATAGCAGACTTACGAGACTTGGATCGAATCTCTTGTTTCATTTTGTCATATTTTGTGAGTTCAGAGAGGATTGAACGAAACTCCTCCTCTGAGATCTTACTGTCAGTGAGTGCCGTGGAAATACGCTCGCTCACCGTGTTCAGCTTTGCTTCGGCCAGAACCCTGATCTCGTCATGTTTCAATGCTTTACGATGCAGTCTGCGTGATACAAATTTAAGAACCAAGCCTAACACCCCTGTCACCCCAGCTGTTATTTCAATACCTAGCACTATAGGTGCAGCCACGATGGTGGCTAACAACCCAACACCGGCCGCTCCTAGTCCCATGCTGGTTGCCATAAGGGTAGTATCAGTCCCGTCTACGGCATTGAAAGCTCTATGGTACTTCTTATATAGTGCTTTCCGCGTGTCGCGGTCTTGTTCTAGTTGAAGTTTTACATCACATAACTGTCTCAAGCGGAACCCGTCTACGGTTTCCAGGGTCTTCGCTACTTCCTCTACGACTGGGTACAGTCCCATCCTATAATATATATTACAAAGATATTTTAATTGGGTTTCAGTTAACAGTCGATCAACGTACTTGAGGCTTATAAGGTGTAGATTCGGGTGTATAAAGATACGGGAAACGCTAATAGGCCAATGTGAGGTTATACTAATGCCAGGCAGGTCCGTAGAGGGGGGCAGTGATACCCCTTGGTTCCCACGTTGTAGGACTATACGGCAACGTATGGGGGATAATTCACCAGCCCAATGTACTATCAGCCCAGGTAAAAGACGCAGGCCTGACTCATTAACAGTGCCACTTAACATGACTTCTATGATGATTGTGTAGGCTATTTCTATAAGTAAATCGGTATCAGACCTCAACTCTATCTCCTTGGGTGAAAGTAACAGGTTGCCTGAGTATTGTGATGTTGAGGTAATTAGCATATCTCCATGTGGAATGAAAGATGTGAGGGTGAAGCCGGCGTTCCTAATCTCGGCGATACGCTTAAATTTATTTAATGAGATATAAGGTGCGGTGAGGGTTAAGTTGAGTAACCATTCAGGCTCTTTAAAATCTGATAACGACACCCGCCTATACACGTTGTCTTTGAAGTGTAGGATGTATAAGGTGTCTTCCTCACCAGTCTGATCAAATCCCTCCGTGTCCCCTAGGTCGTTAAGAGTAGTGTTGGGGTGAAGCCAAGACATTGCTATAATACTATTACGATATAATTTCCAACTGGTTTTCTGATAATAGTTCAGGGGTGCACTTCACCCCCATGAAGTGTATGTTGTCGGGTAGGAAGATCTTGGTTAGTGATATAGTGTCTTCCACGACCACGGTGACACCCTGCAGACTGGTTTTGGAGTCGACACCCACCTGCACGTAAACGGTGCAAACGTTATACTGGTGTTGTTTCCCCCACCGCAGTTTGACCCCCTTCACGATCTCGACATCATCCCGCGATGGTTCCCCTAGGTAGACTTGGATGACCAGTGTTGAGTTCGCCGGTAGACTCTCCAGGATCCTGACCACGCCTTCGAATTCAGACACCAACTGCAATACCACGTTTTGCATGCCCGCTTTACTCGATAGCATGTGGGCTGCCATACTGGCGAGTGGGCTGATGACTACGCTACGTCTCTGAGTCGGAACGTAAGCCACGAGCAGGATTCCGTTGTTCACGATTTTGTTTAGGTGGTTGTCTTTGTTATCCGTGAACACGTAGGGGGAGCCGAGTTTAATATTAAGAAACCAGTCGGCTTTATCGGGTAATAACACCCACTTATCATCATCGGTGAAGACTAGCGTATATGGTTTGTTTCGGGCGACGGTAGTGCTCTCAACATCGGTTTAGTCGAACAGTTTGCCCCCGAACGATGGGTATATTATCCAGTTATCATCACCGGTGTTGACAAGGGTGTACTTAGTGTTGACTGCCGCTCTTGAGGTATCTACTATATCACTTAGGTTGCTAGTACCATTGGAGAGGACTTCAACGCGTTTGTAAATGCTGTTTTCAGTTGCAAAGGCGTACAATTTACCATCCACTCCGGGTCGTCCGAATCCGCGTGTGTCCCCGAGGTCGGAGATCCCCACATTGATGCATTTTTTCAACTTCATTCCGGGACCTTGTGCGCTGGTCATTTTATGTGCAGCGTTACGCTGAGGTATCCTATATTCACGAGATTATGATTTATATCTAACACCCGATATTATCAGCTCAGGGATGTTGCCCTGGGTTAACCTCTTATACTGCCGCGGTGAAAACGACTCGGTTCTGCCGTCGTTGTATTTCTCTGTTTTCACCGATGCGGCTCTCAGTATAGTGGAAGGGTGACCCCCTTGAATGTTGTCCGTTGTGCTAACCTGGCTGAGATGAATGCACAGCTCTCGATGCGGTACTAGGTCGGGTAACCGTGCCTGTGGCGGTAGTCGTTGGTTTTATCTCGTCAGGCTGTATACCGAGTGTCCTCGCCAATGGTCGACCGAGCCTCAAGGAGTTTCTTCCGTTGTTGATTAACACCACTGTACCGTTTGAGTCGTTCATCTTGAGTTCGGCTCCAAGGGGTTTGAAGACCTAAATTAAGCAGAGAGCAGCCTGCACGCTGTAGTAACCATCAATTATCTTGTTGCTAAGCGCCACCTACGAACAGTTTATTGTTGCTAGCGTTGATGTTAGTCCATCGTGGTAGGTAGGTGATATCGCACAGTGCGACGACCGAGTTGACCCGACGTGTTATCGATCAGCGTCGTCAGCTGAGCGGCCTCGCCGCTTCGTTATTCCTGGAAGTGTTATGTACATGTTAGAGTATATATGCTCATTATATAATAGTTTTAAAATGTACTCCCCGGAGTGTTTTACCCTAAACTGGGCGTAGATTTCCCCACATTAAGATCGTGGTCGCTGATGGTTGTATTTCGACTACCAGTTCATAGATGTGTTCCACAAGTATAAATTTTCGGTGACTAAGCGGCCAAGGCAGTTCACGCTTGGTTCAACAGACCGATGCAGTTCTGGCAGAATCAACTCAACTTCGCCCGTGTGGTGCTACAGCGGGGTGTGGTGTGACATTGACCGACACTCGGCGTGGCCCACTGAGTCAGTCTGTGTTCACGTTCCACGATACTACCAGGTCAGGCGTATCCTCAAAGAGATCAGCGCCCCGCTCCCACAGGAAAAGGCGTGGAATGCAGTAAACAACCAGTACGATAGAGCGGGCCTACTAACGTATTTGCAGCAATCGAACTAAACACGAAGACGGATTGGCGTTTGCGGGACCGAACCGCGGGTTGGGTATCCCCATCGTTCACAACATGCACCTCGTGGATGCCAGCGAGAAGTTGAAAGAATGGGGATACAAGTCATATCATATCACAACCAACGAGTGGGATGACCGTTACATGGCTTTCGACGACAGTAAGGATTACAGAGTCTGGAGGTTTGAGCAGGGGGCAGCGGATGACTGGAAAAAGTTCATGCTGGACACATCGAAAGGGTTCACTTTCGTGCGGGGTAATCAGGTTAAACGACTCAATTCGAACGTACGTGTGGGCGCTGTTGGGTGCGCAGACGCAAAACGTTCCAATATCCTAGGGCAAGGGGACTGCTTACGACGCTCAGAAACAGTTCGTTGTCAACGTTGAGGATGCTATCAATGCTCCAGTTGATCTCCCGAGTGCAATCAAACGCTACCAAGACGTGTTGGAATATGCCAGGTCGAAAGTCGACTACGTGTTCGACGTGGGACTGTACATGGCTCCGGCGATATGCAACTGAGAGTAAAAGTGGTGGGCTACAACAACGAAATAGTCATAGCCACGGCGGGTCAAAAGTTGGGCGTCAACCTCGATGTCAACGTCCCCCACGTCCCCCACCCACGACCGGTGAAACGGGTATAGTGGCGCCACCCCCGGAGCCTAGGGCTCAACCAACACCCCCTGTGGGGTCACCCCCACAATCCAATCAACAGCACATCGATGGTAAAACAGCTATGGTGGTTGGTGGGGTAGCTTTGGGACTTATTTGGTTAAAATTCCTTAGCATTCATTACACCAAACCCACCACGGCTACGATGGCTGCCCACAGGTTTTGACTAAGCCACGTGGCAGTTTTAGCCAGAGCGCTCAGCAACCACGAGACGATGCTACCCAGGATGCCAGGCAGGGCTTCGGCGGCCTTACCAGCCAGTTTAGCCAGGGCTTCCCCGAGTTTTTTTATCCAGGATTTAACACCCCCACTTGGTTTGTCACCACTTGGAGGTGTGGGGGTACCGCCGGCAGGCGTTAATGACACCACCAGGGTTGATATGATGAAGCCCAATGCAGTCAGAATGCTGGCGATGGTGATCCCTTGCTCCCGGAACAGGATTCGGATCCTGTCAGCTAACGTGGTGTCTTGGTGGAGGACTCGATCAACGGTTTCCTGCACACGGCTGACCTGGGATCGAAGCTGGTCTCGGAAGGAGGATGCCGTTTCCAGCCAGGTCTTCCTTTCCTCTTCCAAATTACGTATTCGTTCCTCGATGGTGGCTTTCAGAGACTCGTCCTCCGTTTCACCGAGTTTGGCCTTTTCATGGGCGATATGGTCGTCTATCGCGTCCAGTTTGGCCGTGTTGTTCACGAGATGGCGCGAATGGTTTGCATGGCCATGTCCAGCCCCGCAGTTCAGCGGTAAATTCGAATCGGGTAAGGGTTTGTCATGGTAGGTGGCCAACAGCTTTTCAATGTTATCAGTCATGTCTTGATCCGATGTGGCGCCCTGATGTCTTGCAGATCTTGAAGGGGAAGGGCTTTAGGCCGTGCGCCCGTAATCTATGAAACCTAGTTCATCGCGGATAAAGTCACCCCATGGCGACTGCCCGAGTGTTGATAAAGCAAGCGGTTCTCTAGTGCGCTTATTCATGAGATCGATCTCTGGGTGAGCCCTCAATCGCATGCGCGTGCCCTTGCCATCGACAAAAACTTGGAATATTCTCGCCCACGGCTCTCGTAATTTCTATCCTCTTTTAAACCATCGTAAAACCCGTTGACGGCCTGCTTCACGAGTTTGTTGCCTTGCGAGAATGAGGTTTCATCATCCTCGAATGTTAGGGCACTATCATCCCACATATCATCCATAGGTATTTCTTCATGACCGCCTTCAGCCATTATTTAGTATTAAAACTTATATATTTCATTTATATAACAATGTATGGTAGAAAACTAGATCCTTTCAGAAGATCGAGAGAGCCACTAGGTGTCAAAGCCGTGCGTCAGTCGGTGACCATCACCAACAACCCCAGCAAGATAGACCAGAATCAAACGCTGCTGGTTAGATTTCCAAACCTTGGCGCGAATGACCTCATTGTACCAGGCACTGTTCGACTGGCGTTCAACCTCACGTTGACCTCCGACAACGACAAACGTGAGCTAGTGCGGAACGTAGGTCGAGCTATCATCAAGAAAACCACCATCAAGATCACCGGTAACGAGGTGCTGAGTATCGACGACAGCGATGTGTTTCACTGCTACAGGGACCTCTGGAAGCGAGAGGAGAACTGGCGTCAATGGCGTGTACCAGGGCATCAGCAAATCGACCAGGTCGCGCATTGGGTATGCCTTCACGGCAGACCAGTTATCTAAGATCACGGACGGTGAAAAGGCCATCGCTCAAGCGTGTCGGGAACAGGTTCTGCGTGCGCTCGACTTCGACTTCGAGTTGCTCTCACGGAACAGCGCCGTTTTACCAGGCAGCGCTGGGTGATAGGCTTGAATACGAGCTCACGTTTAACGACTACAGCAAAGTAGTGCGTACACCCGAACGGCGATGAGGCTAGTTATACCATAGACAACATCTCTCTGGAGTTCGACATGGTCACTAACCGGAGCTGGCCAGGCAGGTTCGAAATCAGTACTCGGGGAACGTGGCCATCCAATACGATCGCATACTGAGGCATAGATCCATCGTCGGGATAAGGCGGCACTGTGTGGAATATCAACCTGAGCGTGCGGTAGCGATCGATGAAAGGCATCCTGATCGTCCCGTGGAGGATTACGAGCCGTTCTGGAGGGACAGCGAAGTTTTCAACCCGAGATTGAAAAGGTGGAAGTGACCATCGAGGGCGTGCCCAACCAGCTGTTCAGTCATGGTATGAGGGGTACCAGCAGTGGGATGAGATAAAAAGCTGCCGAGCAAACATCCATACATAGCCAAAGACCTGGACCTATCATCCGTGCAAATCGGTGAATACTTAACCAACAAGTACGCAGCTGTGGTTGGACATGCGATCCACGGATGACGATAAACTACACGGTAGCGGACGCCATATAGACAACGGTAGTGAGGGGATTACTATCCAGATTACCAAGAAGGCTCAACCCGCTGGCAAGTTGAAATTATATCTGTACGTAATTATGGACGCGCAACTTAATATAGACAATGGGAGATTCGTGCCAGCCATCTACTGATTTGCCTGCCGGCGGCATTGGTTTACCACGCGACCCACACTGCGCCATAGTGTGCGGGCAGACTGGCTGTGGGAAGACCGTTTTCGTGTTGGATATGTTGGAGGGTACTACAGGGATGTGTTCGACCACATCGTTATCATGTGCCCTACTCTGGGTATGAATAAAACGTACACGGAAAGACCTTGGGTGATGACGGACCCGGACGTACACAGAGTCGATCCGGGACCACGTCTACAGGACTGGTTGAAAGCTTACCATATGAAATTTAAAGGGGAGTCGACGCTGTTCATACTGGACGACTGCAGCGCTAATCGCGAGATAACAAAAAAGACAGACATGCTATCGTACCTGGCCTTCTCCGGCCGACACGCAAATCACAGCGTCTGGGTGCTAACGCAGAAGTTCAACTCGGTGTTGAAAGACCTCAGGGAGCAGACGCGATGGGTGGCCTTATTTCACTGCAAGGACAGGGATTCGTTCGAGGAGTGTTTGAGAGAGAACGATGTGATGAGCAAATTAGAACGGGAACGGGTGAAGAAACAGCTCGCTGAAACTAAACACGCTAAGCTCGTGCTCAAGACCGATCAACCAGTAGCCTATAGGGTGTTTTAGCTAAGCAATGCTAAGCAAATGCTAAGCAAAGCTAAGCAAATGCTAAGCATTTAGTTATAGCTATGGTATTTGAAGTGTTCGTCGTGTGCGACTTAACCTTCATTTCTCTGTGTTTTGCCTGCATAGGGTATTATATTATTAAAACTAAAACTTACTTATCACATTATAAGATGGAGTGTGAGGAATTGCTCGAACAATTGTTGGTACCCCAATCACCACAGGTGGACGATGATAAGCGAGAGAAACTGGTGGCGTTGGCTGTTGGTGGCAAAGCCAAACATTACTTTGGGGAGTACACTCCGGATAAAATTCACAAAATGTCAGCCAAAGAAATAGATAAACTGTACGCTAAATACGAGGCTAGACTAGGTTCAGAAATGACAAAGACAATAGGATCGGCTATGACTCAGATATACACTGGTATTGCGTCGTACTTCCTTCCCATCCCCCCGGAGCGCCGACTTTACTTGTGGGAAGACCTCGAGAAAGACCCTTTTATCGAACAGGCCTTGAGCTCTATTAGCTGCGATCTGTACCACAAATACGGTATGTTGTTAGCCCCGGTGACGGCGGCGATTATCACGGCAAAGCATTGTCAATTTGAGAGGAAAAATAATAATAATAGTATAGATGGATGCTGCACAGACCCAGACCCCTTCAGAGGAGACGGTGAACCCTCCCGAGCAGACCCCACCCCAACAACTGGAGGAAACCCCAACCCCCTACAGTCACCAGGCAGAAGAATCCTAAGAGAGTAGCTGCCGGTAAAAAACGGTGGTGTAACCAACATAAAATTATTAAGGTGACCCACCCGTCTCGATTATTGTTGGTTGTATGCGCAACTGCTGCCGTGACTATCTCGTGGTTATATACACGGCACAGGAATCCCAGGGAGGATTCCCCGGAATTAAAGGTCAACCCGCATATCATGCAATAAAATATATATTTTTATATCATATACATAATGTCTGAGGGGAAAACGTTCGTCAACGACGCATACCACGCCACAGTGGTCGCCAGTCTAGCCGTAGGATACGCTCGGTTGACCAAAATGGTGCTTAAACAACCAACTATCAAGCTAGATTTCAACCTGCAGGATATGGGTATGCTCATAATGAACCTTGGTATGGCGATGGCCACAAAAGACATCCTAGTAAAACAAGGGATAATACCTGAAGATATTATGAAATAAATATAGGATGGCCACGATAGCTATGATGGTCGGTGGTGCGTTAGTGAATGCCCTGGCATTTTCCGGGAGTAATTTCCTCTTTTCGAAACTACGAGAGTCACACGCGGCTGAAATACAGGCAGAGAGAAAGCGGCACAACCTCGCTATTGAAAAATTACAGGCTGCACAATCCGAGTACGCTAAAAAACGCCTCCAGAGGATCGATTACATTAACGAACAACTCAGGCGTGAAAACCATGCCGTTCAAACATTCCACGATGTCGACGACGCAGCGAGAGAATACTTCTTATTAACTGGTAAACGATTGGAGCCACTCAATAAACCCACACTCACTCAGTACTACACACCATCCAAGGGACAAATGGACCGTGAACTGACCTTCATAGCGCTGGGTATAGCGGCGACTGCGTTGGTTGCGAAACAATTAGACTAAGTACTCATATAAGTATGCTAAACATGAGACCTGCTCCATACCGATGTGAATACATACTTATGGGGAAGAACGAACCCTGTGGTAAGAAATGTAGGACAGAGGGGTACTGTTGGTTCCACATGGGAAGCCCTAACTACTCGTGTTCTGTGTGTGGCATAGGTGTGAAAGGACACTACTGCTTATGTAAAGCTCACGGAGCGAACGTAGTCAGACATCACCTCATCTACGAGAACAAAAAGGCCTACATAAAAGAACGTAGGCGGCTTCTCAAGATAGAGCCCAATTAGAGATTATACACACCTACGTATAGCTATGTTTGTGGAAATTGAGCCCAGGGAAGGTTGCCTGAGAAGCTGGCAGATGGATGTGGGGGAAAGTATAGATATCAGTGTCCTCAAACCCATGATTGTTAGTGAACTATATAAGGGGTGCTCGTTTACAATCATGGTAAAAGTAGGGTTTGATGTGCCATGGGCTGGGCACACTTGGAATTACTTTGATGGGGGGCGAGTAGATGTGCATGGGGATATAGATATACTTGTTGACGACTCGTTGCAAGTAATACAAAACACCCTACTATGCTGCGCATGTTCCGGTGGGTGGGTCGAGGGAATAATCGATAAAGTGTATCTAGATTTTTTACCTTTACGGCTGGCCCAATTAGACATTGATCTTCATAGGTGTGTACGCAACTATGACTACTGTTGGTGAACTTAAGCGGTCGCCAGGCAGAGGGTGTAATTGGGTATTCTCGAATGCCCAAACCAGCATTGTTGAAATTACTAGGTTTAGAAGCCCCTCTCACGGTAAAACAATTAAAAGCTCAAGCAAAACAGCTTGGGCTCAAGGGTTATTCAAACCTGGGAGAGCGGGTTAAACGCATTGTTATCACATGCCCCCGTACCTACTGTAAAACAATTGAAAGCTGAAGTTCGTGATTTGGGGTTAGGTGGGTATTCCCGTATGAATAAACCACAGCTTGTAGAACTGTTACGGCAGAATAGAGCTATCGACCTACAGTTCGTGCGCACTGAGCGCTGCTGTAGGTAACTATTTGAGAGGTTGGCGCATGCATGTTAATAGGAACATAGACATTACAGATATTAAGCCACTGATAGCTGATAAAATAAATCAGGAACTAGACAGTCTGGGAAGTATCAAGTTTCAGATCACATTTAAAATGTCGCCGATAAGCAGGTAGGGAATGGGGCCACTGAATACGTTCAGCCTTACTTCAGAGGTAGGCAAGAGGTTGTCATGCATACAGAGACCATTAACGCATCGATCGATACCAGTTTTCAGCAGATACGAGAATACCTAGAACGCTACACACTTGGGGTCCGGGTGGGCTGTAGATAAAATCGATAATGTCTATCTAGACATAGCTAACTACGATGCCGTTCAGAGGCGGGTCATACCTAGACTTGCCTCCCTACTATAGGAAAAACATGCCATGGTCAACGTCAAGAATAGAGGAGACGATTGCCTGAGGGTAGCTATCAGGTCAGCCTTGTTTCCAGCTGACACTCATTCAGACAGGCTTTCTAGCTATCCCCAAGATGATGGGCTCAACTGGGATGGTATAGATGAACCCACCCCCATATCCCAGATAACTAAAATAGAAAAACAGAATAATCTAGCTATAAATGTCTTTGGGCACGAAGGTAACACAACAATAGTGCACAGAGTCAGCCCGTTGGGGGAGCCCCAAGGGGGAAACCCCCCTCGTGTTATCAATATATTCATGATCCAGCGAGGTGACAAGTACCACTACACATGGATAAAACACTTTAGCAGGCTGTTGTATGACCAATCGGCACACAGAGAAAAGACCCACTTCTGCGAACGGTGCCTACATGGCTTCACACGAGCTGATTTATTAGAATCCCACCGGGAGGATTGCCAAGGTGTGGGGCAGACGGCTATACGGGTCGACATGCCTAAGGAAGGTGACAATATCCTAAAATTCGGTAACCACAAGAACCAAATGCCTGTGCCTTATATCATATACGCCGACTTTGAAGCCTTGGTCAAACCAGTTGAGGCTGTTGGGGGTATCCCCACAGGTGAGAGCATCACACTCAAAACACAAGAGCATGAAGCCTGTGGGTTTGGATACATTGTCGTCCGTTGTGACGGGGAAACGAAAGATCCGGTAGTGTACAGGGGTCCCGACGCTGTTGAAAGATTTCTTAAGTGTTTGCAGGAGGAAGAAAAAATTATTAGGAATGCGTTGTATAGAGTCGCTCCCATGCGTATGACCCAAGACGACAGGCTAGCTCACACCTGCAGCACTAACTGTCACGTGTGTGACTTACCACTTAACGGTGATTCGGTGAGAGATCACTGCCACATAACCGGTAAGTATAGAGGCGCCGCTCACAGCGCGTGTAACCTTAAGCTTAGAATCAACCCTAAGACAATAAACATTCCCGTTGTCTTTCACAACTTGAGAGGGTACGACTCACACTTGATCATGCAGGCCATCGCGAAAATCGATGGTAATATAACGTGCATCCCCAACAACATGGAGAGATACATCTCCTTCAGCTTAAACGGCCTTAGGTTCATAGACTCGTTTCAATTTCTCCAGTCGTCACTAGACAGTCTGGTCAAGGCCAACGATACCTTCCCTATTACCGATCTATACACAGACCCCGAGACTAGACCCCTGCTTATGAGGAAGGGTGTGTATCCCTATGAGTACATGGATAGTTGGGCCAAGTTCGCCGAGACCAGATTACCCCCCATCAAAGAATTTTACAGCAATCTGACAGACTCGGCAATATCCCAAGACAATTACTCGCACGCTATTAACGTATGGAATAAACTGGGTTGTAAGAACCTGGGTGACTATCACGATCTGTACTTGAGGACAGATGTACTGCTGTTAGCCGGCGTGTTTGAGGCGTTTAGGCAGACATGTTTCAAGCAGTATAAACTCGACCCGCGATGGTATTACACCAGCCCAGGTCTGTCGTGGGATGCCTTGCTTAAAAAGACCGGAGTTAAGTTGGAATTGCTTACAGATTACGACATGCACCTATTCATTGAGAAAGGCTTGCGAGGCGGGATCTGCATGGCAACCAAACAATACGGGAAAGCAAATAATCAATACGTGAAGGGCTACGACCCTAGCAAGCCAACCAATCATATTCTCTACCTCGACGCCAACAACCTGTACGGCTGGGCCATGAGCCAGTATCTACCCACAGGGGGATTCGAATGGGCGTCACATGTTGATGTTATGAGCATCGCGCCAGATTCGAACAAAGGTTATATCCTTGAGGTTGACTTGGAATACCCCAAGGCATTACACACATCACACAACAGCTACCCCCTGGCCCCCGAACGTATGAGAGTTAACCCAGACTGGATGTCTGAGTACCAACATAACTTGTTAGGTGGGCGAGTGGTAGACGTTGAAAAACTCGTGCCTAACTTGATGAATAAGACCAAGTACATCGTTCACTATCGCAACCTACAGCTGTACCTGTCGTTGGGTATGAGGCTTACCAAAATCCACAGGGTGCTCGTGTTCGACCAGAGCCCATGGATGGAGCCCTACATCAGAATGAACACAGACCTCCGAAAGCTTGCCACCAGTGACTTTGAGAAAAATCTCTACAAGCTCATGAACAACTCGGTGTTTGGTAAGACTATGGAGAACCTGAGGAAACGCGTGACCGTGAAGCTGGTTCGGTCGAATGAGGAAGACAAGCTCAGGAGACTGATAGCCAGTCCGGCATTCAACCGTAGCAAAATATTCACCAATGACCTAGTTGCCCTACACATGAAGAAAAGCCACATAAAATTCAACCGGCCTGTTTACGTGGGGATGAGCATCCTCGACTTATCCAAACACCTGATGTACGACTTTTACTACAACGAGCTTAAGAAACAGTACGACGCCAGGTGTGAAGTGCTGTACACTGACACGGATTCCCTGCTGATGGAGATTCGAACCGAGGACGTGTACAAGGACATGAAAAAACACCTCGATTTGTACGACACCAGCGACTACCCCAAGGACCATGCCATACACAGCACGGTAAATAAAAAGGTCCTAGGTAAGATGAAGGACGAGTGTGCCGGCACGCCCATAGCCGAAAGTACATAGGGTTGAGACCTAAGATGTACTCCATCCTGAAGGCCGACAATAGTGAGATCCGGAAGGCTAAGGGTGTTAAAGAATGCGTGGTGAAACAACACATCAAACACGCCAGATTCAAGGAAGCCCTGTTCAAGACCCGTACCTTTAGACATAAAATGAACACACTTAGAAGTGATGGCCATAAGATATACGGACTGACAATAAACAAGACGTCCCTGTCGCCTATGGACACTAAACGTTGGATAGCTATTGATGGGATAAACACGCACGCGCGCACGGGCATGAGAAAATTGAACCAAGAACATAGGTATAAATATCGGGCTTACATGTCACGGAGCCAGAGAAAGTTTGAGGCTATTTACTATAGCCCGCGTGGGTACCGGAAAGGAGGTAGCGCTGTAGATAAGCTGGCTAAAATGGCGCAAGTACCGCCGGAGGAGGCCAAAGCGTGGCTTGAAAAACAAGCACTTTGGCAGATCTATTTGCCGCCACCACGCTACGTGCCTAGAAGGAAGTTTGGTATTAACATACCTAATAGCGTTCACCAGGCAGACCTACTGTTCCTACCCCACGATAAGAGGTATAAGTATGCCTTAATCGTAGTGGACGTAGCCAGTCGCTACAAGGAAGCCGAGCCCTTGACCACGAAAGATTCGGTCCAGGTAGCCAGAGGATTCGAACGCATATACAAACGCAGTCCGCTGGCGTGGCCAACAGAGCTGCAAGTTGACCCAGGGCGGAGTTCATGGGTGCCGTGGTCACAACTGCTAGCCAAACACGCGATACAAAGGTCAGGCGTGGCACGGCTGGAGCCCATCACAGCCAAGCCATAGTTGAGAGATTTAATAGGACTTTGGCTGAGCTTATTCGGACATCAGTATGCTAGGAGTTGGCCACCCCGGGAAAACGATCGACTGAATGGGTCACGAGGTTACCTAAGGTGGTGTCGGCAATCAACCATGAAGTCACCCGTCTCACCGGCAAGAAACCGGCAGACGCTATAAAATTAAAATCAATAGTGTCAGAGTCGGCCCGAGGTATTGGCTCCATTGCGTGGGAAGGAGAAGCAGATACCAGATAGGGCCCTAGTGAGGTATCTATACCAGCCTGGGGAACACGAGGGTGATAGCCGTAAGCGAGCCACTGATCCTATATGGTCAGTCAAAACTTACAACATAGATAAAGTGGACATGAAAGTAGACGAGCCGAACTTGTACTACTTGAGGGATGGGCCAGGCAGAGGATTTGTAAGAGAAGAATTATTGATCGTACCGTACGGCACAGTGTTACCTCCTGTCAACACGGCATAGCCATGTCTCCGGCGCGTACATGTGGAGTTCGTATCCCGCTGTCGCTTGAAATTTTTATAGGTTGGGAAAGCAGTAGGGGTAATGGTAGCAAGAGCTAAGGGTCCGCCCAAAGCCTTATTTGGGAAATAAGGCTTTGCAGAGGCTTTTGTTGGACTTGGTCCAGAACCCCCATTCCCTATACTACTGAGGTGCATACCGTGAGATAGGATAAGTTTAAAAATATGGGCTATAGATCGCCAACAATTGAAGGTAGATCACCATACTAGGAACCATGGGGACTTACATTACTTTTGCTACCTGCATGGATCCTAGCTGGATTTACACCATCCCTTCAGCCACTGGCGATTGTAGGAAAATTTAGCCAACAGTTAAAATAACAAAAATACTACGTTTAAAATGTGATAATTTATATTTTACTTTGAAAGTTGTGGGGCTTACGCACCCTCTCAGGAGGACAATATTTTTACGCTACTTCAACCACCTTTGCACGTATAAAGAGCTTTGATCGGATCAAAACTTGATTGTGTTTGCTTCATTTACGGTTCAGCTCGAAAATCGCATCTTCAAGAACGTGACACCATTCACCATCAAGGGGTTCGACTTTTTCTTGGTGCATTCAGGACCTCGCCCATTGACAGTCTGTTTGTTGAGGTAAATAAACCATGTCTTCATTAAAGACAAATAATACTGGCATTACTATATATCACTTAACTTCGCTCAATCCTTCTAATTCATCAATTAACAATGTATTCTATCCTTTGTATCAGAGTTTATATGACAGGAAACCAAACACAATCCCACCACTGGGCACATGAAATCCCATATAAAACTGCCCATTTAAATCTTTCTGCTACAGCCGAATATAGAACAATAACAATGGCACTATTACAACCTATACAACCAGACGTCAATTAAGGCTTAGCGAAACTAAAGAAGTCTGAAACTAATTACTTGTTTTTCCAGCAAGCGTGTCATTAACTAAAGAACCAATTTCCTTCTTGTACCAGTATTTATACAGATGGGTAAAAAGATGATAAGGATGTATCAGCTGCAGCCGTTATTGACAATGGTACTATGTCGTTGCGACTAACTGATGGCAGCTCGATTTTCACGACAGAAGCTCAGACCATGTTACTGATTTACAATACATTGAAAGGTCTTCCAGATGCAGCTTCATCATATTCTGAAAGTTTGTGAAGCTCACAAACAATCAAAGATCAAAAGCAGGATTATCCATTCTCAGTTGAAATCTGGTTGAAAAATAGATCATATTTTGTTGGTTGCCAAGCCATGTTGGCATCAGTGGAAACTGTAAAGCCGATGTCTCGGCATATTCTGCTCTTTTTGAGTCTGCTACAAGCAGACGTTGGAACTTACATCTCGTTCAGGAAGCCATGTCAACATTTGAATGAGGGTGTACTTGTCCAATCCACTCCAATGCTAAACATATCAGAAGTTTGGCCAGGAGAGTAGTATATACAATTCCGACTTTACCATGAGCATGTGTTGATTGATCACTATGAAATAGTGATGACACCAGGTGTGTTGCAAAAAGGTGAGCGTATCCTGTCAAAATAGGGAAATTCTTCCAGGGTTCCAAGTCCTGTCATGACTGTGTCCAGGGTTTTGTCAGCATTGTTTGTGGCAAACATGAACTCATGATTGCCGGGCTGATGCCAACAGGATGCCTCTAAAATATCTTATCCTGTATGAAAACCTTAATCCCCCACATATTGAAACTGAAATCAAAACAACAGTTCGCATCTGGTGTCTGGAAGGTCAGACATAGTTGACGTTAGTGTTCTCTGTTCAGCGAGTTCAGACCTCCTCTGACGGGCATGTCACTCAGGAGCCATGAAGATCAGAACTGGTCTTTAGCAATCCATGTTTGTCGTAAAAGGCGACTTACGGGATCGGGTAGTCAAGCAAGCTGATTTGGTTGACACATGTCATCGTATGCCAGTTGCATAGATCGATGCTGTCTGGTCCAGACTGCCGCCATATAGCTGGAATACTCCCGCGTTAAACAACAACCAACCAACCAACCAGTCGTGTCAGTCAGTCTAACATATCAGATGGTACATCATCCTCAAAATGTGTTCGTTATAACGGTAGTGTACTGTAATTAACTGCTTAGTTGTTTTACTGCCGCAGTTGCAACACAGATACCCAACTCTGGCACATAATATTGAATCAGAGTGGGAAAATATACACTAATCACAAGGCAGGGAAACAACAAGTGACATCTTCTAACTAACTGAGAAGACTAAGGCTGGCTAAAAAGATCAATAATATGTACTATTATTGAATTATTAATTGATTATCGATTATACAAAAATGTGTTACAATAATATCCAACAAAACTATTGCGATAAATGAGTGAGTGTGTGAGTTTAGTTTTATCGCCGCTTTTAGCAATATTCCAGCAATATCACGGTGGGGGACACACAAAAATCAGCTTCACACATTGTACCCATGTGCTCGACCTTGGACAGCGGCAAGTTTCGTAAAAGGTTATCTTATTCCACGTAATCCCATGTGGGGAATCGAACCCGGGTGTTCGGCGTTACGAGCGGATGCTTTAACCATTAGGCTACCCCACCGCTCCATTTCTAACGTGAAGCTAACGGAGCATGTTCATAAGAAACAACCGTGTACACTGGTGGAATATTTACTGGTTTTAATGTACTACAAACAGGCAAACAGGCTAAACACCGTCACAAACTGGCATGTACTTGCGTGCAAGAAATCAAACACTTGTATCACGTAATACATTTGTAAACCAATGACTGGTTGATGGCTGGTTACAAAGACTGTCAATCCATATATAAATATCAGCGACAAAACCATTTGCATTGGAAAATTCCAGCTGAAAGCAGAGTCGATTAACGCTTCCGACTGTATTATGTGCATGTGTTTACGAATCACTATTAAATAGTGATGAGTGAGTGAGTTGGGTCATACGCCGCTTTTAGCAATGTTCCGACAATATCACGGCGGGGGACACCAGAAATGGTCTTCACACATTGTACCCATCTGGGGAATCAAACCCGGGCCTTCGGCGTGACGAGCGAACGCCTCAACCACTTGGCTTCAAATAGTGATGATACCAGGCGTTAAAGAAAAAGGTAGCCAAACATGCCCTGTCACAAACACATGCAAAGGCAAGTCATCTGTCATCTGAATAAAAACATGATCCAATAAAACAACAAATTCATTGCCACATCCGTAAGAAGTCTCTGCTAAAGGCAGAGTCAGTTGTACAATTATTAATGAGTGAGTGAGTTTAGTTTTACGCCGCTTTTTGCAATATTCCAGCAATATCACGGCGGGGGGCATTAGAAATGGACTTCATACATTGTACCCATGTGGGGAATCGAACCCGGGTCTTCGGCGTGACGAGCGAACACTTTAACCACAAGGCTACCCCACCGCCCCTGTACATTTATCATGAGCACGTGTTCTTTAATCACTATGAAATAGTGATGACACCAGGGCGAAATGTGAGCGGCATGCTGTTCCGAAGGTCAAAATAGGGAACTTATTTGGATATCATTTTGTTACTGATGCGTTAAATTCTGGAATGTCCTCCACATGTCTTCAACAAATCTTCCCGAAAGCTTTCCGAGTCATTGAATGGTGCTGCCTTGATCAAACAATTTCTGATCAAGAGTTGTGTAACGTTTTGATAACTTTGAAACCAGCATGCTCGAGTGTACGTCGAACGTTGTGACATGTGAACACCAAAGGCTTGAGCTGCAGGAGTGAGTGAGTGCAGTTTTACACCGCTTTAATATGAACCAGAACAGGTGGTCTCATTGTTCAATTTATTTAAGATTCAGTGGAAAAGAATTGTCTATTTGATGGTTAATGAAAGATAACTAATATGTCATACATGAAATTAACAATAGAATTGCTTTGACACAGAGGTATGTAAAGAATTTCGAATTCTCCTTACCGCAACAATCGCCTCGGTTGGTAATCGTTACATGGCTCAGGAAGTAGTTTGCTTCAAGATCTACCATCCAGAAGGGTTGCATGTCTCCCCCGGAACTCTCCCAGCACGAGCCGCTGAACAGATTCGTATCTCTGTTCCCATCAACGCACCTACCACTGCCTCCAGTGTTTGATGAAGATGTGGTAGGTTTACCAAGTGCAAAATTAGTGTTGATGCCTAGATGCAGGAACACAAGAGAGGGATATGGTAAATGAGGCGTAAGTGAGTGAGTTTAGGTTTATGCCGCTTTTAGCAATATTCCAGCTTGGGGACACCAGAAATGGGCTCCACACGTTTTACCCATGTGTTGACTCGAACCCTGGTCTTCGGCATGACGAGCGATAGCTTTAACCAATTACTACCCCACCACCCCTGGCAATGAGGAAAATGAGACTAAAGACTCTAAGTAATCTATCATAAAATGTCAACACTTGTGGCTAACAACTTAAGCTTTTAATATTCAATTAATTTTGTATCTCCAAATCTGGAGGAATTAAATAAACCTACCTACCTTCTTGAAATAGAGCTGAGTCAACCACATGACGCCTGAAGGATGTTGTTTGTTTGTTTGTTTCTTTCTTTCTTTCTTTAACGCCGAACTCAGCAATATTCCAGCTATATGACGGCGGTATGTAAATAATCCAGTCTGGACCAGACAATCCTGTTATCAGCATTAGTAGCATTGATCTACGCAAATTAATTTTCGGATTAATCAGAAAGATTAACTAACTGTACAGTCAAACATCGTTGTGTCGAAGTTAAAAGGACCTGCGCTAATACTAGTAATTCGGGTAATGCGAGGTTCGACACAACCGATTATGCAGAACCTATTTTTTACTTCGAGACAACAGATGTTCGACACAACAGTGTATATAATGGTATTGCAGTACTCACCGTTTACAAACGTCGAATTTACAAGAAATAGAGCAATAGTCAGAAGAAACATCCTTGTGCGTAGCAGCTACCAAGACTGTGTGTCCTAACGACGCCGCCGTGCCACTGACGGCAGTGAATGTGACCGGGCGTTCTGAATTATAATCAATACCCATTAGTTTATTTCCAGTTAGAGCACAATGGCATACCTTAAGTGTCCTTTTGGAGTATATCTGGCATTAGGTACTCTTGTATGAGGCAAATCTGAGACAAGCACACTTGTTGACCGATGTACCGCCCACGTTCACCTTCGTTTACGCCATACTTGACCTAAGATACCCGTGAACATCCAGGTTAGAATTGGTCTTCAGTAACCCATACCTGTCGTAAAGAGGATACTAACGGGATCGGTTTGTCAGGCTCGCTGACTTGGTTGACACGTCATCGTATCCCAATTGCGTAGAACAATGCTCATGCTGTTGATCACTAGATTCTCTGGTCCAGACTCGATTATTTATAGACGGCCGCCATATAAATTCATTAGGGTACCCCCACTCACGATACTCTGGTCAGAAAGGTTATTTCTTGACTCAATCAAGAAAAAAACACTTTAATCAAAAAGATCTACAATGTATTGATAGTACGTGCATATTCTTACGTGCATCGGAGGCATCCTCATAGAAATACTTTCGAGTTAATGCTTTGATGATGAGTGTGCATCTCTGTTTGATGTTCTACACGTTGGACTTTTCTTTGTCTCTGTATATGCGTTAAATGTACAATGTCGGTTTTGTCAAGCATTAAGCACTTGTAACCTCTCTGAGTTGTATGTAATACATACCACTGTTGTGTTTATCCTGGAATCCACTTTGCACAATATCTAAGGTTGCATTTTATGCGTTCTATCTGGAGTAGAGCATTAGGTTAACTCAAGCTGAATCTACTTACGCCTGATTGCCAGAAATGTTCTAATTTCGGTTGATTCAGTTCGTACTTTTAAAACAAGAACTTTAACAATACAATTAACCACTTGAAGCTGAAGTTTTATCATCAAATATACTTCAACACTTAAAACATGAATGAATCTTGCATACATGTTTCTGGAACCTTTATGATCTCCAGAATCGTCATAGATGGCCCGCCGTATTCTTGATATGGATACATGGAGCTGAGTGCTCAAGAGGCAGTTACATATAAAAAGTAATGAGCCTGCCTGCCTAAACATATTCCAGTGCCAATGGTGAGTGAGTGAGTATGGTTTTACGCCGCTTTTAGCGGCCCAGGACACAAAAAAATGGGCTTCATGCATTGCTCCCATGTTTGGAATCTAACCCGGGTCTTCGGCACGAAAGTTAAACAGACAAAATAGAAATTGCTTGGGAGAAGACAATGAAACTGCTTCACACTATGCTGCACACAGCACTTCTACAATGTGTGAAACCCATTACTGATGTCCCCCGCCGTGATATTGCTAAGAGCGGCGTAAAACTAAACTCACTCACTCTTTCGGAACACCGTGTACTTGTACAAATGTTCTACATGTTTGGTTGGTTGGTTGTTGTTTAACGCCAGACTCGGTAGTACTCCAGTTTTATGGTGGCGGCCTGTAAATAATCGAGTATGGATCAGCCAATAGAGTGACCAACAGCATGAGCATCGATCTACGCAACTGAGATACGATGACATGTGTCAACCAAGTCAGCGAGCCTGACCATCCGATCCCGTTAGTCGCCTCTCACAAGTATGAGTTACTGAAGATCAATTCTAACCCGGATCTTCACGTATGTCTACATGAAGACAACTTATATTTCCAGAACACAGTTTCATTTATTAACATCACTAACAAATGTCTAGGCGGAGGACATTTTTTCTTCCGAACCCATCATAATGTAGTGTTTCTTCAAATGTAAAACGTGTTTTGGTATCGTAAGGAAAAAGTATTAATGATTATCGATATGAAATAGTATCATCGATAATCTCGTACATAAACGTTTGCGATAGAATAAAGCTTTGATTTACTCACACAATTCACAAAGTTTATTTTTATGCACGGTCTGCTTCTAAATTATGTTCAGGGTGATGTTTTGTAAGCGCATAGTATCCTCTTTGATAACATAGTATTAAACATAGCTGAATACAAAGTGATCCATAAACACCCGTTCCCATGGAGACGTTGGAACGTACAATGGACTTTTAATAGATGTTTTGATGATGATTTTCTTTTAAGTTGGCAAAAATGTTGTGCAATTCAAAATGCACGCGTAAAGGCTTGGGATTTTATCGTCATTTAATAGCAAAACAAACTTCCCAAGTTATAAAGTAAGAAAACTCATTAAAAAATCAGAGTTTCATATGATTTGCTTCATTGTTAAGTTCAACCCACCCACGCGTATGTCCCAGACTAGTTTTACAGTCTGGAAAACAGTGCGAAACGTTATACATCTAAACCCACGACAATTGTGCGAATTTTGTTTTGAAAAAAAACATCAAAAAGATTAATGTTGAGCCCTGTAGGCAACAACATGAAATAAACATTGTAAAATTTTTCTGTTTTGTTTAACAAAAATCGTATAATTATTTGCTTGTTTTGTGTTTGTTACATGAGAATATAAACTATGTATGGCGTCTCAGGTCATGAAGTTAATATGAAAGTTTCTCTCAGTACACACCCATTGGTGTGGGTAAAAGCCGGCTGTAAGGAGCAGCTATGAGGACTGACTGAGTTTGGCTTTACGCCGCTTTTAGCAATATTCCAGCAACATCACGGCGGGGGACACCACAAATGGGCTTCACACGTTGTACCCATGTGGGGATTCGAACCCGGGTCTTCGGCGTGACGAGCCAACGCTTTAACCACTAGACTACCCCACCGCCCCGCAGCTATGAGGAAGATATTGTCCTATGACTAAACAGTTTCTATTTGGAAACCTAACCACACAAGCAGAGGTGCAAACATTGGGTGGGTGGGTAGGTAAGTACGTAGGTAAATGGGTGGGTGGGAAGGTAGGTAGCTATAGGTTGTTGGGTTTAGGTAGGTAGGTATTATTATTATTGAAAATTTATATAGCGCACATATCCACGCACTAATGCATGTTCAAGGCGCTGGTATTTGTTCCGTCGATCATTGGATGTCAGTCTCAACGACACATCTTATTATCAATGCTCCTGAGGAACATACAACTCTTACTGGCACAAGGCGCACCGAGTTATTGTGGCTTTCCCATCCTTACGAGGTACCCATTCACAGTTGGGTGAACTGGGACACATAGTCACAGTACTTTGTCCAAGTTTACTGCACGTTGTTGTACCCGCAACTAGGTGTTTGCACGTATTCATGTGGCCACCATCTGGTCATATACCAACGGATTCGTGGGCTCTTTTAAGTGCACAGGGTCGTGTACTGTACACTAGGGGTTGTGAAAACACTGAAAGAGTCTGCATGCACACAAAGTTGACTCCAAGGTTTTAACACCCGGTCACAGGTGGGCTCGATCCTGGCACCTCATGCCTGCTGATCACTAGCCAGGCGCCTTAGGGCTCGCCCACCATGCTCCCATGGCGTAGGTAGGTAGGTAGGTTAGGTTAGGTAGGTAGGTAGGGGGTTCGACGAGGGCATATTTCCCGTAATCACTCGTACCGAGTTGGTTATTCTAGTTATTACCAATAATGTAATTTAAAAAGAAGAACCACGAAATAAAAACCACCACGAGACAGGACTTGTGACCCCAAACAGCTGATTCGTATTCATGCGCGTATAAACCTAACTTCTCCAGCGGTAATAACATAACTACGCTATGGAAATTAGTACCTCGTAAAATCGCTTTAAAATACAACAAAAATATTTTGTCTGGAATAATTAATTAACATTTGTTAATATGTTTAAATGATCTTTTAAATATATCATTGAACTTAATAACAGCTAAACCGTTATTTGATCAAGTCAGTGGGACGGAACATCGTTCATTCACGACTGACGTGTGTCTAGTGACGGGTGACGGTTTAGTGTTTAAACTTTGTCAAAAACCTGTCAATTTTGGGGAAAGTCAACGGTTAAAAGTTTGGAAATCTAAAAGACAACCATCCACCGAATACATCTAGAAAAAGTTTTCTGTCAAGAAACTCAACAAGTTTGAAGATTAAACAACATTTTGTTCTGTGGAAGGCGTGTTACAGTCACGTCATATGGTCCCAGTAGAGTACATGTACAGCAGTTCCAAGAAGGATAACTCTAGTAGGAATCCGAGTCAATGGGAAGAATACGCCTCTTAGGAGCAGATAATCGACTGACAGAGGAGTCATTCGAAGATGGTGAAGTGGAATACACTACCATAAATTGGACCTCAGAATAGTGTATGTACAGAATGAAGAATTACGGCATGCGACAACGACTGTGACGTCAAGATGGCAGCCTCAGGCTGAGGATGAGTGGGCAGAGTGGAGGATTTACAAGGGTTTGACAACAATTTATTGATGGACTGATGTTGTTTCTCATTAATTGAATAGTAACTGTTTATTGATTGTACATGTTTGTGCCCGAAAATTTGCCTGATTTGATGTACTGGTACACCCTTGTCAGAGAGGGTCTGGATGAGAAGTTTTCGGGCCTTGATCGGGGTTAGCCTAATGGCGGCCATGTTTGGTTACAAACAATGCAAACGCCGAAGACCCGGGTTCGAATCCCCCCATGGGTACAATGTGTGAGGCCCATTTCTGGTGTTCCCCGCCGTGATGTTGCTGGCATATTGCTAAAAGCGGCGTAAAACCAAACTCAGTCGGTTAGTCAGTCAATATGTTTACACAATATGTTAAATCATTACTCCTATTTTAAATCATTCATTCTTACTGGAAAATATCTTTTAGACATTGTTAAGATATTCCGAACAGCACTATCCCTTTTCAGATGTAGTTCTCATGATCTTCTAATAGAAAAATGTAGAGATTTCGGGATAGCATGGGAAACCGATTGTGTAAACATTGTCATTATCAGGAGGTAGAAGATGAATACTATTTCTTGCTTGTTTGTCCATTGTATACAAATATAAGAAAAGAATACATATAAAAATATTTCTAGTCACAAAGTAGCAATGTATGTATACCATGCAATGAATATCAGATCCTCTGCATTACAGACGTGATATTATTTGTGATATTTGTTTCTATTGAACCCTTTGCTACTTGGGGCGGTGGCGTAGCCTAGTGGTTAGGCGGTCGCTGGTCACGCCGAAGACCCGGGTGCTATTCCCCACATGGGCACAATGTGTGAAGCCCATTTCTGGTGTCCCCCGCAGTAATATTGCTAAAACTATACTCACTCACTCACTGTATGTAAAAATGTACTATATGGCCTTTTGAGTACTGTAAATAAAGATTGATTGATTAAAAGCTAGGTAGCAGATAGCTGTATATGTAGACGTGAAACAACAACAGTGTTGAGATAACAAAGTTGGACACTAAACAAGGGAAGTAAGTAGTTAATTGGCGCTGATTGCTAATGGAGAAAATCCACTAATGGGTAATTAAGCACTGACATCGCCAAGCAGGTATGTTCCCTGGTCACGGTTGAAGGCTGGTTCGGGTCTCTTGATGACTGTGGCCTCTTGTAGTTTCCGTTGACGCCAGTTGTTGTTTTTGTTGTTGTTGTTTCTTCAGTGGCTTTAAACATGGTTGTATGGTCTTGGTTCTTGGTTCTTGCTGTTGTGTTCGGAAATGGCGGATGACTTTGTTGACGGAAGTCTGGTGTTCTTTCAGTCTGATGTTGATGGGTCTGAGGGTTTCGCCAATATATTGGTTGCCACTTGATCTGATATATACAGCCTCTAGAGATAGGGCTTGTTAGTGAATTGGCTTAACAGCAAACAAATAAACAAACAAAAACCTTTTGAGGACGTTGTAAATAGCATTCCACAGCTACTTATTCCAACTGAACGACGTCGAATCAGATCTGGACAAGATAATCCGGTGACTGGTATTGCGAGCAGATTCACGCCATCGGGTACAACTACACAGCTACAGACCCGTTAATTTAGTGTAGCATAAATAATTTTCATGAATTTAATTTTTGTATGATCCAAGTCAAATTTTGCACATTTGTGAGGAATCATCTTACCTACAATCACATAATTTCTGTTTAATTTTCCGTTGCTTATTTTTCGAATGGCAATAATTTAATCAACATATGTAAAGTGCCGTTAACTCCTTTAACATGGCGGCCTATGGGATTGTGCCATGTGGAACTATATACGTAAGTTGATAGTGATGTCATTAGTTAAATAGTGGTCTGAAAATTGAACTGAAATTATGTGCGCAGAGCAGAGATGATTTCAAATTTGCCTGTCAGATTTTACAAAGATCTATTCTAAACTCACCTCATGAAAACTATTTATGCTACACTGAAATAACATGTAAGTCTATGGAAATGACGTCAAGTGTCCGATTACAACTGACACGGGTCTGTATGTCGTTAAGTTGATTCTGTTTGTTGTGTTGTTGTACTAAGCAATCTTTGCGCTGAGGTGGTTGAAATTCCCAAACCTTTAACATAGTCGTAGAGTTACAGTCGTAGAGCTAATGTTTTGTTCAACTGTACCCTGGTCCATTTGGTGGCCTCATACGCAATGCAGCTCGCTGGATAACTGTTCAACTATTGAACATCAGTACAAAAGAATACCCAGTCTTGGCTATCCACAAAAACAAATTCCGTTTGGTGTAAAGAATGAGTGAGTGGGTTTAGTTTTACGCCACACTCAGCAATATTCCAGCTATATGGCGGCGGTCTGTAAATAATCGAGTCTGAACCAGACAATCCAGGGGTCAACAGCATGAACATCGATCTACGCAACTGGGATACGATGACATGTGTCAACCCAGTCAGCGAGCCTGACCACAGATCCCGTTAGTCGCCTCTAACGACAAGCATGGGTTCCTGAAGATCAATTCTAACCCGAACCTTCACTGGGTTGGTGTAAAGAAAAAGTAGCTGTGTAATTTATATGAATGGATCACTGAAAATAAGCCATGACACCAGGTGTTCGCAAAAAGGGTAAGCATGTCCTACCCTACAGGGTAGCACAACCATTCACAAAATGTGCCTAAAATTGAAGCATGCTTTTCCTGATGCTATACAGCAGTACTGCCATGCCTGTGAATGGCTGTGTTACCGGTAGGGCTGGAGGGGTGTCCTCACTGTGCCCCCTGCCTTTGTTTCAAGGTGTGAAGCAGTCACTCGTGGTTAACTAGCTAACAATGGGGGGATTAACTAGTGTTGGGAATTGGTTAAAATATCACAATCGATGATTGCTTCCTTACCAACGAACAATCATCGAAAAACATTGGTTAGCGTCTTTTTTCAGATTTTCCTATCCAGGTTGTTATTGCAGATATGTATAACAAGATGCAACTTGCTACTTTAAATTGATGACTAATATATCATGAACATAAACTTCTTCAAGATATATTCAGTCATGGCTTTTCAGTTAGTGAAGTGAGTTTTCTATGAATTAAACACGTTTTCAGGCACTGACAACTTCAACGATATGTTCCATTGTCAAGTATTTCAAAGAGTAAAAAAGTAGTTCAAAAATCGTTTATGTTCGATTATGAGAAAATGTGACCGATTGCTTGGTCGTTTGGTCACTGCGACCAATCTTCGATTATTTCAATTAATCGGAACACCACTAGGATTAACAAGGGATTAAGTAGAGCCAGTTCTGAAATTTATTGTACCTCAGCATAAAACATTCACACATGATACTCGCATTTATATCACCATTTCATTTATACACGAACAATGCAGTTAACATTCACACATGATACATGATACCTTGAAATTATAATACATGAAACATTATCCTCCATTTCACTTATACATCAACAATGCGCGATATTGCATTTGCATATTCAATCGGAGTGATTCTACCTTGCAGTAGATTGTCCTTTTCAACATTCAGGATACTGTCCAGGTGACAATATTTCTGTCTTTTTGGTCTCAGTTTTCCACCACCACCCAACTGCAGCATCATGATCTCGGTGTAGCACTGTTCATTCTTCATCATGTCAGTGAACTTGAAGATACAAACCTGACATCATGTGATCGATGAACCGGAAAATCTAGTTAGATTATTTGTAATTACTACTGCTGTGAAGAAGAACAGAAATTCCGATGCTTTTAAGTAAATAAATTGTTTGAGAAATACTTTTTGTACAACATGTAGAGGGTCAGTTTTACTCTCGGACTAAACATGTCCTCTTTTGTTACCTCAACATTCTTAAATATGCTACTGTGCTCATGATGAACCTTGGGGACTTCAGTCCACTATGGGGAGATAACTCCATGAAACAATTGACAAACAACAGGATCCTATGACATCTAAACTTTATTTCATTTAGTCTATCAATTATAATATGGCCTATGACATGGGATAACAAACGAATCACTCATGACGACATCCATTCATGACTGTGTCTATAAAATATTTTAGTCGATATATGGAAGTATTTCGCCTCGCATCTTACTCACTTCCCAAATAAAATGTTTTTGTAAATTGTCGAATAGAACCAAACAAACAGATCAAATATAAAAATCATGAAACAAGCTGAGTTAAGATATTTTGGAGAAAACTTAAGAGTAAGTGCATTTGTTGATGCATTTCAAATGGATATTTGATGCAATACCTGATGCACCTAATTGTGCATCGATTTGTATGGATTTTCAAAATGTACAATTTTGCATTGGAAATTCCTATACCTTTTTAAGATACAGAGTAAATACATGAATGTCCGAATGCTTTATTCACTAGTATGTATAACTACTCTGTGTTACTGCTGAACAACAAAACAATACTATCCTTCAAGCAAATTTGCCAAATATTAGAAAGTTGTAAGAAAGATATTAGAAAGTTCATCTGATGCAACCTCCAAGGGAAATAATATCATATTTTCACACTGAAAGGTATTCTAAAGCAATAAAAGATCCGATAGTATTATGGTTGCCTGAACACTGTCTATTTAGCTTTCACAATTTTGCTTAAAGGTCACATGCAACGTAAAACATAACTTTGCAGATTCTGATACCTTTCGGTATGGACTTACCGAAACAAATCGTCAAAAATGCAAATTCAACTTATAAAGTTGAAAAATAACGCGATGAAAAAAAACGCGCGAAATCGGAGTTCAAACGTTTCACTAATTTTCCCCAGACTTTTCTGGGGAAAACGGGTTTCAACAGCTGGGCTGCGCTCATAGCACGTGCGCAGTGAAATAGGTTCGCGCAACTTGGAAGCAGGTTGTCCGGTGAATACTCGGTGAAGGCTTTGGTGTGAGCTATTTTTCTAATGTTTTGTTGATATCTCACAGGCGCGAGCTTTTTATATGTTATGACAGTAAATTAACTGTTTATATAATTTCACCACACGTTCTTCTTACCGAGTCACTTTCTCAGTTCGATACTTAAAAGCAACGTCATTATTTAGCGTTGACAGAATTTCTAACTGTGATATAGATATGTCGTTGTCACAGACAAAACTCAATGTCTTGTTTTATTGACATCTGTGTGTCTGCCTGCCTGTCTGCTAATGACAATATTCAATACACAGCTGCTATCACTGACCACATGCAATTTGAACTTAACACCAATCGGGCTATACACCATAAACAAAATGCATTGATTTATGGCCCGAGTTCGGTCTCTGTCACATTATGTAATTACACAGACAGGCAGGTGTGATAGTTGAACACATGACATGTTATGATGTCTGTTGATTGCAAAATGTTATACACAAAAAATGAGCATGTATTTACAAAACCCAACATCTCTACATATACACACACACAATAAGCCGTGAGGACATCTGCAAATGAACCAGCCGTTACACTTGAGTGCACACCCACCCGCTCTGACTGGGTTCGGTATCCCGGCTGCTTCGTTTCTTGGGAAGTAAACCGAAGTACACAATATTGCACTTTTGATTTGCGATTGTACGCTTATAATTTTGTTTATATGTTTTTTCATAACCAGCAATGTATATTATATGTCACGAATAAGTGATAATTGTGTTTTAATAATGTTTGATTTTTTGGTTGCATGTGACCTTTAAAGGAAAGTATTATTTGTTCATCAGCAGCAATATAGACTAGCCAAAGAAATGAATGATATTATGAGCAGTGTTCCCTCTAATCCAATAGAATTCTGCCATTTAATGTTACAGTACACTCACAGGGGTCCATTTTGAGCTGCACTCAGAAAATTTCTTTTGTACATACAAAAAACACCAGACCAATTTAATAACTTGTTTTACTTTATTAAGTTAAGTCAAACACCTGCAATAACGAGACTGAAACATTATAAAGAATAACTTCATACAACTCAAGAATAGTTTGATTCCCCACGTGGGCATGTGTGAAGGCCATTTCTGGTGTTCCCCACTACGATCTTGCTGGAATATTGCTAAAGGTGGTGTAAAACTAAAACTCACTCCTTTTTGGACAGCAAAATGTTATCCTGTTGCATCAAATGAAAGTGTGAATAACGGTTTTGCTTTTACCAATGGGGTGGGAAACACCAGAAAAGTTCTCAACACATTCTACCCATGTGGGGAATCCAACCCAGGCTTTCCATGGCAGAAGCAAAGGCTTTAACCACCAGATTACCCCACCAACAAGAAATGAATTATTAGGGAGTTTAGGTTCATGCCGCTTTTAGCAATATTCCAGCAATATCATGACGGGGACACCAGAAATGGATTTCGCACATTGTACCCATGTATGGAATTCAACCCGGGTCTTGGACTTGACGAGTGACCGCTTTAACCACTACGCTACCACACCGCCCAGTTAAAGTTAGAAAGTGATATCCCAAACAATTTATCACTTTTTAGCAGTGAAACAAGTAATTAAATTGATCTGGTCTAAACATAGAACTCTACTAAACAAAGACATATGAATAACATAAACATCTACAATATGATTGGACAGTCTTGACTATGTAATCTTTGGAATCCAATTCAATATTTTCAATAAACACACAAAGTCTACTTCTGGAATGACCATTAACATGGAGGCTGCTGTAGTCCACTATCAATATCTGACATGTCGGTCACCTTACAAAGTAGTTTCAGTACAAATATAACATGCCTAATTAATGAAATAGCTCAGTATAAAACACTCTTCCATACAGTACAAATGAGCATACAAGATGCCATGGGTAACCATAGCAACCAGAGAAAAGGTAACTTCAGCAATCAGAGAAAAATCAAATAGCACATTCACAACAGTGTGTACAAAATATACCAGTCTTGTGAAAATGTAATTGAATGGAGAAATTGTATTTGTAAACTCCACGACTTGATGCAGTGTTAAAACATAATGAAAGATCTTAATGTAATTAAAATTTATCCTAAACAAAATAAATTCACAATACAGTATCCATGCTGCCTTTGACTAAAAATTCTTCAGAATTGTAGAGATGGGTCGCATTTTGATGTTGAAAGGGATCATATTATAAAATGCAAAATAAAAAGATGTGTGAATAGTATGTTTGACATAAACCTGTTTTATCTTTCATTGAAAATATCAAAATGGTCATTAAACATATTCTTTTATCCAAGAGCTCTCAATTCAGTTCAAATACACACACTGACTAATGGATTACTTACTAAAGGCATCAAGCCATATCACATTAAAGAGGAAAAAGAACATGAAAGGGTAGTGAATTAACTGTTACCATGGCTACAGAACATGGCAGTGGTTACTTGTTTCTGTTTTGGTATTGCAATATGAATGCCTAATCACTGTACTAGGCACCCTTTTAATTCAGCTTTTTCAGAGAAAACATGCTCAAAACATGTCAAATATTTTTGTCATTATTTCACTAAACATATTGAATAATACATCAACAGCTGATTTGATTTGTATTTGTTACCAATATTCATATGTACATGTATCAAATTCACCTCATAGTGGATTAGTTGCCGCCCTAATATTAACTGATATCAAAAAGGTCAAGGTACCCGTTTCAGTTTGTTAACTACATATGTCAGACAACAAACATATATCATACGAAGACATTGAAAAAGCATTCATGGTGCATATTACAATGCACACATTACTGGTATATCACTTTGCTATTAAATATATTTACTACTACAATTTATACAGTTTATGATTTTCTAAAACTTACCTATTTCACATAAAAATATATAATAATCAAAACCTGAAAATTACTTTCTCAATGTCTGTCAGTTCATAAAATACACATAATTTTACATGAACATCAATTGGTAAACATGTGCCTGAAATTTTACTTACATGAGCAATTAGTCCTGAACTTAAAACTAGGGCACTACAAGATGGTATATGTCATGTACTAAAATGTTCATGTGAATGTCCACAAGAAATGGAATCATGGTGTCATTCGTTCTTGACAATGAATATAGTGGTTCAATCTCTAGGACACAGAAGGCCAGGGTCCCGTTCCCCAAAATGATCTCAGCGCTAAGGTGATAGTAACTCCCATACTTCAACATAGACTTACGCCAGTCATAGCGCTACAATCAGTATGTGGAACGGGCTCCTGGGCCCCATTTCACAATGTGATCTTAGTGCTAAGGTGATTGTAACTCACATACTTCAACAAAGACTTACGCCAGTCGTAGAGCTATGATCAGTATGTGGAACGGGCTCCTGGGCCCCATTTCACAAAGTGATCTTAGCGCTAAGGTGATCGTAACTTCCATACTTCAACATAGACTTACGCCAGTCGTAGAGCTATGATCAGTATGTGGAACGGGCTCCTGGGCCCCATTTCACAAAGTGATCTTAGCGCTAAGGTGATCGTAACTTCCATACTTCAACATAGACTTACGCCAGTCGTAGAGCTATGATCAGTATGTGGAAGCGGGCTCCTGGGCCCCATTTCACAAAGTGATCTTAAGCTAAGGTGATCGTAACTTCCATACTTCAACATAGACTTACGCCAGTCGTAGAGCTATGATCAGTATGTGGAACGGGCTCCTGGGCCCCATTTCACAAAGTGATCTTAGCGCTAAGGTGATCGTAACTTCCATACTTCAACATAGACTTACGCCAGTCGTAGAGCTATGATCAGTATGTGGAACGGGCTCCTGGGTCCCATTTCACAAAGTGATCTTAGTGCTAAGGTGATCGTAACTTTCATACTTCAACATAGACTTACGCCAGTCGTAGAGCTATGATCAGTATGTGGAACGGGCTCCTGGGTCCCATTTCACAAAGTGATCTTAGTGCTAAGGTGATTGTAACTCACATACTTCAACAAAGACTTACGCCAGTCGTAGAGCTATGATCAGTATGTGGAACGGGCTCCTGGGCCCCATTTCACAAAGTGATCTTAGCGTTAAGGTGATCGTAACTATCATACTTCAACATAGACTTACGCCAGTCGTAGAGCTATGATCAGTATGTGGAACGGGCTCCTGGGCCCCATTTCACAAAGTGATCTTAGCGCTAAGGTGATCGTAACTTCCATACTTCAACATAGACTTACGCCAGTCGTAGAGCTATGATCAGTATGTGGAGCGGGCTCCTGGGTCCCATTTCACAAAGTGATCTTAGTGCTAAGGTGATCGTAACTTTCATACTTCAACATAGACTTACGCCAGTCAGTAGAGCTATGATCAGTATGTGGAGCGGGCTCCTGGGTCCCATTTCACAAAGTGATCTTAGTGCTAAGGTGATTGTAACTCACATACTTCAACAAAGACTTACGCCAGTCGTGTAGAGCTATGATCAGTATGTGGGCGGGCCCTGGGCCCCATTTCACAAAGTGATCTTAGCTTAAGGTGATCGTAACTATCATGCTTCAACATAGACTTCACGCCAGTCGTAGAGCTATGATCAGTATGTGGAACGGGCTCCTGGGCCCCATTTCACAAAGTGATCTTAGCTAAGGTGATCGTAACTTCCATACTTCAACATAGACTTACGCCAGTCGTGAGAGCTATGATCAGTATGTGGAACGGGCTCCTGGGCCCCATTTCACAAAGTGATCTTAGCTAAGGTGATCGTAACTTCCATACTTCAACATAGACTTACGCCAGTC